>NC_081352.1:24008149-24134411 GCF_029784015.1 Lycium ferocissimum
TGGCCAAGATTCCTTATTCCTCTGTTTCGGAAGTTTAATGTATGCAATGGTATGCACTCGACCGGATATTGCTCTTACGGTCGGTGTTGTTCGCAGATTTCTCTGGAAAATCCGGGAAAGAGCATTGGGAAGGTTTGTGAAGTGGATACTCGGTATCTAAGAGGAAGCTCGGATGAATGCTTGTGTTTTGGAGGATCAAATCCAATTTTGAAGGGCTATACGGATTCGATTATGGCGGGTGACCTTGATGACGGAAAATCCACTTGGATATTTGTTTACTTTTTCGGGGAGCTATATCATGGCGTCGAAGTTGCGCAGTGTGTTGTTCATCTGGCTACAAGCGGAGTATATTGCGCTCTTTATTTTGGCAAAAGAAATGATATGGCTCGAGATTCCTTGAAGAACTTGATTCGCGAAAAATGGAGTATGTTGTCTATTGTGACGAATTCGAGTGCAATAGACTTGAGCAAGAACTCCATGTACCGTACGAGAACAAAACACATCGACGTCGATATCATTGGATTCGTGATCAGGTAGAGAACGAATTGTTCCAGGTCAAGAAGATTCACACGAGTGAAAATCCTGCAGATATGTTGACCAAGGTGGTATCGAGAGACAAGTTCGAACTGTGCAAAGAACTTGTCGGCATGCACTCAAATTAGAAGCCGAAGTATACCTCCTTCGGTGAATGGGGCTGGAGGGGAGATTTGTGGGTCCAGCCCCAATTTTCTTTTGTTCATGCGTGATGTAAGCGCTTACCTCATCATAGTTGTGATATGGCACCTCATCATAGGAAATTCATTCCTATAAATAGGCGACTTATGGTTCATTTGAAAAACACACCAAACACCAAAATCATTTGCTATACACCAAAGTGAGAGCAAAGTGAGGTATTCCATAGACTGAAAGAAAAAAGTCTGTGAAGAAAAATAGAGTGTGAGTGATACTGTAGTAAGGTGGGAAAATCAAAAGAGTGTTTTTCTTTTGTGGGTGTAGTGGTCTTAGGAGTATTTATACTCGTTACTACACAGTGTAAAATTCCTTACTATAGTGATATCAGCTGCTCCTCTTGGCCGTGGTTTTTCCCTTATTCGAAGGGTTTCCACGTAAAATCTTGGTGTCATTATTCTTTGCATTTTATTCTTGTTGATTTAACCATAACTTAGTGTTCCGCGTTTATCACTAATCTTTAGTGAATATTATTTTGCGGGTCTATTTTATTCCCAACACCAATTTCTCGGTGAAATGCTTCCAATCAAAAAACTGCTTGTTGCGGTACAACCACTGGAACCAATCATAAGCAGCACCATCTAGATAGAAGGAAGCAAGAGGTAGCCAATCCTTCTCGGATAAGCCAAGGTAAGTGAAATACCGATCTGCCCGCAAAATCCATCCCGTTGGGTTTCCGCCGCAAAACCAATCTAGCACCACAGCAGCCATTGGAGTACGATCGTTGAAAGCACCAATGTAATAAACTCAAATTCTCAACACAAATATATACAATAACTGATAGCCAAATTACAACTGCGACACTCAAACTACTAAATTGGTCTCATAAGTCACTTTTTATCAACCTAGATCCCAAACACACCCACTTAATTTGGTGTTGGCCTGCTTTGCCAATATTGGTCCAGACCCATTCATAATAGCCTGGACATATAGCTAAATCCCCAGTTTCGCAAATGTTTGTATATATGTATTGGAGCAAGTTCTCAAACGTTTGCTAATACCCTTTGCATTAGTCATTTGTGTCAAGAATTCCCCAGAAAATGGAGTAATTCTTTTAGGACTCTTGAAGGTTTCTATTTGGGGGACTAAGTTATTATCTGGAGGCTGATCCAATATTTAAGCTTTATGGATTCAACGTTTAAGGTTCTTAGCATTGAACCTATTGCATTTTTAAAGTTATGGGTTCATAGTTACTATTTGTTGCAATTTTTGTAGATTCTTACACAAATTATGCTCTACATCGGAAGTACTGGGTTTAGATAAACTCGATATCGGTACTCTGCATCCTCCTCTGTTATTAACCAACTATACCATCTTGCTCATTGGTTGGCTTCCTTGCTTGTATCTTGCTTTTTCTCAGAACAGTTCAGATTATGAATCAAGCTAATGAACTGAAAATCTCCTAAAAGCTTCTTAAAAAAAAAAAAAAAAAAAAAAAAGCTCTTCTACAAACTTCTATAAATTTATAATCAATATCCAAAATAGGTTGAGTTTCACTAAGCCTAAATATGCAACTCTTAGGCCCATTAATTCCTGTTTTCCCTGTGAGAAAATATTCTGTTTGTGTTACAATTTGCTCCAACAGTCTTTGGTTTTTTTTCTGTTACTTCAAAAGTAGCTACTTCAGCTTCAACCACTTGAATTTTCTACATTTCTTATTTTTCTTTCTGTTACTTCAAAAGTAGCTACTTCAAAATGACCACTTGAATTTTCGACATTTCTTTTCATTTCTCATCAATTTACTTTCGTCTCTTCTGTTGACCAAGGATCATTTCTTTTTCTTCTTCTCATCCGTTGATCAGCAACAGATTTTCTTTCTCCTGATCAAAACTTTTGAGGGCGCTGATTTTGATTTTAACATGCTCTTTAAGATAAATAATTTTCTCTTCATTCTCTTTACTGCTTTGTTCAAGTTAAGCCCTAGCATTACGGAGTAAATATAGGTCATATTATGATATATGACATGAACTTGTGATATATGATACATCATCCCCAAGTTTGGAAGATTGTGGTTGGTCCCAAGGGTTGGCCCCAGACGGATTTCTCGGACATTGCAAAAAATGATATGAACTTATGATGCATATGGAAGTTGAAACATGATCTGCATCATCTGAAAAACAAAAATTATGTTATTGTTGGTTTTCCTAGGCACTTCCATTTAAAAAGTAAGATAGGCATGCGCCCAAGGTGTCGCGTAGTAGGGATCTAGTAGCTCAGTTGGTTGGCTACCTGAACTTTCACCTTGTTGGTGAGAGTTCGAATCCCCACGTTGTAATCCCCTCCCCCATTTCCCCTTCCCCAACCCTATGTAATTAAAAAAAAAAAAAAAAAAAAAAAAAAAGGGTGTCGCGTAGTAGTCAATGCAGTGGTTCAGTTCATTTATTTACTAAGCTTTTTTCAAGAAAACCAAACCAAATATTATCAATTAAAAAAAAAAAAAAAAATTAAATCAATACAAACCAAATCCAAATAAATATCGATTCATTTAATTGGTTGGATTCGATCTGGATTGGCTTTAACCAAATCGTGAACACCCCTAAGCACCACCAAATAAATTAGCAGTGTCTTTTTGTCTCTTACCACTCTCTCCCTGTTCTTTTTGTCTCCTTTTCTATATTCTATGTTCCTAGCTTCCATCAAATCCATCCCCACTCTGTCACTCTTTACTTTTCTTGAGATGCTTTTTCTACCATCACATTACAAAATTGTCAAACCCCGAAAAGAACGACGCCACAGCCTATATATATAAGCCAAGAAAGTTGTTTTTTTGGGACAACCACATATGATAATTGTAGTACGTATATAGTCAATATTGCATGCATATATGCATCTTTCTAGCGTGCAATTGTAAAATTATCAGAAAACCAAGGAATATGTCGCCAAACGCAGATGCTTCATTTTGGGGTCCTCATATTCATACCTTTCCTCTAAGCTTGAAAGTATCATACACAATACGCTGAAGAATTTGTTATTGAAATGGTACCTGTCGTTGTTCGGCGCAATATTCACTATCGCAGTTCAATTGCTGGAGAGATGTTATTTTGCTCTTACCTAATGACATTTTTTCAGTTGGAGCATCTGGTGTATTGCCTTCTTTGACTTTTTGAAGCTAACTGTTAGCTTAGGGGCAAAAAATGCACATCTGGTTTAACGTGCTTTCTTAAATAATACAAGGACTAAAAACGTTATTTTCCCATAAATATATATTGAGAAGAGATAATATGATGAAACATTTTAAGAGCCTGTTTGGATTAGCTTAAAAAAGTGGTTTTTAAGCATAAGTGCTTTAAAGAAACTTTTTAAGTCACGAAAGTTATTTTATAAATAAGCGATTCGCATGTTTGAATAAAAGTCTTAAAAGAGTTTTATAAGTAAGGATAGTATTAGAATTAACAAAAAATATATGAGGATAAAGAAAGTTATTGGTCAAATCAAAATGGCTTTTAAGCCAAAAAAAAAAAAAAAGTTAGGGGTTGAACAACTTCTTAATTTTGGCTTATTTTAAGTACTTTTTAACCTAATTTAAACTGTTTTCTATTTTTGTCAAACACTCAAATAAGTGAAAAATGGCTTATAAGCCGGTTTGACCAACTTATAAGTCAATCCAAACGGGCTCTAAGAAGGTAAAATAGTCAAAATGATATAACTAACCTCAATATTACTAATACCTACATAACCCAATGGTTTCTGGTAATGCAAAACGACTTTTTTTTTCTGTTTATATGAAACCAAAAAAAAGGTAGTGTTATTGGCCTTTCAATATGACCTTATAAAACAGGGACAATTCTCACGATTGCTCATATCTTGGGGTGTTCTTTAATTTTTGCCCCTCAAATTACAGGTCTTTAATTTTTTCCATTTGGCACTTTAAGTAATAAAAAAGTGATCAAAAATATCCTGACATCAAAAAAATAAAAAATAAAAATTCGGATCTATGACCTAATTTCGCAAAATAAAGTTTCATAAAAACTATGCCTATTCAGGCAAACATGGAAACTATGTCTTGTCCGGCATAGTTCTGTAGAAATTAAGTTATCCTACAACGGCATAATTTTTATGAAAGAAATTAAGTTATCCTGTAGAACTCTGCCGGACAAGGCATAGTTGTGTTGGGTATTTCTGATTCTATTATTAAGTCATTTGACTTGGATTATCCCATAAAAAACGACAGCAAATCTTTAGGGATTGTGAGTTCTGTCAATGGATTGATTGATTTGTAGGGACAAAATAATTGCTTCTATGGAAGCCAACAATTAGAAAGTACAAGAAATTCTTCAAACTAGAATGAGTCAATTTCTTGTACATTCTAATTGTTGGGTTTCATAGAAGCAATTCTTTTGCCCCATCGACAAGACAGATCTATCCATTGACAGAACCCACAAACCCGAAAGATTGTAAATGGGAAGCTCCATTGTGCTACGACTGATGGTCTTCATGGTTATAATGGTTGGGGGCCTTGGGGCAGCATTGAGAAATGGAAAAAGGCAGAGCAACCTTCTTCTGTAGAAAGAGATTTTGGTTTGAGGCTAGGAGTGTTTTGAAACCACGACAAAATTGGAAAGGATTGTAGAATTTTTCTTCTTTGTATAGAATGAGTATTATATCTGCACAACTTTGTATAAATAGAGAAAAAAAATCTAGCCTAACAAACTTATTCTAGTTGTAGCAATCCTATTGGTTGAGCTATAACAAACTAATGGAAGGAATTTACTAGAAAAAGGATAATATTTACCTAGAAAAGGAATCGGTAAATAGATGACCTAATAAAAGCCCATAAAACAGGCCTAACTTCTTTGGGCCCAAAATCTGGAAACGTCCGGAATAAAATCTGGCCCAATGTCGAGTAAGGGTCCCTCTCATCTATTAATAGAAAGGTTTATTTGAGCACAATTGGTTTTGCAAGGAAAGGTTCTCAGCGACTTCCATGAGGAAGAACTCCAGTAATGTCTTGCACATCAAGTAGAAGCGACTAGAACAAGGTTTCTGAACCACTACAAAATAAATTTTAAATTAATTATGAATTTTGTCGCTTATCCGTCGTTAAATTGCTTGTAGCTAACAAATTTTTTTGATAATCCGTTGCTAAATAGGATCACGGCGGATTTTGCTATTTAGCTATAGAATTTTTTTCCGTTGTTAATTCCTTTTATTAGTAGTGAGCCGTTTTGTAATTTTTAGAGGATCTTGAACAAGAGAGGGACGGATGTCAGATGCTTAGTACTTTCTTTGAACCAGAAGAGATTGCTAGAACGAGTGTTTTGGGGACAAAACTAAGGAGGGTGTGTTCAAGGAGCGAACTCCTAAGATTTCGGGTGTCGGAGATGAAAAAGATTGTGTTGCAAAAGACTTTTCTCTCTGAGACAAGGTCGGGCATCTATGTTCATTTACACAAAGCATTTTAATTGATGTCGATTTAGATATGATCATTTGCCGGCAACTAGTCTTATTGTCCATTTCCCCCTCTTGCATATCCAAGAGCGCACCCCCCAACCCCCCCCCCCCCCCCCCCCCCCCCCAACCCAAAAAACCAACCAAGAAATAAGAAAAAATGTACTAACACATTTCATGTAATCTCCATAAATAGGTGAAAGAGAAAGCAATGAGGAAAGAAACTTTCAGTGAGATGTAAAACTTGCACATGATGAATGGAATTGCAACTCTAATGTCGTATGTAGCTAATATGTGACAATATCTAAAAGTATAATGATATAATTGTAAGCTTTCATAATCTTTGTTCGGATTATATCGGTTTCCTTTCTAGCTAACTTATGAAATACTTAATAAGTAGGACTTATGATTTACTATTTTGAAATGTTAAAATAAATTGCATAAAAAGAAAAGAGGATTTGAATTTATACGACTGTCATTCTGAAAAATAAAAAAGGAAAACTTTAACTAATTAATTTTCTAAAGAAAGATTTCATCATTTGCAATTTGTTATTGATAGTTTAATTATTTGTATAGCACTGAGACTAACGTCTCACATGCAGCAAACTAGTAAATTAGTAAAAACCTTTGTTTTCAACTTTAACTGGCCTTTTCCTTCAATTATTAATATTTATTTAAGTAAAATAGCGAAGGATTTGAAGCAAGTTTAATAAACCGTTATCAAGTTTAATGATTTCAACTTTAACTAACTTTCTTCAAGTGTTAAAACCTTTAAGTAAAGTTGAAATCATTACCAATTTTATTATCTTGATTAATTAGGAGTTCAAATTTGGAGATAATACGTTTTATTTAATTTTGACTGAACTTCCATTTCAACAAGTCATTGTAGTATAGTGGTAAGTATCCCGCCTGTCACGCGGGTGACCCGGGCTTGATCCCCAGCAACAGCAAAATTACTTCTATGGGACCCAACAATTAGAACGCCTCATTCTAGACATAGGCCTTGGTTGAAGACCTTCTAGTTGTGGGGTTCCATAGAAACAATTCTTTTGCCCCATCGGCAAAATTGGGCTACTACTAATGGTCTTCATGGGTATAATGGTTGGGATCCTTGCGGCATCATTTGTGTTGATATGACTGATGAGAAATGAGGAAAGTTAGAGCAAACTTCTTCCGTAGAGCGAGGTTTTGGTTTGAGGTTAGGAGTGTTTAGATACCACGACAAAATTGGAAACGATTGTAGGATTTTTCCTCTTTGTATTGAATGAGTATTATATCTGTACAACTTTTTATAAATAGAGAAGAAAAAATTCTAGCCTAACACACTTATTCTACTTGTAGCAATCCTATTGGTTGAGCTATAACAAAATAATGGAAAGAATTTATAACAAAAAGGATAATATCTACATAGAATAGAACAGAAATAAGAAAATAAATGACCTAATAAAACATGAAATAATTACGGCTCAATACGCTATCTATTTTGTCGTTTCTACCTAACTATCCACTACTTACCCGATTTGGTCCAAGTTGCTACTATAAAATTTTATAATTAAGACACATTAAGAGCCTGTTTGGATGGGCTTAAAAAAAAATAGTTTATAAACCAAAAAACAATAAGTTGGGTTATCCCAATTTATTTATTTTTTTGGTTATAAGCTGTTTTTTTTTTAAGCTAAGCCAAATGGGCCAACATATTTTATTAGGTTTATTTTAAGCACAAAATGAGCACTTATGTTCTGGCCTTTTTAAAAGAAATACTGTTCGTTTTCGGCCAAACTTATAAGCTAAGCCAAACGGGCTCTAAATGGTGTGTTATCCAGCTGGTCCCACTTACCTTTTTCGCTCACCCCACGTGAATTTTTCTCATTCCCAATAGCTACACAAAAATCATGTAAACACCATAAAACACCTCCATCATCAACCATTAAACCATTTCCAGCTAGGTTTTTCGATTTTGGGGAAATTGAATTGGATTGAATTGCATAGGAAAGTGGATGAGGATTTGTAGAATTTGGGGTGATTTTGGAGAGGTAAAGAAGTTAAAATGCCTACAGAAAGAGACTCCATTTGAAGAACACCAATAAATAAAGTTTTTATATGTAATTCAGTGCAACAAATAAGGAATTTGTAGAGATAGTGCGGATACATTGTTTATACATAGTTATACAGTATTTTATACATGGCTATACAAAGATGATACATTATGTATACATGTATAATTTTGTATAAGGATTGTATATGTAATGTATAATAGTGTATATACACTTTTATACATCATGTTATGCCGATTTAAAAATAAGAAAGTGAAGAAGTTGTTTGGTTACTCTGGGAAGAAGGTAAAAAAAAGTTTTGATTTCATGAAATTCGATGTAAACATATGCTTGCTATATTAGATGTAAACTTTTTTGGGCTATGCTCATTGTAACTGTTTACTTGGGCTATTCTTGGTAACTATTCTATTAAAAGAGGGGTCATTCGCACAAATGCCCTATTTCGGGGGTGGCCTTTAATTTTTGTCCCTTCAATAATTGGTCTTTAATTTTTGTCCTTCGACACTTTAAGTAATAAAAAGGTGACCGAAAATACCCTGACATTCTAGGTTCGAACCCTAGTAGAGTAAAAAAAAAAAATTGCAAGGCAAGGTTTTCATAAAAACTATGCCTATTCGGACAAAGTTATGCCTTAAGACATAGTTCTGTAGTATGCATTTTCCGGCATAGTTTTGTAGTATAACTTAATTACTACAGAACTATGCCTTGTCCAGCATAGTTATGTAGAAATTAAGTTACATAGAAACTATGTCTTGTCCAGTATAATTCTGTAAAAATTAAGTTATTCTACAGAACTATGCCTTAAGGCCTGTAGATATTAAGTTATCCTACAGAACTATGCCTTAAGGCATAACTTTGTCCCGAATAGGCATAGTTTCTATGAAAATCTTGCGTTGCGAATTTTTTTTTTTTTACTCTGCTGGGGTTTGAACCCAGAACCTCTGGTTTCATGGACCCGCGAATAAGGGTACGTTAGCTCACAAATTTTCATTAAATGAGAAGTAGGAGCAAAAATTAAAGACCAGCGAGTCGAGGGACGAAAATTAAAGACCAGCCCATATGAAGGACAATCCGTGCAATTTTTTTTATTAAAACATACCAAACTTCTTTGGGCCCAAAATCTGGAAAAGGCTGGAATAAAATATGGCCCAAAGTCGAGTAAGGTCCAGAGAAATGGGCATAGCTGTATCCCTGTTCCTCTTTTAGAATTTTTTACACATAGCAAAAGTATCCATAGAACTTGTGATTTTAAACACACCACGCTATTTCTATGGCTATATGAGCAGGTCATCAAGAGTAAAATGAGAAGTTTAAAATTAAAGAGTTTTTAAGTATAGAAATGTGTTTTTCTTTTGAGAACAAACTACAAAAGAAAGAGTGTCATACAAACTGGAACAAATGAAGTTTATGAACACCAGTCAAGCTCAAAAATCATCTTGAACCAGTCAAGCTCAAAAATCATCTTGAAAAATGCAAAGATAACGTT
Organism: Lycium ferocissimum; assembly: GCF_029784015.1. Taxonomy (NCBI): domain Eukaryota; kingdom Viridiplantae; phylum Streptophyta; class Magnoliopsida; order Solanales; family Solanaceae; genus Lycium; species Lycium ferocissimum. Next base: position 24,017,807 of record NC_081352.1, read on the forward strand.
TCTGATTTCTAAGTCAAAATCCAGTTACTAGCAGTTTTGCTCAAAATTCTAATTTCCCATTCCTTCTATACTCCCCCGACATATTCCTTGTATGTTTTCTTAACACTTAGGACCCGTTTGGCCATGAAATTTTTTCACTTTTTTCCAGAATCAGCGTTTGGCCATGAAAATTCCAATTACAACTTGAAGTTGAAGTTGTATTTGGAATTTGGAAAACACCTAAAAACCTGTTTTCACTTTCAATACATTCAAACAACCAAATATTCTTTGCAAAAATTATAATCAAACACAACTCCATCTTCAACTCCAACTTCAAAATTCCAAATAAAATGAAAAATATTTGATTTTCATGGCCAAACGCCTACTTAATATACTCTCTCCATTTCATTTCATATAGAATGTATGACTAGAGAAATTGTACATGTTCATTCGACTTACAAATTATCTTAGTACAGTGGAATAAAAAAATTACCAAAGTAGTTATTAGTTTAAGATTTGAATACTAATCACTGAAAGTTGTGAGAAAGTTGTACTCTACAATTATTGTAGTTGAATAGTATCAAACATTTTGGAACTTCTCATTATAGAAAGATATATTGAAACAGGAGTATCATTGTGCCAAATATTACATTTATGTTCAGGGAACTCTTTCCAAGACAGAATCTAAGAGCCTTATAAATAAATAATTTGATTTGAAGAAATTACAACAACAACAGCAATCACGCTTGATCCCAAACCCAAATTAGTTGGGCCGGCTAAATAAATCCTCAATAATCATGTAGAAATAGCACCCCGGCAACTATTCGATCTTGTCTTATAAAAATGTCATGGAATTTCAAATTACACATGTGAAACACAATTATTTTCCTGAAAAATATTTACCAAAAGCGACTTTTCAAGAAAAACATTTTCCTTCGAACACACCCTTAGTGAAGTTGAAATTGCCAAGTTTACAACAACTTACCCAGTATATTTTCCTCTACCGGCTCGAATGACATATAACAAGGGAGTTAGAAAAATACAATGCAAAATTAAAAAGGCCTAGCAAGTAAGACATAACCGCAATAGAGAAAACAACATAACATCTAGAGCAAAATAAAGTGATAACTGAAGCACAAGAAACAAACTATAGTAGTAGAAATCCAAAGCCATAAACTACGTGAATACTACTAATACTACCTACCAAGCCTATCCCACAGGAGAGTGAGAAAATGCTCAACTACCTTATGACCTTCTACCCTAATCTGCAACCTCCATATTTTCATATTTAAGGTCATGTCCTCGGTAACCTAAATCAGCGTCATCTCCTCTCTAATCACCTTTCCCCAATATTTTTTCGGGCCTACCTCTACCCCTCTTCAAACTCATCACTGCCAATCTCTCACACCTCCTCACCGGGGCTTCCGCGCTTCTCCTTTTCACACGTCCGAACCATCTCAGCCTCGTCTTCTTATCCACCGCAGATACCATGTCCTGTAGTTGCCAAGTTTATTACGCAAATTCAGAATTGTAGATGTCATTCTAATTAGTTGCTGTGTTGGGTTTCACATCAGCAAGTCGTTGTAGTACAGTGGTGAGTATTCCCTCCTGTCACGCGGGTGACCAGGCCGGGTTCGATCACCGGAACGGCGCATATATCTCTCTTTTAGGACCTGAGTGAAACAATTGCTGTGCTATATTTTCTCTTGGATGTCTCTTTTCTTTTGCCAGTGTAACATGTTTAATTATTGTACAAATTACCTCAATCTTCTGAACAAAAAATTAAAGCATTTTTTTTGGTAAATTACTCCTGTCTACTAACCATGATAATGTCTTTGAAAACAAAACTTATAAAATTACCATGTTTTCCTCCAAGTTGTAAGTAAGAGGTGTACATCACTTGTTTGATACAAAAGGAGAACCTTTTAGTACATTTTAATAAAATAAAGAGAATATCAACGTGTAAATTAGTCGCATATGATCATGCTTTAATAGTTCATTTGGTCCAAAAAAATGAGAACACTCTTAAATTCCTTTCCTATCATATGAAGTATATGCATCCGCTATCCGGCCAATGCAACTCTATACATTCACTACTAGCAAAGTAGGAATTACCGATGGACAAATTCCGTAGCTAAACAGCATAATACCTCACTAATCCTATTTAGTGACGATTAGTGATGGATTATCATAAAATTATGTTAGCTACGACCAATTTAGTGACGGCTTAGCATGACAAACTTCGCACCTAATTCCAGTTTTTTTTGTAGCGAATTACATATCACGAGCTTCATCGCTTGCCATATCATGAGCAATAATGAAACCAGAAGAAAATATGGAAGTAGGGGTAATATTGTCAATCATAAAGGAGGTTAGTATAATGAAACAAAACCTCAATTAAGATCTCTGGAATTATCCCTTAAACTAAAGAATGTAATTGAAATCAGAAGAGAAGCAAAATTCAACAATAAATTATAGGGGATAAATTTTCTAAGGATCCATATTTAATTTTTAACCCTATTGAGAAATGTTGTACAATAAAAAACTTGCGCCAGAATTTATCCTTGGGGATTAGTGATTTTGTTTATATGTTCCATTAGGCTTGCAATCAGAAAAGATTGAAGCGAAAAAGTGTGTTGCTTTCAAAACTTGCACTTTCGGTCTGAACAATATGAGAGAAAGGATTCTCAATGTCCACAAGCACAACGTTCTTATCCCTTCCACATAGTTTAGGAAAGCGACAAAGGAGCACAAAATTGTTGAAAAAGATAAAGTGAGTCTGTTGATTTTTTAAGATTCGGGTTAAGTAATACCATTTAACATTATCGGAATTGGTATTAGAAAGTATCCTACAAAATAATGGGTAATTTGCAGAGGTTGAAATTTACAATTCGCGGAGGTTTTAGCCTCCTCTAACAACTAGTGAAGGCTAAAAACTCCGGAATTGCAACTTTCAACTTCCACATATTACCCATTTTTTTGAAGTGATTATACATCAAATTTGGAGTTGCTTTGGATCAATTTTGAAGCAAAAACATGGTGATGAATTTCACACAACAAATTATGGCGGCCCATCGAGATTTTATGACCTATTTTAGGAATTTGTCAGGATTTGTAGACAAGAAAATCTTTGTTATCAATTTGAAATTCGCTAGATTTGTGGCCAAGTTCTGAAGAATTCCGATGATTCGTCAGAACTTGACTAGAGATGCTAGTGATTATTATAAGGCAAGTTCTACATGTAAATTTAAACCTCTGGCTATTCGTTAAAATATAGCTATATGATACCTGTCGTGATTTTTTTTTTTTTAATGAAATGATAATTGAAATGGTGACAACAAAAAATCTTATTAGCGCAAATCACCAGTTCACAAAAGGTTGGGAACTGGTTTCCCGAGTTCTACTAAGAGACGGATCCAGGATTTTAATTCTATAGGTTCAATCTTAAGATTTTAGTACTGAACTCATTATATTTTTAAAGTTATGGGTTCATATCTTTTTTTTTTTTTTTTAAATTTAATGCCACTAAGCAGAACTTACTGGGTGTTATTTTATTGAACTAAATAATAAGTACTTACAAAGCCAAAAGAAAAACAGAAAACGTAAAGTACACCAAAAGAAATGAGAAGTCACCTTCCTAATCTTCACTTTCCTAATCTTCTTCTACGCCGACAACTCCAAACCCACTTTCTCTCGCCGGTGAGAGGGTTCATATCTACTATATATTACAATTTCAATAATTTTTTACACATAAATTTATGCTCCGCGTCAAAAGTTAGATACCTCCCTGGTTCTACTATATAGGACCAATTAAATAGTGATAAATTGTTAAGGCAATAAAGTAGTCGTAGCAAGTAGCAACACAATGTTGAAAATAGTACACTTAAATGTTTAACTGTCTAGATTCACGTGTCTTTTAGTTATCCTAGGTGCATGATCTTTTTTACTCCCTTTGTTTCAATTTATGTGAACCTTTTTGGAGTATGAAGGTCAAACTTTATAACTTTGATCGTGAATTTTGACATAGATTTTTCAATGCTGTAAAAATAAAATTTATATATTTAGAAACTACATAAAAAGTATTATAATTCATGATAATTTACAATTCAAATAATTTAGAAAAAATGTAAAAAAAACGTGGTCAAAGAGCACCTCGTAGGCTCCCCAAATAGTAAAAGGTTCACATAAATTGAAACAAAGGGAGTATGAATTATCTAGGTGACTTTTATGTTATCAATGTTGTTAGGTTTAAGTGTGTGTGAAAGCGTTTAATAGGTTGTGAGTCTAGAAAACTATATTGGCACCTTTATGAGCCCCCTCTGTAATGTTATTTTTGTAAGAGTAAGAGTTCTTAAGAATGATATGATTGAGCTTAATATCTATCTCCTTTTTCCATCCTCTTTATGCCTATGATATTATCAAGGGCCCGCCTTATATTTCTAACAAGTGGTATCAGAGCATTGGTTCATCTCTCACCGAAAGGTGTAAAGGTGAAGATTTTGGCAATCTCCATTGAAGGCGTGTCTCCGGGTTTGAGGACCTGCTGAAAAGGCCGGCTATTTGCAAAAGAAGAGTGAATTCTCCGAGTTTGTGGAGAGAAGAATAACCCGTCAGAAGATGTAAGTCTTGAAGGACTTTACAAGCTAGGAATAAATAGTAGACAAGAAAAGTCTCTCGTGAGTGTGTGTTTGCTATAGCCAAAAGTTAGAAGGTGATGGAGAATGAATTGCCTATATTATGAATGTGTATACAAAGAGGATGCTGAAAATGAAGTTGAAACGGTCAAGAAAGATTGAAGAATATGAAAAGACATTTAAGTTTAAGGGGGAATGTTGACAATAGTACATTTAAATGTTTAACTGTCTAGATTCACATGTCTTTTAGTTATCCTAGGTGCATGATCTTTTATAGTATTATCTAAGCGGCTTTTATATTATCAATAATGTTAGGTTCAAGTGTATGTGAAAGTGTTTATTAATAGGTGTGAGTCTAAAAGACTATACTGGCACCTATATAAGCCCCATTGTAATGTTATTTTGTAAGAGAGTGTGGTTCTTAATTAAGATCGATATGATTGAGCATATCTGTCTCCCATTTCCATCCTCTTTGTGCCTTATGATATTATTAAGAGCCTTCTCTATATTTCCAACACACAAGACACTTAGTCAAAACATAATTATAGTAAATTAATACAATATAGTAATAGCCAGAAAGCAAAGGCAAAAGAAAGATGTACGTACATAGGACATAGGTGCATGGGTTACTAACTGCAGTTCTACATGCTGGAGCTTATCTAATTAGAACTTAATCTCAGATCACTTATATAATCCCGTTCTAATTATCCCAGAGAGTTAATATAACTGTTTTGATCATCAGGAATGAAGAACACATTATTATCCATTAATATTTCCTCTATTATTCCAAACTCCCCAAGAAAATGTGGCTGCTCCATTGAGTATGATGAAGTACTAATTGGGCTATTATTGCAATTACGCTCCAATAATAGCCTTTGTATCTTCTTTTCTGCTTCAGATAACTGCTCCTTCATCTTTAACACCTGCATGGATAATTTATATTTAAGGACTCAGCTGACTTCACCAAAAGAATCAAGATAGAAGGACACCCCATCATATACAAAAAATGTACTTGATGTTCCCTTATATATGCTTGGAAATGGGAATTCTAGCATCAAACGACGTGAAATTGATGAGATCCTTTAATCTAGCTTAACTAGAGAGGTTTTGAGTTCGAGTTTTGAAATTGAGAAACCCCCAATAAAAATGGATACGTATTGAATACCAAAGTTGTAAAAGATCATTAATAGTTTTCTAGTTGTAATTTCTATGTTTTCCTTCTGTTCCAATTTTTGCGGTGCACTTTATTTTTTAAAGAATGATACTTTTTGTATTTAGAAATAGCTTAACTTTAAACTTCTCATCCAAACTTAATGAGATGATTTACAGTCAATATGCTTGCTAAATTAGAATGGACGGAGTATATATCTATGTGGTTCGAACTCTCTAAAAATGTTGTCATACCCTTATTAGATCCTCAAAATATGCACGACACACGTTCGTCCACATTTATTAAAAGTCCACGCGACATAGGTGTAAATAATTGACAGAGACAAAACACACACATGCCCATAGACGACATACCTCAGTTTCAAGACAATTTTTCTGAACGATCATAGTCTCATGCTCAGCCTTTAACTTGAAATATTCATCCTCGAGTTTCTTTTTCTTCCATCTAGCCCTCCTGTTCTGGAACCAAACCGCGACTTGTTGTGGATCAAGACCAAGCTCAGAAGCAAGCTTGTCCTTCCCCCCCGTCTCGAGTTTCTGCTCGTTTCCAAAACTCCGTTCAAGAAGATTAACTTGTTCTTCACTAAGCTTCCTCTTCCTCACTACTCCACTAGTGTTGCTGCTCACTTCACCTTTGTTCTTCTTTCGTCTCCACCGCGGTTTCACCTCTCCTGAAAGACATACCAAAAAACATCATACTTAATGTATATTACGAAATTTATTTGTAATTACTAAATAAAAAATGATTTTTATATTGTTGTAGAACTTAAACTCTATAATAAAATAATAAAATGTGTTATGTTCCTTTTTAGCTGCTTAAACTTTTATAGATGATCATACAATTCAACATGATATATATCAGCATAGACAATAGTCCTAGATTTAAATCTCGCCACCACCTAAAAAGAATTTTTTTCCACATATTTAACCTATTATAAAAAACCAAGTTCACATGTGAAGGGTGACTTAAGCTTTTAGACGAGCTAAACACACGATTCTAGAAAAACTACAACCACCCCTTTGCGGCTTTGAGACTTGGTAAAGATAATATAATGATAAAAGTTTTCCTACTAACCTCGTTCTGGTACCAGTTGGGTGTAAATACCAGGATAGTACTGAGAGATCATAACCCTTTGATCATCAACCTGGTGATTCATGCTGCTTGATATGATATCCATTTTTTTTTCTTTCTGTTTGAAATGAAAGTGAAGTAATAATAAAGGAAAAAAGTATCAACGACTTATATATGGACTTAATTTAACTTGGAGAGAAGACTAAGGAGGTAGTCTTTGTTTTAAGACTTGGTGTGACTATTTATAAAGCTAGTTAGTCCTCTCGAATATACCTCCCATCTCTTTACAATATTCAGAAGCCATGTGCAATCGTTTGGAATATAGGGATATAATAGTCATATAATCTCACACGATTTGTTTGAGATTCATGCACATAGTTGGTTAGCAATGGATAGAGAAAAGGAAAAGTTATACATTTTGGCCACTAGTCAAAAAATTATTATATATAGCCGATATCTAAATATATAAAACATATATACTAGTTATGCATAAAATATGAATATTAAATGTATATATTTGTTAATATAACAAAAGTACTTTATACATTTTCCGCCTTTATTTTAGTGGACGGCTAAACAATGTTAAAAGCTCTGCAAAATATTTAGGGCATGTTTCTTTGTCTGATTTGGTGAAACGTGAACCTCTTTTAGGACTTAGTGATCCTATTTCTCAATTAGTTTAATTTATGTAAATTAACATTCACTAAACTGTAATTTAACCAATAACAATAAAATAGAATAACTATATATACTTTGATAAAGATTTTAAGAAATACAATATCATATCATTTAAAAGTTACTTTCTTCATCCCAATTTATGTGGCAGTGTTCAGATTTCAAAGTCAACGAGTTTTTCTTTGACTGCGATTTTTCATACGCCTTTTAAATATTTTAAATTCAAGGTTGTTTTATCATGACTTCTTCACTCTTGTTATTTCTCATTTTCACATTGCTTTGATATGCTTGTCCTTATCTGACTCTTTTGCCTTGTTTTCCCTTGTTTTCTTTTGAGCTGAGGGTCTTTCGAAAACAGTCTCCTTACCTTCCAAGGTTGGGGGTAAGGTCTGAGTACACTTTACCCTCCACAGACCGCGCATTGTGGGATTCCACTGGGTTGTTTGTTGTTGTTGTTTTAAATATTTTAAATTGTTAATATTGTTACTTATAGTAGTTTTATGTAGTTAGATAATATGTAAATTTTATGTCAAAAAGACTTAAAGATTTCACATCCTAATTCACCGTCAAAACTAAGAATTTCAATTCTCAAAATCTGAAGTTCCAAACTATAACACATAAATTAAGACAAAAGGAATAATAATTAATTACAAGTATTTTCATGTTCATAGTAACTATAAATAGATAACCTACTATACATTAAGAGCCCGTTTGGATTGGCTTATAGCTTAAAGTTGTTTGCAGCTTATAAGCTGAAAAAAATAAGTTGGGGTAATCCAACTTATTTTTTTTGGCTTATAACCGTTTTCACTTATAAGTCGCTTTAGATAAACTAAGTTAAATGGGTCCAATTATTTTTTTGAAAGCTTATTTTAAGACAAAATGATTTTGTTTAGCCACCCAAACACTCAAAAAAAAAAAATTTGCAACTTTATAAACCAACTTATAAGCCAATCCAAACGGGCTCTAAGTGACTTGTAAGTATACTTATTGTATAAAGTAAAAAGCATTTAACTTTATTAAAGTGTGGGCCAATAGTTGATCAGCATAAACTACGTACCTAGTCTTACCTAAGCCATTACATCATGTGTATGTTGATATAAAATCCCAATAGGAGATCTTTGGGACTATGGTCTATGGGACAGATCTATCAGCCCATATATTTAACTGTGCATTAACCTAAGAATAAGTTTAGAATTTATTGTTAAATATACATTATTAATATTTTGTGATGATAGAATAACGTAACTAAAGATGAAATAAATTAACATTAAATTATTTTTAAGTATTAAAAAGGAAAATTTGTTGGACGAAATTTGAGTGTGTGGGGCAATAGTTTAACTAGTTAATATCATCCATCCTTTCTCAAATAAAAAAGGAGCTCTAAAACCACAGATCCATGGAATATTTAGGGTCCGTCAACTATTAAATTTCATGAGCTAGTAAAGTTAATACGCCATCTAATAGGAAGGTTACTTTCCACATAGTTTTTTTTTGTCACCTTATGTCGACTTTGCAGGGGATGGCAAAGTTTTGACTGTACAAAGTTTTCTAAAGAGAGAAATTCGTTTTCAGAACCAAATATGGGAAAAAGATGTTACTACGCAGGACAAAATGAAAAAAAAAAAAAAATTAGGTGCCGTTTGAATATACGATTTCATATCTCGATTTCACGTTTTGATTTTAATTATGTATTGGTTTTATCACAGTTTGATTAAAACTTCAATTTCAAGTTAAAATTCTAATGTTAAATCTCAAATTCACCTCAAATGTAGAATTTCAACTTCAATTTTGTAATTTTAATTTTTTTAAAAAAATTTAAAATTTAGCAAATAATTCAGATTTTTGCAAAAGAAAAGATTAATCTTTGTTACAAAAGTAATTATCCGACTCTTATTTTGCCAATTCACTTTCCCTTTCATAAGATACACCCAAAAATCAGTTGGTGCTACTGCGACAAATCCATTATTAATCGTTAATTTAGGTAGGTTTGCTCGTTTGATAAAATTGTATAAGAGTTGGGAGAAATTTTGATAGTCACTACGAATTGTGGGTTTTCATGGTTACGAGAAAGTACAATATGATTTCAAATTTTTGTTTACAAAACTTATGACCAAATACAATTTCAACTTCAAATCAACTTTCACCCAAATTAATAGTTTCAAATCATGATTTCAAGTCACGTTCAAACAACTTCTTAAACAGAGTCACATTAATTATATATATGCTTCAAGTACAAAATGCGGTTTATGTAGGAAATAGCAAGTTCTTATATTATCCATCCACATAGGTTGGAATGGATACTCCATTTATAGCAGGGTTACTTTCCACATAGGTTTTTTGGTCACCTTGTGTGGATTTGGCAAGGGACGGCATTTCCTTCTAGAAGATTCAACATCTTGTCGGCACGTGGTTGATACCCCCACGCCACCCCACCCACGCACACTACAAACCCTCTTGTTTGAAGGAATACTTTTGAATCAATTGATGGTGTTATAAGAATAATAATTCCGGATAAGATATAGGATTATTTTATACCGTGTTTGATACTCTCTCCGGATAAAAAAGAGTCTACTTAGTCATTTGCATAACCCTTAAGAAACTACTCACTTCTAAACTATCCCTAATTAAATAGGCAGTGGGATTTGATCACATAACACTTAATAGGGGCAAATCTGGAAAGATAAGGTTAAGTAGGCGTTTGGACATGCGATGAAATTCCAAATCATCCAAAAAGGTATGATTTGGGATTCCAAATCATGATTTCAAATTTTTTAAATGTAAAAGTTGACCCATAAGTTTATATTTTGTAAAAAAAAGATCCATAAATTGGTATATATATTTACAATCATGTTTACCAACCATTTATATTAAATATTAAAAGATCTACAAGTTGGTAGCATATTTACAACAAATTTACTCTTACCAACCATGTGAGGGGATTATATTAAAGAATAGTTACACTACAATTCATGTTCAATTTTTCATTTTATTGAAGTAAAGTTTGATCGATTGATATTGTGTTTTTTAGAAATTCCTTCTAATAGTGTATTAATTTTGTTATGAACTATGACTTGCTCATTTGGTAAGATTGTATAAGAATTGGGAAATTTTTTATGGTTTTCATAACTTGTGGGGTTTTTATGTCTATTAGAAAAAATACAAAATCCAAATTGCATGTCCAAACATAATTTCATCTCGTGATTTCATCTCATAATTTCAAATCATGTCCAAACGGCTCCTAATTGTTTCTTGATTTAATAAGTGAACACTTTTTTTTACCCAAGAAAAAAAGGCCAAATGAACAATTTATTTGATCCTGAGGAAGTAATAGGTATTGATTAGTTTTGAAATTATTTTATCCCACTATTTGCACTAAGATGGTCAGATTATTATCTCATATAAAAGGTAGAATAAAATAATCTCATAGAATATTCTTATTTATTCCTATCGTGTATAATATAAGTATCTTTTCACGCAGCAATAGTGTATGTCTGTATCAAGAAACATAATGGTTAACTCCTTTTCTCTTCTTTCCTCTTTTTTTGTCCTGTCAATTCTACCATATTTCTTTAAACAAGTAGCAAACTCATCCTTATCTTTTTCATTCGAATTAGGATTATGAGGAGAAAATTTCAGAATCTCCAGATTTTTGAGTTCATTTTTTTAAAAGTTGAATCTAGAAATATCCCAATCATTAAGTGTGTTTGTTTTGTAGGTCAGATCCAGCCCATTAAGTGCATTTGTTTATTCTCTTTTAAAAGCTCTTAAATGGGTCTGAATAGATCTGAATGAATCAGATCCGTAACAAAGTCTTAACACAATTCAGACTCTAAAATATATCCGCCTCCATTTCCGCCAAATTTCACGCTTTCTCTTCTTCTGTACAAAAAAAATTCACGTCTCCCTCTGCCTCTCCAACTATCAATCAATGACCAAATCTTTTTCTTCTTAAACTGGTATTATTCTAAAATCTTTACAGAGTCGATCAAATTGTTTGGTTGATGTGGATTCGACTGTCATAATGGGACTGTACTAAAAAAAATCGTCCCACATGACGGCAATATTTTCCTCATCTATTTTGCTTATTATTAATTTTGTTTCTTTGTTTCTTTTTGGATGAGGTTTATAGGACAAAACGCTAAAGTATGATATAATTTATAAAAGTTACAGTATTCTTTTTCAGTAATCACTTTGATAGACAATTATTATAAAGTAATATTATATTCCAAGTTTAAGTTATGATAATCTTTTTGCTAGTATATATGATAGAATTTGGTCATTCGACAAGTTTGATAAGATTGATATTTCGTGTAATAGTGTTGTTAAAATATCAAATAGTCATAATTTCTATCAGAAAATAAATTCATTTAGCTGAAATGAGATCTTTTAATATATTTTATTGATATAAAGTTTAATTCTTAATTTTATTTTAATTTTACATTGATTATGTTTAAAAAGATAAATTATGCATATTCAGATATTGAAAACAAACAGTCTTAACCATTCAGTGTTCAGAGGTAGAGGCAACATCTTAATATTCAGATGTGTATTCAGATTCAGACGTCTTAATCTTAACGGAAACAAATGAAGTCTTAGTCTATCAAGAAGGTATTTTATGTCTTTTTCCAAATTTATCCTTAACACATTCTTAATTCAATGAATAAATTTAATGCTTGTTATAGTTTTAAAGCCCTTTTAATTAAAGTTATTTTCGTCAATACACCTCTTAATTTTTAGGAGTAAGTGAATTCGTTAATTCATGTGTCCAAATCTAAAACCTCAATAGTTTTGGACCGGAGGGAGTAATTATGACTGAGGTGAAGCTAGATAATACATGCAGGGGCATAGCAGATACTACATGGTTGTCTTAGTTTTGGGAGAATTCTAGACAATCTATCATTTAACACCTTAGAAATCAGCTTTTGGGAGACATTACTAAGACTAATTGGTCAAAAGTCTGAAAAAAAATAAAAGTTGGGGTGCTTCAGTTTTAGGAATCAAAACTGAACAAGCAGATGTAAAAAAATTAGGCATTTATTCACCATAAAAAACAACCCTGACCATCTCCATTATATCATTACCAATGATATTCCAGGATTTTTGAAAATACATACTATTAAAACCATCATGACCTGCAGAGTTATTATGATTGATATCAAAAATAGCATTTTTTAACTTCTTTGATAGAAGGTTTATCAAGTATCAGAATTAGTACCAAGACAAGGTAAACAGTTAAGGATACCGGCATTAAAGGAGATGTTTTCTTTGGAGAACAAGTCCTGATAGAACTTCAGAGCAGCATCAGCAATGTGTTTATTTCCTTCTTTCCATTGTTCATTGCATATATTCTGTTGATATTGAGGAATTTCCTTCTGCCCGTGACCATATTGTGAAAATATCTGATATTTTCATCTCCCTCCAGATGCCATTTGAGATTGGCTTTTTGCTTTCAAAATGCATCCTCCATTTTGTGGGGAAAAATCAGTTCTGCTTGTGCTTGGTTGAGATACATTCCATCTTTTTGATCTAAAGTATTCATGTATTGAGTTTCCAACTGGTTCACCTTGGTTTCCTTAGTATTTTCAAAAATATCCCCAATCTTGACCATTCACTAACGGCTCTACTGGTTCTTCTCATTTTCTAGTGAACTTTCCAGAAAATGTTGCATGTAATCTCCACATCCCATTGTTATGTTAGCTAATCATATTTAGCGACGGATTATCATAAAATTTTGTTAGCTACAAGCAATTTTGCGATGAATTAGCGGTAAAGTCCATAGCTACTTTCAATTTTTTTGTAGTGATTTCAACATTTGCATTCTTCTCTTTAGCATGAGTTTCTGCCCATCTCTCACTACTAGAAACATAAGTTTTTCCCACTGATATTCAGTGAAAAGTTTGTCTTTATAATATACGATTTCCCACCTCATTCCCACCGAACCAGTTCAATGGGAAAACACATGGCAGGAAATAGGTTCCCATGGAACACTGGAAAACTTCCTAATTTTTTAGTGTGAAAACACTACTATTTAATTTTTTTCCCCACCGATATTCAGGGGTAATAGCCACTAAACATATTTCAGCGGGAAATACCAATGGGAAAATAGTATTTTTTTTAAGTAGTGCCTTCTCCTTGCGCAAGAAAGTTCTGGAAAGTTCGATAAAACAAAATCAAATAGAACTGAATCTACAATTACAGGAAACTTATGGAGCGATAATGAAATCCGAGGCAAAAATAGAAGTTGGAGAAATATCGTAAATCATAGTGAAGGTTAGTATTACGAAACGAAACCTCAACGAAGATGTCTAAAATTATCCGTTAAACTAAAGAAAGTAGCATAATTCATAAGAGAAGTAAAATTCAACAATACATTATACGGGATAACATTCCTAAGGATCAATATTTTAATTCTTAACCCAATTAGAAAAATTGAGCAATAACAAATTAAAAAAAAAAAAATTCCGCCAGAATTTATCATCCTGAATTCTTGATTTTGATTTTCTTTGCACGTTTCTTGGCTTGCAATTGTCATGAAAAAGATTGAAGCGAATAAGTGTTTTACTTTCGAAACTTCCACTTTCGGCCCGACAGTATGAGAGAAAGCATTGTCAATGTCATCACAATTGCAACCTTCTTATCCCTTCCACATAGTTTAGGAAAGTGACAACGGCGACACACAAATTTTTTGAAAAAGATAAAGTGAGTCTGTTGAGTTTTTAAGATTCGGGTTTAATATAAGCATTGAAAATTATTGAAATTGGTAGTAGAAAATCATATGAGTATCAAATTTGGAGTTATTTGGATCAATTTTGAAGTAAAAATATATTGCTGAAATTTTTAAACAACAAATTATGGTGGCCCATTGGAATTTGATGGCTAATTCTAGCAATCTGACATGATTTGTGGACATAATTCTGGCTATTCTTTAGGATATGACGACAAAATCAGGTGATTCTTTAGAACTTGTGACAAGACAGATTTTGTCATCAATTTGATATTCTCTAGGATTTGTGGCAAAAAATGCTAGTGATTATTATTATAATAAGGCAAGTTCCGCCCGTTAATTTAAAATCTTGGCGATTCGCCACAACTTAGCTATATGCTACTAGTCGCAAATCTATTCTTACAATTTTTTAACGAAATCAAAACCTAAATGATGACACCAAATCTGATCTTATTTGTCCGAATCATTCGTTCATAAAAGTTTGGGAACTAGTTCACCGAGTTCTACTACTACAGCCTAGAGAGGACCAATTAAAGAGTGATAAATTGTTAAGGCAATAAAGTAGTCGTTAGCAACACAAGACCCTTGACAAAACATAATTATACATTACTATACAATAGTAATAACCGGAAAGCAAAGGCAAAAGAAAGATGCACATATACATTAGGTGCGTGGGTTACTATATATCTACAATTCTACATGAGGGAGCTTATCTAATTAGAACTTAATCACAGATCAGAACATATATATGTAAGTTATATAATAAGTCCATTCTAATAGTCCCAGAGAGTTATATAAGTGGTATGATCATCAGCAACGAAGAACACATTATCCATTAATTGTCCCTCCATTCCAAACTCCCCAAGATTAAAAGGTGGCTGCTCCATAGAGAATGATGAAGTACTAATTGGGCTATTATTGCAATTACGCTCCAATAACAGCCTTTGTATCTCCTTTTCTGCTTCAGATAACCGCTCCTTCATCTTCAACACCTGTATTGGAAATTTATATTTAAGGGCTCAAAGTAACTGACTTTACTACATTAACCTATGAGTCAGGAAATAATAATGAAAAATCACAAGATAGGACACCCATCATATACGTATTACTATTATTTTGTTAAATATACAAAAAATGAACGTCATGTTCCCCTATTCTTGGAAACGCAAATTCTATCACCGCGCGAAGGGTGTGGGATTGATGAGATCCCTCAGCTCAGCTTAATCAGAGAGATGTCATATTCGAACCTTTGTGAATGTAGATTGTAGAAACCCCCGACAATAATGGATAAATATTGAATAGCAGATAGTTACTAATATAAGAAATACTAATGGAATTCTAGTTGTGTGCTGTCTATGTACTTTCTCTATCCCAATTTATATAATTTAACTTTAAATTTTTATTTCACGCTTAGTGAGATGATTTATAGCGATACAAATATTTATGATCGTTTTTTTGTTTCACCCCACCCCACCCCATCAGGAGGATCAATAGTGTTCCCCCTTACCCTCTGGTGCGACTTGAACCTTCAACATACCAGCTTATGGAGGAGATGCTCGACCACTAAAGCTAGCCTCACTTGTCGACTGTATTAGACCACAAGTTCTACAATTTTTTTTTAAAAAAATTTCGTGGCCAGTCAAAATACATGATAAATTAGGACGAAGGGATAAATATATATATATATATATATATAGTAGGGAGAGCTGGGAGACCCATATCGACGTACCTCAGTTTCAAGACGAAATTGTTCAACGATCGCACTTTCATTTTCAGACTTCAACTTGGAATATTCCTCTTCCAGTTTCTTGTTCTTCCATCTAGCCCTCCTATTCTGGAACCAAACAGAAACTTGTTGAGGATCAAGGCCAAGCTCAGAAGCAAGCCTATATTTCCTCTCAGTCTCCAGTTTGGGCTCGTCCACGAAGCTCCGTTCAAGAAGATTAACTTGTTCTTCACTAAGCTTCCTCTTCCTCACTACTCCATTATTAGTACTGCTGCTCCCTTCACCTTTGTTCTTTTTTCGTCTCCGGCGCGGTTTCTCTTCGCCTAAAAGGCATATCAGAAAGTATCTGGCTCAGAAGCGGATCCAGAATTTGAAGTTTATCGTGAGCTTTTAAACGACCTCAAGTCAATAAACATATAACATAATAATTGAGTTTACAATCAACTTGATATTTAGTGGATTTCTTAATACATATATATGTCAGATCTGAGCAAAAGCTATTGGTTCCCATGAACGTGTACATTATACTCTAGATCCACCACTGATCATACTTAATGTTTATCCTGAGATTTATCTGTAATTACTACTAATAATAAACCTGATCGCGTAAATATCTTTTTATATTATTTATATTGTTAGTGTGTAGAACTTAAACTATATATATAATTAAATAATTAAAAGTATGTTACTATTAGTTGCTCAAACTTTTAAATAAGATGGTCACACGTGATATCTGCACAGACAATAATCCTGGGTTTAAATCTTGCTGCATCCACCTAAGAAGAAAAAAAAAGAAAGAAGCATTTTCATGTTTGTTTGAACTATTATAGAAAACCAAGTTTACACGCAAAGAATAATAAGATAATTAAATAATAAAAATATACTCTCACAAGATTCAACATAAACTACAAGAACTTTGTGGCTTTGAGACTTGGTACACTATACAAGGACAAAAATTGGTGTGCTAACCTTGTTGGGGTAAGAATTGGGTGTTAATATCAGGATAGTACTGAGAGATCACTACCATTTGATCATCAACCTGGTGAGTCATGCTGTTTGACATAATATATCTTTTTTTCTTTTCTATATTTTTTCTTTCTTTCTTTCTATGTGGCTCTCTTGTTATAGCTATTGCTTGCTGATGTTGAAATGAAAGTGGTTAGATAGTGAAGCAAAGGGAGGAAGTGTATGTAGACTTATAAGAAGGAAGTGCTTATTTTTAAGACTTGGGATATTACTTGGTGTGACTATTTATAAAGCTAGCCCACTCGAATATACCTCCCTTCTCTTTACAATATTCAGATTCCATGTGCAATTGTTTGGAATTTACACTCGAGGGATAATTTTTGTTTAATTAGGTATAAGGAATACAATAGTCATATAATTGAACCCGATTTGTTTGAGATTCAGGCGTAGCTGGTACTTGTTTATTAGGGGTCAAGCTATCGCTTCGATTACGGGTTCGGTCTAGTCCAAACCTTGTATTTGTTGTAAAAAAATTACTGAAGATGTACCAATTATTAACTTAGAATCCAATATGTTTAACGGACTAAAATTTCTGAATTCATAAATTCCAAATCCTGATTTTGCTTCCGTTGATTATTTGGTGAGGGAATGGAAAATGGATTGGAAAAATTCAGGGCAGGGCTTCTTTGTCCGATTTGATAAAACGTGAACCTATTTAATTAGGAATTAATGATCCTATTTCAGATTAGTTTAATTTATGTATATTAACATTCACTAAACTGTAATTTAACCAATAATAATATTTCAGTTTGACCAAAAAATAAAATTTAACCAATAATAATTAAATAGTATAAGAAAATATTTTGATAGAAATTACTCCCTCCGGTTCAAAAAGAGTACGTAGTGTCCACTTAGTCTTTATTTTTGGTTCAAAAAGAGGACTTAGTGTGCACTTAGTCTTTAGTTTTTGGTTCAAAAAGAGTGTTCACTTACCAAATCAAGAAATAATTAATCTTATTTTTTCAAATTTGCCTTATTAAGTGTTAAGTGACCAAATCCCAATACCTCTTTAATTAGGGGTACTTTAGTCAAATTACATATTTTTGACTACAAGTTAGTATTTTCTTAAGGGCCGTGAAAATGTCTAAAGATACACTCTTTTTAAACCGGAGGGAGTAGCATTTAGAAATTACTAATTATAAGTAATGTTTCATAGTAAGTATATGTATAAATAACCTACTATATATGTAAATAAGTGACTTGTCATATTGAAATGTAATAAATAAAATTATACTTATTTAGAGTAAAAATCATTTAAACTTTATTAAAAGCGGGCACAATTAGTTGATCAGCATGACATAAGGAGTCTTACCTAAGCAATTACATCATGTATATATACATGATACAATTGTAGTAGTACTACTATATGGGAGATCTTTGATACAATTGTAGTAGGCTAGTAGTACTACTATATGGGAGATCTTTGCTGACCGTGGGACAGATCATCAGCCAATGTGTTTGACCGCGCATAAAATTTAAAAAAGAATAAAAGAGTTTTAGAACTTATATAGTAGTATATTGAACTTATTCCATTTTTATGAATAAAAGTTTTGATGAATTCAAGTTTAAATTTTTTATTGTTGATTTTAGTTATTATATTTATTAAAATTTTAATAATTTATATATTTTTCTGCTTCAGTTTCCAAATGCTGGGTGTGTAGGAATAAGTACTTTCTCCCTCCGTCTCAATTTATGTGATATAGTTTGACTAGGCACGAAAAAAATGAAGACTACTAAAATGTGTGGTCTAAAACAAGTTATAGATATTTGTGTGCTTGTGAATCGTTTCATTAAGTGTAAAAAGGAAAGTTGCAAATTAAGTTATTTCTAAATATAGAAATGTATCATTTTTTTTTGACAAACTAAAAAAAAAAATATATCACATAAATTGGGACAGAAGGTATATATTATTTATCCGCCAGTGTGTTGGAATGAACAACAACAACAAAAAAAAAATATTAATAAGACGTTACTTTCCACATAGGTTATTTTGTCACCTTCTGCGGACTTCGCATGGGATGGCAAAGTTATGACTGTACAAAGGAGAGAAATTTGTTTTCAGAACCAAATACATGAAAAAGATGGCACCAAAGGCAAGATATAAAACAAAAAAATAAAAAATAAAAAACTCCTTAAGAGGTTTTTGGCACTATCACTTTCTTTCTTGTGATAAAAGAAAGATCATCATATAAAATAGACGAGATAAAAAGAAAAATACTATCACTTTCTTTGTTGTGACAGGACAATAGAAAGATCATCATATAAAATAGACGGTCAATTTACTAAATTAAAGAATGATAATATTAGTACTATTTTAAGGAAAATGACTAAAATGGGTTCTGATATTTGGGAGGTAATATTGAAATGGTCCATTAAATATATTATGAGCAATTTTATATTTTTAAGTTTATCAAAATGAGCCTTTTTGGTCTCGATATATCAAATATTTAACAAATTGATTTTTTTATAAAATTTAATAGGGTGTCAAAAAAAAAAAGATTTAATGTAAAATTATATTTGGAGATGTAGCATTTTGCATTTTATTTTTGGTCTAGTTCAGAAATTTGGTGTAGCTTTTTGAGGTACGGTTTCTATTATTCCCTCTCCCCCAATTTAAGTGTCTTACTTTTCTTTTTGATCTGTCCCGAAAATAGCGTCTCTTGCAATATTTAGTAAGTTCATAATTCAAACATCCTACGTGACAAGTTTATAACCACATGTGTATGGCCAATTTGCAGGATTGCCCTTCGCTAGAGGTGGTCTTTAATTTTTACCCCTCAAAATGGTGGTCTTTAAATTCTGCCTGTGCCCATGCAAATTTTGCCTTAAGGTCCAAATAGGCAGAATTTTGCAACTTCTGCCTCGCGAAAATTCTGCCTTGCAATTTTTTTTTTTACTGAGCTGGGGTTCGAACCCACAACCTCAAGGTGTTAGGCGAGAGGCAAAGCTTAAAGACCACCAATTTGAAGGGCAAAAATTAAAGACCACCCCAAATGAAGGGCCATCCGCGCAAAAAAAAGCATGTGTAACACCTCAGACCCTTAACTTAAGCTTTGACTATGATTTTAGACTTGGAAAATCAGATAGAGAATGTTGGGGTTGGAATTTTGCTACAGTTCAAAAAAGGGGGGGGGGGGGATTACGTCCAGAAGTTGCGGGCCATAACTTGAGATACGGACCGTAACTCGGTCCGTAATTATTGATTTGGTCACTGGTTTTGGACATGGAAAATTACGGTCTAGAATTACGGACCATAATTCGAATTACGGACCGTAATTTTTTACCGTAATTGAAGAGGTGTCTAGCTGGGCATTCTGTTTTGAGACATCAAATATTACTGTCCAAGAATTACTGACCGTAATTTGAATTACTAACCATAATTTGAATTACTGACTGTAATTCAGTCCGTAAAACTCAATACTAGAACCTATAAGTACCTGATTTCAGTTCTATTTTTTAATTTTACAAGTCCCTAAACGCTATAATGACCTGCTCTTCTCCTCCACCACTAAGAACACTAAGGTAAGTCCGTTCTAATCATCCCAAGTGAATTCTAACATATGTTCGTGAATATTAAGCATGAATTCAATGTTCCTAACCTAGGGTTTTCAAGAAAACCCATCTAAGGGTTCAAGACTTAGACTTTGGGGATTCTTCTCAATTTCAGACCAGTAGTTACAAATTTTGGAGCATATACAGGTATGCGAGGCTAACTATCTACGTTAGGGATATTCATGATTCTCCTTACGCCTCATTCTTCATACTTATCAGTAAGTTGACTTATAATACAGTTTAGCCCTAGTTTCTTGAATAGTTGTAGAACTGCTATCTCCTAGGGTTATAGTTTCATAATTCGTTCATGATTATCGTTTTGAACATCATGAACTTAGTACGTAATCATTATAGACTTGTGTATTAACATCACATAAGTCTCAGCCAGAGCGTAATCAGTTGTTGGCTTAAAGTTCCATAATCAGAAAATAGTTATCAGTCTATCAGTTATAGCTCAGTCTCAGTATCTTATTTTGCTTAATGTTGAACACCTGTATCTGTGTTTTTGGGCTCTATGCCACAATTTATGCATACGTACTGCTTGGGCTTGAGGCCACAGTTTTGTGCACATTATTTGGGCCCTAGGCCACAGTTTATATTTACAGTTATACAGGTGATTCTTCATTATTCGAACAACGAGTACTTCAGATTCTTACTTTCCTATTTAGTTCAGTTTTACAGTTATCAGTTTCAGTTTCAGATTCAGTACTTATATTTCTTTCTTTCAGTTACTTTACATACCAATACAATTCAAATGTGCTGATGTCCCTTTTATTGCTTGGGGGCCTGCATTATATAGGTTGACAATCCAGCTAACTAGGACTGCTCGTATCAGCTAATTGGTGAGGCCCAGTTCCTCCGGGGCGTTATCCTGCTTTTAATCTTTCTAGTTTTAGACAGTTATCTTTTCAGTATTCGTAGAGGCTTCATAGACATAGTTCAATCAGTCAGATATTAGCAGTCTCTTATGTATTAGCCTTGTTGGCTATTGATTCAGATGTTTCAGACTTAAACCAGTACTTTCGCATTTAATATATTTTCAGTCAGACTTTAGTAGATCAGCATGTGCTAGTCTTATTTCCTTGTTATTGCATGTTTTGATATCACATGTTGATTCAGCCAGCCTATGGGTTCGCTCGGTCACATACAGTTAGGCACCGAGTGCCGTGTTACGCCTAGGCCATGGTTCGGGCCGGCCGTGACAACATGACTCGAAGGACATTTTAATGCATCATACACATCTTTAAGTTAACTAGTCTCTACGTTCGTGCGATGCACGAATACCCCTCATCGATTGTTAAATTAATTAATTTACTTGCATGTGGTCATGTGGTCACCTAATATCTAAATTTTACATAGTTTGTTAGAGCCTTAAAAGATGAGTTCTCGGATTTTATAGGAGCTTTTAAAGCACTCTTTTATTTTCTCTATCGATAAGCTACTTGAAAAAATAATATTTAATGAATCAAATAATAATCAAATTAGTAGTTGGCTAGCAGATGATATACCAATTATTTCCTTATAGTTGTTGTCATTAAATAGTTGGTAGCAATTTAAAGTATATGAGTCTTAAATTATTTCTTGATAGCAAAAATCTCAGAACACATGACCCTATCTTCTGGGGTGTGTTAACGCAATTTGTTTTGGGGGTTTATGCTATATTATCTCAAAATACCTGTAATAACTTTAAAAAGAAAAAAAGCTGCAAAATAATATCTACTCTAAATATGAATTGATTCTTATTATCTAATACGGTTATTCAATTTATTTAAAGAATTTTTTTTTTTTTTTAATAAGAAGAGGCTACTTGTGCTAGCAGTAATATATATTAATCAATAGTAACAAAGGATTAGAATGTCTAACCGATAGTAACAAAGAGTTAGAAGATCTAATGGGAAGAAATAATACCTTTTGAGAAGTTCACTGAATCTTCTTATCTTCTTTCTGAAGCAGTACCGAAGCTTAAAATTTAATACTCCTTAAAAAGTTTACAATGAAGAATGTGGAATATTGGGTTGTTCTATAGAAGTATTTGACTCCCATAATAAATTAAGTTGGGGGTACAATTCAAATTGAAAAAGAAAAGGAGATCAATTTCCTCAAAAAAAAAAAAAAAAAAAAAAAAATAACGTGAGTTCATTCCTTTAATATTTTTTTTTTGTTGCATAAAGTGCCTAGTAGTAATTGGATAATAATATTCCTAACGTATGTAAGTAATGTTCCTAGTAGAAATAGGACAGTAAGTTTTGTTTGGTATAAAAATAGGATTAGATTTTCTTAAGGGTATAAAAGTCGTTCAATATTTAAAGGATATTTTGGTCAATTAACATTTATATTCATGCTTGTAAAATAATATAGATATAGATTACATAAGATTCAAAAGTCTTTCTTTATTTCTTAAACTCCGTGTCTAATTAAACTAAGGCACTTAAATTGGGTTGGTGGGAGTACTTATCTAATTTTAGTGTTTGGTGCAGTTTTTGGGTTGCTTCTAAAATATGATGAAACTTTCCTAGAGTAGTATTTTTGATTAATTCTTTTCAAAGTTTACATAAATTCTAACTCTATCAAAGATTTGACGGAGACTTGTAATACTTTTGACAAACTTGAAAAACCAAAATTATTTAGAAGTATATTTAAAAAGTCATTTGAACATATCTCGAACATAAAAGATGTCATTTTTCCTGTTTTATGGCGAAACTTAGGTTGTTGGTTATTGGGACAGAGAATTATGCTTAGATTTTTTAATCAAAAATATTGGAATCATAGCCGCTGCATGCACTCTTTAAAGCCTGAAGCAGCAGATACGTATTACTTTCTTTGTGCGCTATTTTACTATTGTTATATTTCTTTTCAAGTCTATTATTATGAATGAAAAATAATAAATACAAAGTATAGTTTATTAAGTTACTGCTATTTAATTAAAAAAAGAGTGATTTCTTCTTCTTAAATACTATGTCATTAAGGGTATAATTGAAAATAATTATCAACTTTAATCTTAAACTTTTAAGTAATAATATTTTGGGGCAATTTTTTAAAACTAAAATGACTTTAAGTTGAGACGGAGGCAGTACCTTTTATATATATGGTTTCCCCCGTATAAATTAATCATGACATTGCTAGCTATAAAAGGAGGAAGACGACGCAGCATGTGTCTAGAAAACGGTAATATCTTATTCAAGTTGGAGTTACAATCTTAAGCAATAAGGTAAAGATCCTTAGGGTTAATTAAAATAATTTACTAGTACTGCTTGCCATTTCCATATGGTCAACAGGGATTAAAGTATATCTAAATGTTATTCGAAAGGATAATGATGAAGTGAGAAAGAGAGCAAGGGGCGATGTATATAGGAGATTCCTCAGTTGGATGTCTTTATATTTTGTGTTTAACTTAGCTTGTAGAGGAGAGCATGGAGCAACGGTAAATTTATCTCCACGATTTATAGTTCATGGGTTCGAGCTATAAAAGTAATCATTAATGCTTGCATTAGAATAGGAGTAGGATATCTACATCACACTTTGGAGTGCACCTCTCCTCCCAACCTACTAACGCAGGACGCTTTGTGCACCAACCCCCCCCCCCCCTCCTTTTTTTATTTTTTTTAACTTGTACAAGGTGATAATGTAAAATAATTTTTACCAATTTTCCTGACAAATAGACTTTCAATATATAATTTTTATGTGCGAATCCACTTTTGTCTTTCTACGGAACCAACCTTCTCATTTACGATTATATAACATCTTCATTTACGATTATATAACATCTTTTTGAGTCCTTCAAGAACGAATATACTTTTATATGAAAAATATTAAAACTGTCTTGTAACTTTTTTGCAGATTTTCAAGTTACTCTATAGTTATTCAAGGATCTTTTCACACATTGTAATAGGTATATCAGGAAAAATCAATTCCAATTTCAAAAGAAAAACAAAAAAAGCCACTGAAAGAAAGGGGTATAGTCTTTCCCTTGGCCTTTGGAGAGGAGAGAGCAGAAAAGAAAAAAAATCTTCGAATTTTCTAGAGTTTGCAAACGAAAACTTCTTTCGTTAATCTATTTGTACTCAAGCAAGCCTTTAACCTGGGTAGCACAGAAAAAAAGCATCAACGAGGCGTTTCTCTCCGTTCAACCTTTTTGTCCCCACCTATACTAATATAGGATGATTTTCGTTATTTAGTATATTTAGACGATCAACCTTCTAATGCTAGGATTAATACTATACACATAATTACAAAGAGTATTATATTCGTGATCGTGAAATATTAATTGCTCGTTGAACACTGTTAATTGTGTGAAAGTTGGATGCCCCAAATTTGGGGTTCAAAGAGTTTTTAAAAAACGTTATTGGTAGAAATATGAATGAACCTTTCCTTTTTCCTAGGACCATCAGAATGGAATTGTGTGAACGATATCAGTCAAAGCGCATCCCTCACGACTTCTTTTCCAACAAAGAAATGAAAGCATAACTCTTTGCTAGCTTGCAAGTTGCAACGCCTCTTACTCTTTTATTAGCTTGCCTTGTGAAGATCTCTCGGATATCTACGGCAGATGGATCGGGAAATGAAAGCTTAAAAGACGAAAGTGCTTTGACCCTACTCTCTTGTTTTAGGTATTCAAAATTATAAGAAAGATAACCTGCTATTTTATGTAAAATAACACGGAGACTGAGGCTATAGAAAATTCTAACACCCTAATTTATATAAATTACATCATTTATTAAGTAAAACTTGTTTAATGGAAAAGAGAAGAAATGCAAAAGATTGAACTTTGGAGAAGATGCGCATGGCGTGGTATGATTCCTTTTCACATGCTTTTAGTTACTTGTTTATTGTTAATTTGGTTTCATTATGCTAATTAATTGGTGTCTTGTTTATCCCGACAAGTCAAGGTCCTGTTCCCATCTTCAAACTTGGGGAGATTAAATGCTAATTAACACCTTCTAATAAAGATTGGATAAAAACACCTAGTTCTTGGCTAATCAGACTCATCCCCATTAGTATATTCCTCAATACTAGTATTGTTTAACGTTTTAGTCAGTACTACATTGGTATCAAAGGTTTCATTATCACGTGGCACAGTCATAAACTTAAGTGTCCTCCTTTACATTTCTTTTTTTATTCAAAAGAGATTAAAGTTGTATGCTTTAGTGGTACTTCTCATTTAATTATATAGACGAATTGCACCTTAATTAATTCTAGACAGCTTTACATTATATCTTATTAATTCTTACAAATGCATGCCCAGCTCTATGGACAGCTATTATATATGCCACTAAAACACACATGACAATCCACTAAGTATTTCCAAGACCAAGGGGATGCTAAACAATTAAATCTTCAAAAGTTGCAGTATGATGAAGTTTTACCAATGAATAATCCAACAATCATTAATAGTGTTAAATGTGTTATTTACTTACTTAATTGGGACCGCCAGCATCCTTAAACCGGCCCTTATGTCCTTTTCTGAACATATTTCCAGTATGTACAGTAATTATGTGGCGAGCTATTTTTATTTTAATATACAGCCAAAAAAACATGACTGTTATAGTGAATGTTGTTCTAGAAGATGGTTGCTGGAGAAAGAGCTAACTGTACCAAGTATGAACTATTTTGTTGTAAAGAAAAAGATGCATTGATAGTGGGGATCTGTGGGAGGAAAGAACTTACTAACACCCGGTTCCTAGTATCTACACCAACATAATAGACGTGTGATATGCATTCTAATAATCACTTCACCATTAGTACGTCAATTTTACTACTGGGCATGTTAAACTAATATATAGTTCAGTCAGAGGTGAATTTAAGAATATTTAAATTTTGTAAGTCCTGAATTCTAAAACAACTTGCAGTTGCATATAGTATAGATAACACAATTACAAATTTTAATCGAACATAAAATTAGAATAATACCTCCTGAAGTATGATATCAATTGCAAAATAGGCCTTTTTCGGACTTTGATACTTGCGTGGGCATATATCTATATATATATATAGACACACACATATACATATACATACACACATACATACATATGTCCACGTGTTTTTAAGACTAAAAATATTTGAAAAATCTGTTTCAATCAAATGGGAGAAAGGCTATATATGGTTGGTGGATATGTTGATCAGACATACTTAATTGTAGGGGTGTACATGGACCGGGTTGGTTCGGATTTTTTAAACGCCAAACCAAACCAATTGCATCGGGTTTTTAAATTTATACACCAAACCAAACCAATAAAATTCGGGTTTTTCAACCTCGGGTTTTCTCGGGTTATTCGGTTTTCTCGGGTTTTTCGGGTTTTTTTCGGAATAGTCTTGATACAAAACATATAACTTTTACTTCAAATATTTCTTTAGTTCTAGTAAGACACAACTATATAATTAAGGTGTTTCTTAAGAAAATAACACAAAATGTGAGAAGAGTGATGATATTGTATTAAAATATTCAACAAAAGCTAATAAATTCGATCAAAATAAATATTGTTAATTAACAAGCCATAAAGAAAATGACCATAATCTAAAAATACTAAGTCATGCTAAAATAAGTACAGCTAATAAGTATTAATTACATGACAAAGAAATAAAACTTAAGCTATGTTTTTTCACTCTCTAAATAAATTATGCAAAACTGAAGAATAGATATCCGACATTATTGTCATTCCTAGTGGTAAATTGAATTTCTTTTGTTAGCATTAGTGTTGAGTTAGTTTTGGTTTGAACTTTATTTGAGTTGGACTTTATTTGAGTTACTAACATTCATAGGATATAAAACTTATTGACATTCAAAATTCGAAGTTCAAGCTTGAATAATATGATAATAGTTAAAGAACTACGAAAAAATTTAAGAAATATTTATAAATTACATTACAAATAAATATTTTTATGTATAAAATATTTTAAAATTTGAATACATGTAATGTCGGGTTGGTTTGGTTCGGTTTGACTTTTTTTTTAGTTAAAACCAAACCAAACCAATTATGGTCGTTTTTTTTTTCCAACACCAAACCAAGTCAAACCAAACCACTAGTCGGGTTTTTTTCTCGGTTTGACTCGATTTATCGGTTTGGTGCGGTTTGTCGGTTTACTTTGTACACCCCTACTTAATTGGCGTAGCGGATAAGCATTGAGGATCCTGATTGTAAATTAATTATATAAAAGAATTAAGTACTCTTTCTAAACATGCACTGAAACTATTAATACCATTTGATATGATAATAATTCATTGGAATTACCTTGTAGTCACCGATGATGTAATGAATATTTACACTATCAAGTGCAGCTCCACTGATATAGAAGGTTACTTGGCTCCATTTTTAAGATGTTAAACTTCACCTGTTATGAACATGATGTGTAATTTACCTCCACCAGTTTAAGTTGACGCTGTTATCTTATTTGTTAATTTCAAAAAGGATGGCTCATAAGTTGGATTTTACCAACTTATCTCTTCTTTAATCTTAGTTTTTTGCTATGTTTGATTGAGAAAATAGTGCATTAATGTCGTTTGCTTTCATTTTACAGGTTTTATGTGATTTAGAAGTGATCGGAAAGAAACCATGTTAAAAACAAATAAAAAGGATGGAAAATTGAAAAAATGAGAAAAGTGATAAGAGTGCAAAAAATGGCCAGATTTGTAAATCTGAAAATATGAAGAAAATTTTGGGATTTATAAAAGCAAGACTTGGAGGGAATGTCTTTCATCTTTGGCCATATTAATCCAAGTCTTGGAAGCTAGAGTTCATCAACCACACCGAAGATTGGAGCACTTTAGTGAGCAAACTCTTAACTCTTTCTTCAATTCCTTGTTATGTATTGAATATTTAAGTGTGTAATATTTTATTATTTCACTTGAATCTTGTTGATGAGGATATTCATTATCAAGTATTGAATTAAATCTCTTGTTTTGCTTATGTATTGAATGGTTTTTATTTCTAATGAAGTGGGTCTTTTTTTCTTTAATTAATCTTGTTCTTTAATGTTTCTTAAGAGATTAGCTAACCCTAAGGCTCACATTATTTTTATGTAAAACAATTTAACATTAAACATTTAAGCTCCTAATTCTTTTACTGCGAAAAGTTTTATAGACATACAACGACTTGTTTAAGATCATAACTTCCGAAAGTTTAATAGTCACACAAATGTTATACATGTTTAAGACCATAAATTTTAGAAATCTTCCTTTAATTTTCTTTCTACTTAGTTTCGAGTCAAACTATGACTCATAAATTGGAACGAAAAGAGTATCTTTTAAATGATGTGATAGTGTGAATTTTTTTTAACTCAATGTAGAAGTTAAACTCTAGTTAGTTATTGTTTTTTAAAATTAGTTAATAATAATACAACCAAAAAGACTTGGCAAAGTTAGAAGAACTTGTTTTTTAGGTCACAAGTTCGAGTCTCGCACCAAGCGAACTAAATTCAGTGTTTTAAATGGAGAGAGGTAGACGGCACGCCCATAATAGGATCCAAATAGATCTTTCAGTCATTAAAAAAAAAAAATACTACAAAGAAACAGTTCAATTTAAAGAATTTTTAGAACCTTTCTGCATTTTCAAGTTAAATTTCATTATATGAGCGCCTGTTTGGATGACCTTATGGCTTATAAGCCAAAAGCCATATGAGTTACGTTAGAAATCCTAATTTATGGTTTTTGATTTATTTTTGTCATTTTGGCTTAAAAACAAGTGCTTGAAAGCACTTTTTATTTTTATTTTACCCAATTATTATAAAAGTGCTTAAAAGCTCCTAAAATAACATTACTAGGAAAATATGTTTTTCCCACCGACCTTCGGTGGAAAATCTGTGTTATAAAACATGATTTTCTCGCTTCATTTCCACCGAATCAGCTCACTGGGAAAATGCATGGTTGGAAAGTTCATACTTTTTTCCGTTTGAAAACACTACTATCTAAGTTTTTCCCATCGACATTCAGTGAGAAATAATCACTGAACATTTTTCAGTGGGAAATCAGTGAAAAAATAGAGATTTTTCAGTAGTGTAAGTCCATCCAAACAGGCTCATATCCGAGGAACTTCTAACCACATCCAGTTGCTTTTTGTTACAACTATTTTATTCTTAACTAGGAGTCGACAAAAGATGCCTTAAGATACGTTGGATCCTATATAAGATACGAAATCAGGGTCTGTCAACTAGGAATGTGAAGTGAATCTCTGTTCCAACTCCTGCCAGAACAAAATAGGCCAACTTTCTCAAACTCCATGCTCTTGATCTAGGCCAGTTTGAAGAGGAAGCATGAAAATAAATGAAGACGTTACTCATTCATAGTAGAAAGAGCGCTCAGTCACTCGTATTCAAAGAAAAATTATGATTCGATATGATAGAAGTCATTTTCCGTGGAAAAGTTCTAAAAGTTATTTTTCTCTATTTGGTCGGTGGATGGAAAATCCTGTAATTATGTGTGTGAAAAATATTTTCTTTGGGTAACCGAAAACCCATAAAATGACATGGAAAATGATATTCTGAAAACGGACTAACAAAAGGATGCAATGAAGTTCACTTGCATTACCCGTTCAATCTTATGATCTTGTTGTTCTATGAACTACATCATAACATTGATATGTGCTCGTGTTTAGTTTTTCACACACACCACAACCTTTAGTGGTGTATATAGATTTGTTGAAATAAACAAGCGAGAGCAACTCTAAATCACCTTTTTAGATGCACAAAGCTAAAACGACAATTCAACTTTGGTTCTGCACTTGTACAACATATTATAAAAGGTTTAATATATTAATAATGAGCCGAAGGTCTATTGAAAATCGTCTCTTTACCACCCCACCACCCCCCCCCCCCGCACTCAAAAACGAGAAGGTAGAGATAAGCCTACGTATATCTCTACCTCCCCAGGGTTTCCCACTTGTGGATTGTACTGGGTATGATGTTGTTGTTATTTAATATATCGATGAATATCCCTAAAAACACATTGAATTGAAAATGAATATGGAACCATTAACCATCAATAATCTTTAGCACAAGGAAAATGGTTGATAAACTGATATTCTGAGGCCAAAGCAGGGAAAATGGTGGAGCCAATAAACAATCTATAGTCTTAATAATGAAGATCTATGATCATCTTCATGACCAATCCCATTCCAATAAGAATGAAAAATTAACCAATTTCAGAGTAAAATAAAACATATTGAGGAACTTTCCTCATCAACCATGAACCAACTTCTTGACTACTGCAGCCATATATTTGCCCTGATGTTCTGCCAATGCCAGCTCTGTTTCAGTAGCTTTTCTTGAACCATCTCCGGCGAAAACTCCAGCACCATAAGGTGAACCTCCTCGGACGGAGTCCATGTCGAACATGCCAGCTCCGAAAGTGTAACCAATTGGAACAAACAGCATTCCGTGGTGTGCTAGTTGGGTTATTGCTGTCCAACTGCAAATAAATACTTATAATTACAGGTGGCAAAATTAAACTCGTTTAGTAACGTAAAAACTTACCCGTTTTCGATATTTATATCAACTCAATAAATATATAACACACTATGTTGCTCGGACTCTATGTCGATGGGTACGTGTGGGATTCTTCAAAAGTAGTGTATTTTTTGGAGAATCCGACACGAATACGGCAGCATTTTTGGAGAGTCCGAGCAACATGTTAACACATGTCTTAACTTACACTCTTAGTGTTAAATTGTAGTTAGTTAATAAACGTCCTAACCTTAATTTTTATTTAATCATGGTAAAATAGTACAGTTCTGAGTAAACACCGGGTGCAGGCAAACTTTTACATTTTTTTCTTGCTTTTCAGCTGATGTTCTGTATTTGTATTGGGGCCCGACTAAATTCAGAATCGCGTTCCGAAGTCCAACATTGTTGAGAAAGCGTTTCGTAACAAAGGCGAATCAATAATCGAGGTTCGAACACGAGACGTCAAGTTTAGGATGAAAGTACTTACCACTCCACGACAACCCTTGTTGGTAAATTTTTACATTTAGTAACCATCCAAATGTTGAAGGGGAGCCTTGGCGTAACCGGTAAAGTTGCTGCTATGTGACCAGGAGGTCACGGGTTCGAGCCGTGGAAACAGCTTCTTGCAGAAATGCAAGGTAAGGCTGCGTACAATAGACCTTGTGTCCGGCCTTTCCTACCCCCCGCATAATCTTAGTTCTTTAGTGCACCGGGTCTTTCCCTTAGTAACCATCCAAATGTAAAGGTGTTGGACTTATGAACCATTTGTTGATTTGACTCAACGGGATGAACTCAAAATGATCCATCAAAATATTGGATCAATACAAATTATACATTCTAATTCGACGAGTCAAAATGCAACTCAAATCCAAACATACAAAATCTAATTTTTATCTATATGGTTAGACATCAATTCGTTCCATGACAAGTTTGCACGAATAAAAACATTTAAACATCTAATCAGATAGAGAAATATTTAAACGGAGATAAGGGAGCATACGCAGTGGTTTCCTGTCCACCTCCTTGAGATCCAGTACTCACAAAAAGTCCAGCAGGCTTTCCAGCAAGCTTCTGCTCCTTCCACAAAAGTCCAGTTGAATCAAACAAGGCCTTCATCTGAGCCGCCATGCAACCAAACCTACATATAGGCGAATCAAGAATTTGAAACCAGCAGACTCAAGAGTGTAATATTTGTGTATGTATACATAATTCGAGCTAGAAAAATGAGTTCGTTGAACTAGAGGTGGCAAATTCAACCACACTATTTTAACCACACTAAAACGCCCCCAAACTTGGCACGAATTGTAACTTTAGTCCCCAAACTATTGATGCACTTCAAGACACCCCTAAACTTGGCAAAATGGGTTTTAATTCATCCCGAGCTGCCACGTGGCATAGCAAGTGTAGTCACACGCCACCATGCGCGTGATGTGCCACGCTCGCCTTTTTTTTTTTTTTTTTAAAAAGAAAAATCAATTTTGGAAAATTCATAAAAAAAGTATAAATTTTTAAAATCAGAAAAAAAACTAATTTTTTAAAATGTGGAAAACCCATTTTTTTTAAAAAATAAACTGACTAAATTTTTTATTAAAAAACTGAACTTCTTAAATCTTGAAAACTGAGAGACCCGTTATTTAAAAAAAAAAAAAAAAAAAAAAAAAAAGGGAAAATTTATTTTTTTTAATTTAAAAACTTGGACTTTTTAACAATCTGAAAACTAAATAAACTCATTTTTCTAAAAAATAATGCGAAAAATTGAATTTTTGGTTAAAAACACGAACTTTTTTAAAATACGGGATACCGATTTTTTTTAAGAATAAAGTGGAAAACTGATAATTTTTTTCTATATTTAAAAACTAATCTAATTTTCAAGGATTATTTTTTTTTTAAAAAAAATGGGTTTTCTACATTTTTAAAAAAAATCAGTTTTCCAGTTCTTTTTTAAAGAAGTGTCTTAAAAGAATCATGAAAATCTGGATTTTTTAGGACACTTTAAAAAAAATATCAAGTTTTCATTTTTTATAAAAAAAAAAAAAATCCATTTTTTACGTATATTTTAATTAAAATTGTAGTTTTTCGCTTTTTTTTTAAATCAAATATTCCGCATTTAAAATAAATATTTCATTGTTCGTATTTTTTATAAAAAAAATCAGTTTTACATTTTTTTTCAAAACAATTTATCTATGTGAAGGACACATAGGATGAAAATGCCACGTGGCATTAATATTTTACGCATGGAGGCCACATAAGCCTTATTTTTACGGAAATGACCCGCGAGTGACTACACTCACTCGGTCATGAGCTCTGGGTGTAATAAAACCCATTTAGAAAGTATAGGGGTGTGCAAGCCCATCAATAGTTTGGGGTTAAAGTTGCAAAACGCGCGAGTTGTGCGTTTTTAGTTAAGCCGTTAAAATAAGAAACAAACATATAAAATCACTCCCCCCCGCCCCCGCGCCCCGCCCGCCCTTCTTCGACTCTGCCCTAAAGAGTAACTAGGACCAATCTAGTTACGTTTTTATGTTTTAATTGAACACTATTTATTTTTTAATTGTTCTCGAAGGATAAGATTATTCTCTTTACCAAACATAAGCAGATTCTAACTAGAAAAGAAAAATTCAGTCCCTTTCTAAGAGTGAAATGGTGGGACTCCTTGTTTGATTTTTTGGAATATCCTCCCTAATAATTTAAGAAAATTACATTAGTTTTTCTTTTCTTTTCAATAAGCAAAATAAAAAGGAGGTAAAGTTATTAGGTCATGTCGGACGGATTAGAACATGACCTGTTATTTTATTCAACACATTTTAACTCAAGTAAATTTTAAATCGGTTGGATCATGACTCGTTTATCAATTTGACCTGCCTAATTAAATTCGTTTCAATTGTTTAATTTGACACCTTTTAATATGCATATATTCTAAATAAGTTCTATGTATGTATATGTAACTTGAATTAAAAGTAATGGATTTAGTTATACTTCTAAAACTTGTCATAAATCCTCCTATACATACCTGGTGGGAAATCCAAACAAGAATCCATCAGCATCAGCAAGCTGTGACGGAGATGATATCTCGGGAATAGAGTCATCCTTAGGTGGGGCCTGCATTTGGACAAGAACATCCTCTGGCAATGTTTCAGGGACTCTATACAGTACCCCTTCAACTCCATCAACTGTCTCTATTCCTTTCTTCATCATCTTTGCTAAGCTCTCCACGTGTCCATACATAGAATAAAACACAATGAAAACTTTAAGGCTCTTATTATTGGTAGGAGAAGGAACATTGATGGAATTTTTTGCAGAACTAGCATATTTATTTGAGGATTTGGGAATCTTGTTCTTGCTAACAACACATCCACCACCTTTTCCCATGATGTCTTTTTTTTTTTTTTGGTTG
Organism: Lycium ferocissimum; assembly: GCF_029784015.1. Lineage (NCBI taxonomy): Eukaryota > Viridiplantae > Streptophyta > Magnoliopsida > Solanales > Solanaceae > Lycium > Lycium ferocissimum. The sequence continues at coordinate 24,052,196 of NC_081352.1, forward strand.
TATGAATTAGAAAAAAAGGGGAAATTGAGGAGATATTTAAGGTGGAAGATTTGGAAGAAACTAGAATTGTTTTGAATTGTGAGCTATAGTCTATTTTTTGAGGAAAAATGAATTGATCCTTTATATTTGAGAGTAAGTTTAAAATAGGCCTTTAGTATGCACTGAACAGTTTTGGTTCTTTAAGTTTGTCAAAAGTTTAACAGTTTTAGTCTCCGTCAAATATTTAATGAATTATGTTCGTTAAATTTGACGGAAACAATGGGAAAAAAGATATAACCTTAAACATCAAGAAAGTCTCATTAAATCTTAAAATATGTTATGCAAAAAAACTGTAATAGACACTAAAAAGTTTTTTTTTTTTTTTTTTTTTTAAAAAAAAAAAAAATAAGACATTGCACCTCTATTTATTTTTTAGAAATAAAAAAATAACAGAAACTACAAAAAATGTATCTCTAAATGTAAATGCCCACTAATCGTTTTTCCTACTATTCCCATAAAGCTAATCGACAGATTTCAGATAATATCTAACGGAGACGAAAAGTTTTAACGTTTGGCGAACAAAAAGTACCAAAACTGTTTAGTGCATACTTAAGGAATTATTTTAAATCTATCTTAAAATATAAGGGACCATTTTTTAATTGTGTACTATATTTACTAAGTTAAATCAATGTGAAAATTAAGGCATAATGACTTTTCCATTTTATACTTGAGAAAGAAAAGGAAGAGTATTTATTTAACCTTAAAGAAGAAAATGGGACATACCATATCCAGTAAAGTTAATTTCTGTCATTACTACGCCACTAACCGTATTCACACTTAACCCTACTCATCATCACTGTCATCATTATGATCATTACATTCTAACAACTCTGGTCTTAGTTGGCCAGTCCCATCAAATTTCTTTTTTCCCCCAAATTTTAACTTTTAAATACTGATCTAAATAACATTAGTTTATTTAAAATCAAATTAAAGATAATTGTTTATAATTATCTTTAACATTTCACATTGATGCATAACGGATGAGACACTTTTAGGGGGACGGGACGATTCCTTAACGGGATAAGGGAGGACATTAGAAAGCTAGGATTAGCGGGATGAACCCCTTGGCCTGGCCCAGCCCGGCCCACTAACTAAGGGGCCGGGACGGGTCGGGGTTCATAGTGAGATTTTTTATTTCGTTTTAAATTTGTATTAAATTAAATATTTAAGCACTAAAAATTATAAAAAGATGATAGTGTGATATAAGACTACACACATGAACACAAATTTAGGATAAATTTCAAATTTAAATTGATAACATTATAAATTCAAAACATATAACATGATTTTTGTAATTTAAGCGGGACGAGACAATTTTAGTGGGACGGGACGGACGAGACGACTTCTTAACGGGATAGGGGACCGGAACGTTAGTGGGACAGGACAGGGGGGACGAACCCCTAGGTCCATCCCCTTTCCCCACCCCACTAAGCTAATGGGACGAAACAAGACAGGATGAGATGGTAGACAGCCTTAAGTGTGTCTTTCTTCGCGCTATTATCTTTTTCTCTGGCAGATTGCTTTAAAAAAAATCCAATTTCAGCATGAATTATTAATTGCACACTTACCTGTTTGGATATAAGTTTTTCCTCTTTTTTTCAAAAAAATAAAATAATCAAAGTACTGTTTAGTATAAGCATTTGAATTTTTTAATTAGATTATGAGTTTTTAAAAAATTTCATTTTTTTTCCACTCACAAAACTTTAACTTTTTATCAAGTGAAATACTTGTCCACACACAACTTCAAATTTAATTTCAAATACCACTTTTTAACTTCAACTTCAAATGCTACTTTTTCTTTTTTTCCAAATATCACTCAATCTATATCCAAAAGCCTACCAAACTATTCATAATCTTTATTACCACCGGACTTGGATACTCAATAGGTAGAAACTATTTTAGTCTTAATGGTGGACGGATTAAAAATGTAACCATTTCCTTAAATTCACCATAACCAAAACTAGAGAGCCGTGAATGTGGCCTTGATAACTAATTCCTTGATGGTTTTCCTAGCCTATTATCTGCTACTTGCAACGACTTTGATTCCTTTCTAGATCATTCATGTATTGAGTCATGCTGACACATATTTAAAAGGAAATTTTACATGGCATAATTAATTCTAAGAGGTATTTATGTTTAATAACTACTAAATTTAATTACTCTTCGTAGCTATAGTGAATTTTCAACTTTCATACCGTAGCTATACCGGTAACATGCGATTACTAGCTTCAATCAAGCGTAACATACGTCCCTGTATCCCACATTCAGCCGTTTCTTCCGCTTTCAACACAACTTCTCTCACTTTCTCGCTGTTTTGAGGTGCCTTCCATCTACTATCACAATTGGTCTACAACACTCTAAACATTTTATAAATGCATATAGTGATATAAATAGATACAGGAACTCATTTTCGTGGGATTTGCGCATTGTTATATGTGAACCAGGGTACGTTTTATCCATGATGTATAGGTATCCCGGTAATTTATTGTAAGAATCTGTTGGTTCTGTCCTTCATAGGCCTTTCTTTAGCGCGCCAAGCCAACATGTATGACACCTCCACGCCAAATTCATTTTTGACATCCTCCATACTATATCCATAGGGGTGTATTTCCTCTTATAATTGGCTATTTTTGGTTTAAAAATTCCACCCATCAACCAACTTGTTGCATGGCGTTGTGAATACACCTTATCCTTCAATGGACATGTATGCTTATTGCGAAACTCTCTAACTCTGAACATTTCAGATTTACCAACACTTGACGCCCTGAATTTCCATTCACATTCTTCGGATATGCATACAAGTGTATAACTATAGAAACAAATTTGAATACACAGACATTCGGTTGATAACTACAGATACAAATTTGAATACAATATCAATTTGTATCTGTAGTTATACGCTTGTATGCATATCCGAAGAATGTGAATGGAAATTCAGGGCGTCAACTGTTGGTAAATATGAAATGTTCAGAGTTAGAGAGTTTCGGAATAAGCATACATGTCCATTGAAGGACGAGGTGTATTCACAATGCCATGCAACAAGTTGAATGATAGGTGAAATTATTAAACCAATAATAGCCAATTATAAGAGGAAATACACCCCTATGGATATAGTATAGAGGATGTCAAAAATGAATTTGGCGTGGATGTGTCATACATGTTGGCTTGGCGCGCTAAAGAAAAGGCTATGAAGGAGTTAAGGGGGAACCAGCAGATTCTTACAATTAATTACCGGGATACCTATACATCATGGATAAAACGTACCCTAGTTCACATATAAGAATGCGCAAATCCCACGAAAATGAGTTCTTTTATCTATTTATATCACTATATGCATTTATCAAATGTTTCCAGTGTTGTAGAGCCATTGTGAAAGTAGATGGAAGGCACCTCTAAATAGCGTGAAAGTGAGAGGAAATGTGTAGAAAGCAGAAGAAACAGCTGAATGTGGGATACATGACTGTACGTTACGCTTGATTGAAGCTGTTGACACCCAATTTTGTCCTCCGTTATTTCAATTTACTTCCTTGGGCTTTTAAGTTTATTAACGAGCTAAATACTTTGTTTTCACTACTATTTTTATTACTATTAACCTCGTCACTTTCATTACTTTATCACAAATTTTAAATAGTTCGTCATCGTTTCATTTTGGGATTTGTACTCGTTAAATTAATTTTACTTTATTAAATCTTTTAATTACTATTTACCTTCACATAATATATATTGTGCTAGATATTAAGTTAAAAGCCCAAGAATAATTAATTGAAGGAAGGAAAGGGCCATATTTTCGAACCAACATTTGAAGCCCAGATGTAAATTTAATAGCCCAAACGGACCAGCCCACTAGCACCAAACTTACCCGACCCAGTCCGGTCCATTTCCCTTTCATCAGCCTTTGTTGGAACAAAACCTAGCTTTCCTAATCTCTTTCTCTTGATTCACGCCGCCGCACCTCTCCCTCGCCTCTCTCTCTCTCTTCCTTCCTCCCTCCTCCATTTCAAGCAAAATCCAAACCGTGCTCAACCATGGCAGAGTTTTGCCATGCTATTCCCGTGCAACATCACTATTGTTGACACCCAATTTTGCCCTCCTTTATTCTAATTTATTTCCTGGAGTTTCTAAATTTATTAACAAGCTAAGTATTTCGTTTTCACCACTGTTTTATTTTTTCTACTACTATTTACTTTCATTACTCTATTACAAATTTTAAATGGTCCGTCATCGTTCATTATTTGTACTCGTTAAATTAATTTTTACTTTGTTAAATCATTTACTAATTACTATCCAATTTCACACAGTATATATTAGAAGCTAAAAATAGTGTTTTTCGGACCAATAGTTGAAGCCCATTTTCTCCACCCAACATTCGTCCGCTCCGGCCCACTCCTAAAACTACCCGACCCGGCCCACGTCGTTATTTCCCCTAAAAAATAGAAATAAAAAAAACAGCCCTAATCTTTTTCTCTTTTCTCTCTCACAGCCGCTCCTCCCATCTCTTCACCCACTGCTCTGTCTCTCCCTCTTCACGCCTCACCCGTCTTCATCTCTCCGCCCCATTTAGCAAAAAACCAAAGCACCTTTAACCGATCTCGTTTTGTGTCACACCATTTCCATGCAAAATCGTCCTTTCCTTCTGCTTTACCTGCTCGTTCTGCCATTGAAAGGGAAAAGCCTTCCCATTTTTCGCTTAAAACATGACAGATTCACAAAAGAACAAAATCGATCCACCTCGGGTAACACCCGAATCAACTCACGTGAACAATGCTCAGATTTCAACGGTCACTTTTGGGTTTGTGTTTCAAAAATCAAATTCAACATCCCGCGCAAAAAGAAGTGAAAAACCCTAACCTTTTACCCCTATAAATACCCACAAGAACACCACGAAAAAGGGGGGTTTTTGGTTTTTCGGAGAAAAGGGGGGTTCTTTTTCAGCCACCCTAATTCTTCCAAAATCTTTACATCTGAAAAAATAGCCATAGTCCCACTACAAAAGAACTGTCAACATATTATCATTTTTAAAACTTATGGTCTGAAACTTTACTCATTTTTAATCGGGTTCGAGTTCGTTCGAGTTCGAGCGTAGATTCGAGACCTTCGACGCCCCATTTCACTGTACACAAAACAGGTCAGTGCAATTTCCTCCCCGTTTTTTGGTTCGTTTTGATTTTGACGCATGTTGTATTCTTCGTTTGCTGTTCGCAGTACTTTCAGGTTCGAATCGAGTGTCCTGCTAAAATTTGTTTGTCTAACATCATAAATAAGAAGTTACATTTAGTTGGTACTCGTTTAGTATGCCCAGTGACTCATTGGAAATATGTCTTAAGAGCTCCATTTGATGTAAATACGAGTTGTTCCCTGTGGGTAGTTAAGTCTAGTTCGATTCTGTTCAGTGAAAGTCCTGTGCTTATTTGGTGATTGATCATGATGTTGCGACGTTAAGTAGCGTTAAGCGTGTCCTAATTTTCCGATTAGCCTTACCAAGATCTTTGCAACTGGGTCTATTATGATTGATGTTGGTTAATTGGTAATCTCATTAGACTAAGCTAATACTCTTGTTAAAATTGATTAATTGATATCGGGATGTCACCCCTTATATTTTGTTTTGTTTGAGATTGTTTTGAAATAGAAATAATTGGAAGTGAAATCGTTTAGAAACCTTTTGAGTAATATTCCTTCACCTAGATTTTTGTTTAGGTCAAAACCATATGTTAAGTTGAGTTAAAACTGTATCAATGTGGTCTAAATGTCTTCAACTGCTACTAAGGAGCTCTTTTAAATAGATATGAGGGCCCTGCAACCTTCATACACATACGCTTTGTCCAGATTTGTCAAGTAGGACTCAATAATTGACCTCTGCTTCACTGCTTAGGGTAGTGTTTGTTCTAAACTTTAGTATATCGACCTGGTTGTGTAGTTGAGTTATAATTAGCCATCACTTTGTGCCTGCTGGATGTTAAAATTAAGTATTGGTTTTTATCTGGCAGTTATTTGCTGTTATGGATAAGAGTAAAGAGTAAAGGGGTTTGTCTATTTGAACATGTAGTGTTATAAGATAAATACTTTTGGGTGTTCGTCACTTCTATGCTCCTCGCCCCGAAATACCTAAAATCGATCGTCTGTTCTTTTTGGGCACTGATTGCTTAGGCTGCTCAAATGCTTAGTCCTGTTTACTGAGAAAGATGGAAAAACATATTTGTTGGTCCTAATCAAAAGTTATGAGATAAATATGCACGAAAATCAATATCTATTTGTTTGTTCAGATTTAGTTTAGGTGTCTAAATGCCTTGACCCCTGTATATAATGCACGTTTGATTGATATTAGCTATAACGTATGTAGGATTTAAGTGTACTTTGCCTAGTCTCTAAATCCCTGTATATGAACAAGCATACGTTATTTTGGCCCTGCACATGCATGGATATTTCCCATATGACCTATTAGAGTTCTGTACAAGAGGTGCTTTTTTTTGCAATCTTGATTTGTTTGTTCTGTGCGCACTCGAATACTACAAGATATTCCTTCTAAGTGCGGTATATGTTGCTAATGTGTCATGTGAAGATTTACATGCGTGCTTATGGGCTGCCAATATGCATTTTATGTTCCGCATATCCTCTGTATGCAACTGCCTCATCTGCGCCTTCTATTTCTTCTACTCCATCTCTCCACTTACTTTTGTATCATCCACTTTAATAGCTGAATTTTGTCCCTTGCTATCTTCCTGAATATCAGCCTGTGCAGTTTCCGTAGCATTATTTCGTGCATTGCATCGTAGCTGCTTATCATCCTTAGCCTTACATTATGTTGATACCCATGTATATACGAGAAATATACAAGATATACGCAATCTACCAAATCTGTTTCGAGTTTATGTTTTACATGTTTTACCTTGCTCGTTGAGTGGATACTAATCCTTTTTCTTTCATTTTTTTGCATGAACCTCGCATACGAGTTCAAGGGACTCGTTACCCTTCGCATTCGGTGTTGGGCTAAAGCCCAACGTGATATTCTCTCTCGAGTCAGCCCACTTTGCAGCCGAAAATTAAATCTGGGCCAAGTCTAACAGCGGAAACAGTCCGCAACAGTTGGGCCGAAAATGGGCCAGATCCATTTAACATTTTTCTCCCTCCCTTATTTTACTTGTTTGTGTATTTTATTTGCTTGTATGACTAACATCCTATCTCATTTTTATTTTAGATGAATTTCTAGTAAATCAATGGGTTTAGCTCTAGCATGAGGGGGTAGTTAATTTAAGGAAAATTAATAATTAATCCCATAAACTTTATCTTCTTCTTTGTATTAAGATCATTTATAGTGGCTATAATATTCACCTCTAGAATAATTGATAATATAAATTCATATGTTCGAATTAAAGGAGTGTATTTTATGCTTATTTTCCTAATTTCAAAACATCACTAATACGCAAGTATAAACTCAAGTATATTTTATAAATAACTTTTCAAAGTTTGAATCAATCACGTAGACTTTTAGCTAAGCATAGTTAATAAAAATAATAAAAAGGAAAAGAAAACTCACTTCTTTTTGAATTCTATTTATACACCTAGATTTTTTACATTGCAATAATATGGTTTATCCAAGGTTTAAAACTGCTAAAATTTCATCTCAAAAACTATTACTTATATGCAAATTATCATATTTTCTACAATTCTTATTTTAAATAACATAATTATATTTTATTTATAGCTTTAGCCATGCTTACAAAGATACTTTATTTTCTTCAACACTATATTTACATTTAGCCTAATTAATTAACCTAAGTCTGGTCGGATTAACCATTGTTAATGGAACTTAGAGGATGCCTAATACCTTCCCTCTAGGTTAGTTGAACCCTTACCTAGATCTTTTGGTTTCGTAGACTTTAAAAAAAAAAAACAAATCAACTTTAGATAATAACTTTAGGTGCCCTAATTCACCCTAAATAATTAGGTGGCGACTCCTTAACTTTAATTAACCCCGGAATTATCGGGATGTTGTAAACTATTTTGACCCCGGTTAAAATAGGGTATGACAACTATCCCCTTCATCTCTCTCCCTTCTTTCTATTTTCGAACAAAGAGTTCATTTGCTTTCAACAATGGCAGATTTCTGTCTACCTATTTTCATATACAATCTGTCCATACGTTTGCTTTACCTGAGCTCTGTTGTTTGACAGAGATTCGAATCATTTTCGGATGTACTAAAGCCAAATCACGTGACTATCTGCTCAAAATGCTTTCAACGTTTAGATTTGAACGAGATCTTTGACTCAATTTGAATCCTATGCCAAAGATCCCGCTGGTTCGAGCCAAGAAAGCCCTAAAGGATCTACTATAAATACTCACTTTTCTTGACCCACGAGGATAGTTCTGGTCAGCCACATTAACTCTTCCTAAATATTTACACTTTTCACAAATCACTACACGGAGGAGGACCCCTTTGAAAGACATACATTTCCCGATCATTGCGCCTCGGAATATTTGGAAGTATTAAGTATTCACTCTTATCAATTCGGCCTTATCTTGGAGTCGAGTATAGATCCGCGGCTTCGCGCCCCGATTCACTGCACGTGAGAAAGGTCAGTGCGATCCCCCTTTTTCTCTCCCTTTAGTTCGACCTGATTCTGGTGTGTGTTTGGGTTTCTTTGTTTGTGTATGTAAAGCGCTTTTGTTTTATTATGTGATTATCTCCCTTTTCATAGTCTGTCTTGTTTCGTCTTCATGTTGTTTGGATAGTTTGTTTAAATTCCAGTCTGTTCTGATCTAGTCCTTTAACATCTTCGTGCTTGGGTTCTGTTATTATCCTTTTGTGTAGTAGTTATAGCTTTTATTTTCAATCCTCATGTTTAATTTACAGTATATGTAGTCATGGTTTAGTTCGTTTCGTTTTGGCATGAGTGAGACGATTCGATTTCGCGTTTGTCTCAGCCTCATTGCAGCCATGGTATGTGTGCCAAATCCAAATCGTTATACAGTTTTCTGAATATTTTATATCCTCAATGTGGATTTAATTTAAATGTACAAGTTTACTCCAAGTTTTGGGCTGCTAGATTATGCGGATTTGCACACATAGCATTTTGTTTCCATAACGATTTTTCCTATTAAGTAGGTCTTTAGTTCTGAATTTCAATTTCCTTCTTACTGTGTGCTTATAATCCATCAAGTGTGTAAGAAATTCACTTGTGTCTGTGGAAGCATGTTTTATTGCTTAAGTGGCATTTCTAGTTTGTTGTATGGTTGGGTTGAAAAGAGTTAAGTCGAGTCAATGAGACTAGGTGTTAGGTTAAGTCTCAACAGTCCTGAATTCTCTCTAGAAATGTGTCCGAATGTCTTATATTCTTAAATATGCCAAGGTTATGGTCCTAACTGAGAAAGTAGGAACTCTATGTTTAATTTTGATTCACTATCTTTTTGGGAAATCTGATCTATTAACTGGTTTGATGTGAACTTGAATATAATCATACGTTAGGACTGCCTAATGAACTACCTTATTTAGTCACTGTGTTTACTAGAGGACATGTCCAGTGGGTTTGCTAGAGAATGTTCTCTACTGCTCGAAGTTGTTTAATCTGTTAAGTTGCGATAAATAATAATTACATCCAAATGGTTAGAAGATGGAAGTCGTAATATTCCGTGTGATCCAACTGCCTCCTCTGTGCTAAGTGTGTTAAAGAATTAACTGCTGAAATTTCCAAGATTCCTAAGTGTACCCGGACTGCTGCGGAGCTAGCGAAAATTCAGCATTAGAAGGATCCTTAAAATGCTTTACTTGATAAAGGGGTTGCTATTCTGCTGTTTATATTTTGCCATGCTATATTTAAAATATACGCTGGCTGTCTAATCGCTACATTTGTTGGTTTGAGCCTACACTATTCGAGCTATTTGCCGCCTTCTTTTTGAGCTAAAATATGCTGTTTTTGGGCCATGTCGCTGTCTGCATCTTGGTGGGTTTGCTGCTCATTGTTATTCACTCATTTGTGAAACCGTCCCATGAGTTTTTGTATTCATCTGTGACTGTATGCTACTTGTGGCTGCTATGCTTCGAATTAAACATGCTATTGGTTCCTATCCTTTTGTGACGTATATAACTTCTCTAAAATATCAGCCAACTATTTGATTTTAAAAATTTCATGTTGGCCTATGTTTAAAGTTCAAATGTTTCCTTTAAGTTAAGAAGAAATTTGTTTCTGTTGAATCCAAGTACATTTGCATATGATCAATTTACTCCAATTTCCAGAAATCATAGAGAGGTTGGCTTAGTTGACTTTTCTGGTTTGATCCCTTCTTTGCTCAGTCGTAACAATTTTCCTAGTTCGTATAGCGGTAACTTTCGTTTGAATGAGTATTCTTATTTCTGTTAAAACATGTTATAACCATTCGAATGCAAATCTGATCTTCTAGGTTTACTTGTGGTTAAATCGCAATTGGGTCCTTTTCGAGTCAGTGTTATCATCTAATGTTTTATCTGGTTAAAATGTCAGCAGCTATATTTCCTTTGATTCATCGTAAGATAATTAGAATGCTAATCCTTTTCCTTTTCATCTTTATGCATGAACATCGCACACGAGTCCGAGGGACTCGTCATCTTCCGCATTCGATGTTGGGCCAGAGCCCAACGAAATCTTTCTCTCGAGTCGGTCCTGCCCGTAGCCAAAATAGAAAACAAAAAATCTGGGCTAAGCCCAATAAACAGTGACAGGTCGCAGCAGTCCAAGAAAGTGGGCTGAGCCCATTTCATTATATCCACTCCTCCATCTTATTTTATATTTATTTTTGTATGTATTTAATGTGTATTGTATGACTAACATTCTTTTGTTTTGTTAACTTAGATGAATCTCTAGTAAATTAATGGGTTTAGTTTAGTAAATGGGTAGGAAGAACTAACAATTAATTCCATAAGTTTCATTTTTTTCTTTTGTGTCAAAACTATTTATAGCGTCTAATATTGATGTTTATTTGGAGTAACTAATTTACAAATAGCGTAACTAAATATTTTGGGTTAATAGAATCATGTTGTATCTTAAATTTTCAAAATGTTATTAATACACCAATATGAATTCGAAGACTTTTTTTCATAAACCATTTCTTCAAGATTTATCAAATTATGCATATTTTTAAACTAATATAATGAAAGAGAAAGAAAATTCATCACCTTTCGCATTCTATTTTAAGTCTAGATTTTTACACATAACGTCATTTTATTCCAAGTTAAATCGGTTAGATTCTTCTTTTGAAAACTTCTACGCAAATCATTTATTTTGCAAGTCTCATTTTCCGAACAACATTATTATCCAAAGTTTAGCAATACTATTTAAACCTTAGCACATTTTTCCAATCTTATTTTAAAGTGGCATTCTATTTGAATCTTATTTAAACCCTTTTGTGTAAGTCTTGTTTTAATTGGCTTTTTTATTTAAAGTCTTAGCATATTTTAAATCTTATTTTAAACAACGCTATTATATCTTTCTTTAAGACTTTAGTAATGTTTTAAGCTACTTTCTTTTCGATAACGCTATATTTATGCTTAGCCTAATCAAATTTAAGTCCGGTCGGATTAACCATTGTTAATGGAATTTAGAGGATGCCTAATACCTTCCCTCTAGATTAATAGAACCCTTACCCAGAATTTTGGTTTCGTAGACTTTTGAAACAAATTAACTTTAGATAATTACTTTAATTACCTTAGGTGCCCTAATTCACCATAAATAATTAGGTGGCGACTCTTAACTTTAATTAACCCCGGAATTACCCGGATATTGTAAACTATTTTGACCCTGGTTAAAATAGGGTATGACAGAAGCCAGTAACCGTATGTTACTGGTATAGCTACGATATGAAAATTGAAAATTCAATATAGCTAGGAAAAGTAGTTAAATTAAATAATAGTTATTAACCATAAATGCCTCATAGAGTTAGTTATGCCATGTAAAATTTCCTTTTTAATTATGTGGCAGCATGACTCAGTACATGAATGATCTAGAAAGGAATCAAAGTCTGTTACAAGTAGCAGATAATAGGCTAGGAAAATCATCAAGAAATTAGTTATCAAGGCCACATTCGTGGCTCTCCAGTTTTGGTTATGGTGAATTTAAGTAAATAGTTACATTTTATTCCGTCCACCTTTAAGACTAAAAAAGTTTCTACCCATTGAGTAATCAAGACTAGACTATTTCAGCCAGCTTAGTTCTTAATTAAAATTCCTCAACGTTCTTTTGAAACTTTCAACATTTCAACTAAAGTGAAGTTATCCCAAAACCAATTAGCCTAAAACTATTTTGTTCTTCTTGAGAACTTCTAAATATCAAACATTAAAGAGGAAATCACATGAACACAACTTTTTAAAAAAGTTACAATTACTTTCTAAAACAATACATAAATACAATTTGTTCAAATTTTTAATTACATTGTGTACAACTTTTTATATCCCTAACATATATATCTACTATTAAATATATAATAATGAATAAACATTTCTCTCACTTAAAATTACTTCCATATCATTTCCCCAAAAATCGCCAAAGGCCTTTTACTTTACTTTTACAATGGTAAGCAAATATATCTCGTCCCATGAATCTCTCCATCTTAATCGTATATCTCTCAGATTTCTCGTTTCTCATTATCACCCTAATTCCTCTTTCTTCCAACCTTTTTATTATATTATGTCCTAGCTATATTATGTAAAAAAGAATGCGCAACAAACATACTGCTCGAAAAATCATGGACAGTGATGGTGTAGAAAAAGTCCAATTGAGAAAGTTCGAAAATCATCTACTGCAAGAGCCAATATTGTTTCAATATCCACAGTTTCTGGTCCACCAACATCACACGCAAGCCAACAAATGATGGATTTGTAAGTAATTGTGATTTTGTTTGTGAAATGTTATGGAAAAAAAAAATGATGAGATATTTCTAAAAAAAAAAAAAAAAAAGAATCGTATAGATAATTTTCTGGAAAATCTCTAGTGGGTGACGATGGTGATTTATGTGTGGATTCAATACAAAAAAAGATGAAATTTCTAATAGTTAATGCGAGGTAGATGCTCAAATGTATTTTCAAAGGTGTTAAATCTACAACTATTTAACACAAAATACCTTTGAGCATCTACCTCGCCATTAACTATTAGAATTTTCATCTTTTTCTGTATTGAATCCACACATAAATTATCGTTGTCACCCGCTAGAGATACCTAATTTATCAAGGGAACCATAATTGGAAAAAATCAAACATTATGTTATTTATAATAATTTTTCCAACTTGACATCTCGTCTAAAAATCTCCTTTATTTTATAACTGGTGTTTTCCATTGCAATCTTTTTCCATAGAATTATCTCTACGATGCTTTTTTCTTTTTTTTCTTTTTCTTTTTTTTTTTCTGTTTTTTTTTTTCCCATAACCTTTCACAATCAACATCACAATTACATAAAAATCCATCATTTGCTAGCTTGCATGTGATGTTGGTGGACCAGAAACTATGGATATTGAAACAATATTAGCTCTTGCAGTTACGGGTATTCATGGTTCGGCTTGGGTCAGTTATTGATTAAAATCATAACCAAACCAATTTAGTCGGTTTTTAAATGTCTAAAATTATAACCAAACCAAATAAAATAATAACCACCGTTTGGTTATTATCGATTTGGTTCGATTTTTCGGTTTATGACCATGAAACTTATCAGTAAAACATTAAAAGGTTGAAAAAGACATGTCTTTTTTTTTTTTGTTCAAACGATAACTTTTATTTATAGTTTAAGGTCGAACATACATCATAGAAATATTTTCACTATTAGTGATAGTGTAGTACTCAAGTTACCGAAAGTTCTTTAAACTATTACATATAGAGCTAAAAACTAACTTAGTAGTGACTGCACCATTTTTGTCATCTTAATACACATACCTGGAAATAAAGTAGAGCATAGGAGCTTTTAGTTGTTGTTACAAACATACATATTAATTAAACATAAAGACTACCTAAAATTAAAATTAAAATATATGAAATAAAAAAACTTTGTGTAATGATCCCAAACTTTGGGGCAGTACTTGCATTTTGCCCTTAATTCTCCCATTTTATTAAAAAAACTTTGTGTAGTGATCCCAAACTTCAGATGTTTTTCTATCATTATCCCCAAGGCTAGGGTCTCGACTACAAGGAGTTGTTCTTTTCTGCTTTTTAGGAGGATCACCCATGGAAGAAGTATTTGGGCATTACTATGTGCTTGAGTTGCAGCAAATACTGATGTTACTGAAGTATCTTCCATAGGAACCTCTAAATCTACAACCTCTGTCCTTTGCACATGAAAAATATTAGAAGTTTAGGACCCATTCAGACAAGAAAAAAAAGAGGTATAAATTCGAAAAAAAGAAGAAGAAACAACCTAAAATAAAATGGCTGACAAAAAAAGGATAAAAATTTAAGTTAAAAACATTATACTCTAACATGAGCTTCTGTTACTAGGTTTACACTTAACACTTAAACATTTTTTTGCGCGGAGTGCCCTTCTTTTGGGGTGGTCTTTAAATTTTGCCCCTCATATTTGAAATCTTTAAAATTTGCCCTTCGGCTAACACCCATAGGTTCCAGGTTCGAACCCATCGATCAAAATTTTAAAAAAAATTGCAAGGCGAAGTTTAATTTCGCTATGCGGACCCTAAGATACTTTGTTAAGGAATTACCAAAGTTATGCGGGACCAAGATACTTATGCCTTGTGCGTACTTAGCATAAGTATGCCGGTCCGCATAACTTTGATAATTCCTTCACTAAGTTATGCCGGGTCCGGCATAAAAGTTTGCCCATTAAAAGTATGCCCCCGGGCATAACTTTGTGAAGGAATTATCAAAGTTATGCGGGACCCGCATACTTATGCCAAGTCGCATTTATAAGGCATAAGTATTCAAGAAAAAGTCGATTCTTCACATAATTTTTAATCGCATGCCCATCCTAATTAAAATAAACAGAATCCAAACTTAACAATATTAACGGACCGCTTTACGATTGACAACCTCATCATGAATTGCATTTGCACCAAAGATCTGTACTCATTTCCACCAAAGACAAGAGCATGTTTATTCCTGTCAAGAAGTAAATCTTAGATAAAGCCAGCACAATAATTCTGGTGTAAGTAAGCTAGCTATAGATGGTCACTCAAGCACCTGAATGCTATCCACAATGTCAGAAACTTTAGGTCCTCCACGTGATACACCTAGCAAGCTTCCACAAGAATGATGAATATTTTGAACCACTTTCTCGGGATAACGGTAACAAAACATGCTATGACTTATCACTCAAATATTTATTTCCTGTTAGGACCGTGATAACTTTGATAATTCCTTCACAAAGTTATGCCGGTGGGGCATACTTTTAATGGGCAAACTTTTATGGATCCTAAGCATAACTTTGTGAAGGAATTATCAAAGTTATGCCGACCCGCATACTTATGCCAAGTCTGCATTACAAGGCATAAGTATGCGGGTCCGGCATAACTTTGGTAATTCCTTCACAAGTGTATGCGTTGGCGGCATAGCGAAATTTAAAGCTCTTGCGAATTTTTTTTAAAATTTTGACTGCGCGTGGGTTCGAACCTGGAACCTATGGGTGTTAGCCGAAGGGCAAAATTTAAAGACCACCCCAAAAGAAGGGCAATTCTGCGAATTGCCCACACTTAAAAGAGTTAAAAGACTTAAAGATATGGGATTGGACATATTCTTAAAAACACGGGCCTTAAATAATCATGTAAAATAAGTAGACCAAAAATCAAATTAATGCTTAAAAGGTATAAAATATTTATAATTATTTATGAAAAACTAATATTATACATATAAATAATTATAAAATTTATGTATATAATTTATCGGTTTGGTTCGGTTATTTATTCGGTTATTTTTTAATAGAACCATAATCAAACCAAATATTATTGGTTTTAAAAATTTAAAACCAAATATTATTGGTTTTAAAAATTTAAAACCAAATCAAACCAAACCAAACCAAACCAAATGTCGATTTTTTTTATTCGGTCCGTGAACAACCCTACTTGCAGTAGATGATTTTCGATTTTTTTATAGAATATAGCTAGGACATAATATAATAAAAAGGTTGGAAGAAAGACGAATTAGGGAGATAATGAGAAAGGAGAAATCTGAGAGATATACTATTAAGATGGAGAGATTCATGGGATATTTGCTTACCATGTTAAAAGTAAAGTAAAAAGGCTTCGGGGACAGTTGGAAAAATTATGTGCATGGTAGTAATTTTAGGTGAGAGAATTTTTCCTTATTTATTGTAAATTTGATTAGGTGATTTTTAGGGATATAAAAAGTTGCACATAATATAATTAAAAATTTAAATAAATTGTATTTATGTAATTTTCAAAAGTAATTTTAAATTTTTAAAAATATCTTTAAAAAAATTCTAATTGAGAACATCGTGAAGAGCATATTATTTGAACATTTCTTTTGAAAACATATAGCCGAAACTTATATCTTCAATTATTATTGGTCTTCATGTTTCAGTTTTATATCTTACAAAATTATTAACTTTTATTATTTTGTTATTCTAAAGCAATTCTGTGTTTAATCATGAAAAAATAACGTTTAAAATTTTATTAGTGAGGAAGCTTAATGATTATTCACCTTAGGGAGCAAAATGCGTAGTTTGATAATATTTTTTTAAGAAATTGTGATAAGTAATTGTTGGGAAGCTAAGACATTATTATTTATTTGTATCTCATAATAACTTTAACACTACTGCATCGTTTATACTTGTAAAACATGCTCGATTTTTCGCTATGAGTTTCTTTATTTTCTTTTAAACTCTTAATGTGTTGACTATATATTTTTGTGTTATTATGCTATTTTATAAATTTATAAATAAAAATTTTAAGGATCTACGGGGCTTATGTCCCATGTCTCAATGTGTAGTCGTGTTAAGCCAAATGCCCCACCTTTTAAAACACACCTGCCCAATGAACCATGCTAGGGTAAATTATGAATTGAATATCAAGCCCACTTATAGAAAAGATATTAAGGGTCTGTTGGAAAGCCACCTGGTAATTGGAATTGATGTAATTATTAGGGTAGTAATTACACAGTATTGTAATTACAACGACTTGTTTGTTTATTATTTTGTAATTATAGGGTAATTACAAGCATACTTTTTGGTTACACAAGTGTAACTACACAGTTAGTTTAATTTAAAAATAAAATTTCTTATCAAAAATTTAATATTTAATCTTTGAAAAATATGTGCCTTTATAGATGATATTAAATTATGTATTTAACGACACATTATTTCTTGAAAATATATTAATTAATAATCATATATTTGCAACTAATATTGTAAAAAATAATTGATATATATTTTTCAAATTAACAATATTTAATTTTAATTAATTATAAAAATTAAAAGCACCCTTTTTTATGAGAACATCATGGATTGGATGTTTGACCAAAAAGAAAATCTATCAACTATAAGTGAAAATTAACAGCATGCAATGCGAAATAACAAGTCAATAATACTAATTAAAGCAAATAAATTAAAATTAAAAATATAACCTAAATTCAAAATCCAAAAAAAGAGTTTACATTAATACTCTTATGTCAAATTCCAACATTACATAAGTAAGTTCCAACGTAACTTAGGTAAATATAAAAGAAAGGGAAAATATACATCTATCTATAACCTCATTCACAACAAAATGCTACTTTAATAACATCACTCATTATATCTGAAGTTTGTTAATGACTCATTCTTTCTAATACTGAGAGGTGTAGTTGATAAGTTGGTAAAATTTTACCAACTTATCTCTTCTTTTTGCTTAAATAGTGCATTTACTATGATTTACTTCAATTTTACAGGGTTATGTGATTGAGAAGTGATCGGAAGAAAATCAAGTGAAAAACAAGTCAAAAAGAGGTCAAATTGAAGAAAATGAAGAAGTGGCTAAAATTGCAAAAAGTGGCCAGAACTGAAATGTTACACCACGAAAATTTTCGCGTCGTTTGCATTGAAATTAAACTAACGTAAGACCGGAGAGGTTATGGAACTGTTATAAGGCTAAGGAAGACTTCTAACAAGTGCTAAGCAAGTGTCTAAAGGTTTTGGGATCAAGCGAATCGAAGAAATTAAGTTTGTCGAAATTTTGGAAAAACTTAGCAGAATTTTGGACCGGAAATTTTGGGTCAACTTGAGAGAGGTATATCTCCTAGAATATGAGGAGTTATGTAATGCACAACCTATGTAAATTGAAGTTCAGCGTGTCTTTTTTCCAATGCAACTAGCATATTGCAATTTCGAGAAGTATGGAGTAAGTTATGAGCCGTCGAAAAACAACGGTTCCGTCATTGTACATCGACGAAACTGTCAAAGTGAGGCTGTGGTCAAGCTGTTGCAATGTTATACATTGATCTGTTACGTCTTAAACCTCATTTTCTCCATACCAACAGACCCTAAGCTTCCTAATACACTTCACAACCCTCTCCTAATCCCTTCCCATCATTTAAGTAAGATGTGAGCCCGTAAAACCCGAGACTAGTTAGGATATCGTAGTAGCTTGTGTTTCTATTGAGTTGCTGGTCTTGTGGCTTTAAAGTGAAGTGTGATAGTTGAGATTCTGGACTTACTAAGGCATGTTCTTAATCTAAACCTTGTTATTAAGTTGTGCTTGGAGGGATTTGATAGTTTAAAGTAAAGGAAATCATGATATAAAGATTGTGAGTTGGCATGTTGATGTTGCTGGCTTAGGGTTTGATTTTGAAGGAAGATGTGGGATGGATTTGCATTTATTTATCTTGTATTATCTTGATTATGTTATTGTTGATGTTGTTATTGATGCTTTAGAGTTGATTTAGAATTGGATGGTAGTTGAAATTATAGGGGAAATGCTGCCCGAATTTCTGCTAACTTATTAACTAGCTAAGTTTGAGTGTGTAAGTGTTCCTATGGCCTGATTGTTGTATGAATCATCTTGTATGTAGATTTGTAGGATCGAAAGGTAGACTTTGAGTGGCTAAGTAAGTAGAAAGGTATGTTAAGGCTGTCCCTTTCTTTCTTAAGGCATGATCCTATTGCTATGAACTTTCACAAATGATGTCTATAATGATTCCTCTCATTGAAATGCTAGAAGCTTACATTCTTGATGTTCTTACAATATTATTGATGTTGATCTCATCTTATGATTATTGTTCCTTTAAGGTGAGATATGCCAATGATGTTAGCTCCATAATGGAAATTGGAGGTTTACTAACCTTACGTCACTCCGATGAATTTAGAAATGTGTTCTTAAGAGATGTCTTGTCAGAAATGAATAGTATGCTAGTAAAAGATCCCTAATGAGGTATTTAATGCTAGAATAGAGGCTTATGATATACTCGGGATTTGGTTAAGGTTTAGTTTATCGGGAAGAAGTCTTAATGGCCTGGAAATGTGTTTATAAGTCTTATGTAATCATGTAGGCATTAACGGATAAGCAATGATCGTGAGGAGTGCATAGAAGCTAATAGATAAAGAATGAACATTAGAAGTATATAAAGGGTACCTATAGGGGATATTTGGATCGGGTTGCACGTTCCGCAACACATGTATTCATATTTGGATCGGCCTGCACGTTCCACAGCACATGCTTTCATATCTAAATCGGGATGCACGTTCCGCAACACATGCATTCATATTTACCCTTTGGTCTACAGCCAGTCAGGTAGATATGTATTTACCATCATGCTACGACTGGTTGGTGAGTTATTAGCACCGAGCTACGGCAGGTCGAGCTGTTACCACTGATCAGTTGGGCAGATAGCACCAGGATAATAAGTAGGTCAGAGCCACAGTATTGTACATAGATATAGTTAAGCACATGAGAGTATAGAGAGACATGCATGCTAGATTTACATCGGTAGCTCAGAAGTGTCAGGTTAATTCTTATCCTTCTTCTTTACAGTATATGTTTATTATGTTACATTTTTCGCCTTGCATACTCCGTACATTATTCGTACTGACGCCTCTTTGCTAGGGGTGCTACGTTTCATGCTCGTAGGTCTTAAGATACAGGTTGAGGGATCTCTCAGTAGGATACCAACTCAGCAAGCATGTACTCCAGTAGAGACTCGTAGACAGATATGCACCGTTGGACGTCCTATGGTCATCTCGGTCTATATTCTGTTGTATCATTACTATGGATAGCCTTGTCAGCATATGTACTTGGAATTAGCTTGATGACGTATGTATATTATGTTTTAGGCTTGTGTCCTATACATCTTACGGTATCTATGAGTTCACATTATGGCCCACTCATGTATGACTAAAAGATGCATGTATGTGGTGCTCGGTTGGTTAGCTCCGGGTGCCCGTCATGGCCCTCCGGTTGGGTCGTGACATGAAATCTGAACCTTGGACTATTTTTGTCATATTTTAATTGGGAAGATTGTGGAATTATAAAAACAAGACATGAGATAAAATATTTTCATCTTTGGCCATTCACACAAGTTTGGGAGCTAGGGTTCTTACACCACACTTGAGGTTGAAGATTTGGTTGAGCATTTTCATGAACCTTTACTTTATTTCTTTAATTTCTTGCTTTGTATTGAACATCTAAGTGTGTAGTATTTATTTCTTCACTTGTATCTTGTTTATGGGAATATTCATGATTAAAGTTTGGATCAAAACTCTTGTTTTGCTTATGTTTTGAATGATTTTTACTTCTAATGAAGTGGGTCTTTGTTTCTTTAATTAATCTTGTTCTTTAATGTTTCTTAAGAGATTAGCTAATCCTAGGACTCACCCGTGTACTTCGATTTGAGCTCGGAAGAGAGAAAAATTAAGGTTGGAAAAGATTAATTAACAAGGATTTGGGGCTTTAAACCCCATTTAATAACTTGAGCTAGGAATAAGAAAGTTAACTTGTGATTCAATTGGTAGTGCTTAATATCACACCCTAAAGCTTGGATAAGTTTAGAGTGAAATTCATTGATTTGGTTGGAAGACTTTCAATGAGATTTTACTAACCATTATCTTAACATAAACTCGCTCTTAGTTGTAAAATCATAAAATATATTGGATCGTTACTTGAGCGTAATTTCCCTTGTATCCATTGATCATTTTCCCCGCTTTCTAGTTAGTTTTATCTTTGTTAGTTATTAAACCAAAAATCAAATATTAAAAAGTGTTTGGCTTAGTGTAGAAAGTGAAAATTTCTTACTTGCTTGATCACCTAGTATATTATTCCCTATGGGATTTGACCCCGACTCATAATTGGGTAAGTTATATTGCATACGACCGTGTACACTTTCTCTTTGAGGAGTGAATTTGGAGGTTATCAGTAGTTTCAAAAATTAAAATTATAACACAGTTATACTAAATGAATAAAAAAATATATATGAGCAATTACATGGAATCACAAGAAGCAAAGGTTGGAATGATAAAAAAGGGAATGAAAGATAAATAATATAATTTTAAAAATAAAAAGGAAAAAAGAAGTTAAAATAATAGAAATAAAAATAAATTAAAATACAACAAAAAAGAAAGAAACTAAAAAGTAACCCTGCAATTACAGGTGTAATTACACCCAATTCTCAACCCCCCCCCCCCCCCCCCCCGAGAATTGGAGAGTGTAATTACGCCCTCTCAATTACACCCAATTACCACCTAATCAAGTAATTATTTGATCAAACAAATAGGTCAAACTATGTAATTACACCCAATTCCAATTACTTGGGTTGCTTTCCAAGGAGGCCCTAAATCAGCCAATGTTTAAAGACACCATAATACCTAAAACTTGAAAACAAACATCTATGGTTTTCATAAGCTAAACATATTTAACACGAAACAGCATGTTTCCACACTCTATCCTCAAAACATTGATTTAGATTTTCCACAGATTAAACTATAACTTCACATGACCAATAACAGAGACACGAATACATATATTGTGTAACCGAGCAAATCTAGTTGTGATAGATACATGTGAAAAAGACGCCTTACGAGTTGAACATCTATAGAACAATCTTTTTTTTTTTTTTTTTTTAATTACTTACTCTCATATACATAAACTAAACTACGTACAGATATTTCGAATGCAAATCAAAGCAACAAGATTTTAAATGAAACGAACCCCCATACTACAACACATAGCAACAGTTAATTTAAGCACATGGTTTTAAAAAAATTACACAGAGATAAAGGGAGAAGATGCGTACCTTCGACAGCCAGGAGTGGCTGTAGAATTTTGTTTACGTATTCGCGTGAATACAGTAAACTTTTTGTCGAGATTAAATATTCATAAATATTTTGATAACTGTGAACCTAAGTATTATAATATTAATTTAAGATTGTTGTAGGAATCTATAAACTTCAAATTCTCGATACGTTTTTTCTGTTGAAGCACATGAGAAGAAAGAGATAAAAATATACTGAGGACAAAAAGAGTAGCAAGGTATTAGGAAAAGAGGAGAATATTTTGGTGGCAGCCGTATCTCACCAACTTTGGTGAGAATATATTTTTGGGGATTTTGGGAATGTGTGAGGTTATGAAAAAGGAAAATTAAGAGGTTCTTTATTCGTAATTAAGGAAAAGATCTTTAAAACAGGTGATTTTATTATGGAGAATGGAAATATATTAGGAAAAGAGGAGAGATTTTGAACAAAAAGTACTTTCTTTGGGCTTCTATTTTGGTACAAAATTAATTGGAAAAGACGGGTACCAAAGTATAATGAAAAATAAAAATAGGTAAAAGCAAAGTAGAATTAAATTTTTTATAGGGGTAAAATATTATTTAGACAACTAGCGTGATTCAGGGCCGTCTCAACAAAATTAGGGCCTAAAGCTAAACTTCAAAGAAAAACACTAACTTTTTTTTAAAAAAAAAAAAAAGAAAGAAAGATCGTGATATATATTTTTATTTAAAGTCTACTTTTCTAGCTTTTTTAGATGCGACATCATTAATTACTGTTTTATAATCGTCAAGAACAATGCAAAGTCGTTAAAAAAAATTTCAAATCAATTTATTCTTAAAAAAAAAAAAATCAACTGACAATATAGCTAATCAATCACATGAATAAAAAATTTTCTTATTTTTTTTTTTTATATATAATAATAATAATTGTGTACTTTCCCTATCTCAATTTATGTGACACAATTTGAATTTCGAGAATCAAACTTCCTTATTTTTATCGTGAATACAATCTTTACGTTTTTTGAAAAACAATTTCAATAATTAGAAACTACATATAGGTTTTATAAGTCATAATAATTGTTTAAACAAATTAGCCATAAAACTTGATAAAAAAAATGGGGCCCCAAAAATTTGGCGGTCCAAAGGCATTGCCTTAGTGGCTTTGGCCTTGAGCCGACCCTGGTGTGATTTCAAAGCTGGAGTAAAATCATGAAAACAATCTTATAAATGATATAATTATGAAAATGAAAATTTTACATGGCATAGCTAACTCTACGAGGTATTTATGGTTAATAACTACTATTTAATTTAATTACTTTTAGTAGTAGCTAGCTACCGTGAATTTTCAATTTACTGCTCGTAGCTATATTGTATTCACACGCTCAAATTCATTTGCTTTACCCTTCTCCCAGATCTCTCTTCTCCCTCACTCATCTCTTCTCCCTTGCCTCTCTCTCTCTCTCTCTCTCTCTCTCTCTCTCTCTCTCTCTCTCTCTCTCTCTCTCTCTCTCTCTCTTCTCCCTCATCTCTCACTCTTCTCTCTGTATGTTCCCTCTCTCTTCTCCCTCGTCTCTCTCTATTCCCTTCATACAGGTTCCCTTCGAATAGCAATCGATCGTTTGAGATTGATTTCTTCTCCCACATAACAATTTGATGAGTTTCTCAACAGCTTATTTTCATCTAGAAGCTCCGGCGTCATCGTGCACGTGGTAGTCCTTAGCACTGCCGTAGCTAAGTTGGCAGTCGTAGCCGTCGTTGATGAGTTGGACGATAACACTTGCTCGTCATCGGATCTGGACAGAGATACCATCCACACCGCCGGCGCCACAACTACCGTCATTGTTTATATTGCTCGTCACTGGATCTGGAAGAGATACCATCCGCACCACCTGCACTACTACTACCCTCACTGTTTGTATTCGTCCATCTGAGTGTATTTGCTCAATTTTCAGAGGAATTTTTACATCTCTGGCCGGAATCCTTGGCTTCTTCTCCTTCTTGTATCTCAGATCTGAGTGTATTCGTTTGACCGGAATTCGTGACTTCTTCTCCTTCTTATATCTTAGATATGAGTGTATTCGTTATGTTTTGAGTGTAAATACAAGTTATATATATTTGACTGATTGTATTTTTGAGTAAACTAGATGTATTTGACCGTATGTATTGTTTGAATGATCTATATACATATGTTTGTATACAATTTTTTTGAGTAAATATAGTGTATCTGAATTTTTGTATCTAAATGTTGTTGTTTGTATATTTAAACCTGTCATTGTTTGATACAACCGATTTACGTTTTTTAATACACCCGAATACAACTATAGCAGTGAAATACTAGTCGGTGACAGCTCAAAAATCACATCGATAAACTCCAAAATCACGTAAGCATTGGCTTTGATCTTTATTCAGCTCTTACTGGGAAAGAATATCGTTGTTCACAATTGAGCTGAAACACTCTAATGTTTCAAATTATACATGTATTTGGCCATGTACAGACTGAAATATTTTGCCAACCACAACTTGTTTTGGGTTGAAGTGTAATTGTTGTTGTACATATTGAAAATTTCTGTAAATCAAGGGCCTGATTTTATAGGAAAATATTCTCTTTTAGAGCAGTGTATGATGTGTGTCTTTGTGTTCTACTGTTCCTGGTTTCTTCTTCCCTTTGGTATGATTTTTCATCTTTCCATATGCAAGTGTAACCAAGCGAAAACCATTGAATTACTAAAAAGCATGAGTAGTTAATTGATTCCCTTATGACGAGCTCATATAGGTGCGTAACAATCTGAGCTTTCCTAAATATTTCCCTTCTAATATATTTTTTTTCCCTCTTGCATCCTCAAGAAAGAATTCATTGTCAGTCTTTCAAATATTGCTGATTCACCATGCCTTTTGTAGCCTTTTGCAGCAAATGGGGCGTACCTACAAACTGAATTCTTTAGTAATTCATTTTTGAACTGCAAGGAAGAGAACAAGCTTCTCTTATAGGAAACCAGAACCAGCCTGATGCCATACATGAAAATGTCTCCTTTAATTTCCTTCTATTTGTTTGTTTGTTCCTTTTCCTATCACATTTAAGCCAAAAGAGAAGCAATTGTGATTTACATATAGGACAACATGGTGATCAAGTACTTCATTGCTATATCAGAAAACTTTGCCATGTGCCAATGGAGGAGCTTCATTAGTGCCAATAGTTCCAAAATTGTGGTCATAAAACTTGTTAGAAACTTACAAATGAAAGGTTCATTCCAAGATAATCATTTGAGGGCACCAAACTGCGTGCAAAAGCCATCTTTCTAATAATAAACTAGCGAATGTATCCGCGCTTCGCGCGGTCATAAAAGTAAATATTGCTAAAAAAATGTCAACTGTATTAGGAATTTCGGGATAAAGAAAAAAATTATTAGTAATTATATATGTTGTTTGGAAACAATACTATTAGTTATTATTATTAATTATAGTTTAGAGACTTTTGGAATTTAATAAAGAAAAAGATTACTATTTTTTTTATTTTAAGTAATTGTGCATAGAGTTTTTGGGGCTTACATACATCATCTCAATTTCCCAGTTCCCATTCTATTTAAATAATGATCATAAAAAGATATTATTAAATTATAGGAGTAATTTTTTTGGCAGTTGTATTTGGACTTTTGCATAGAGATAAAAATAAGTGAGCTGTTCTTGTAAATTGTAATACATCTCAGCATTCTACGTCAAAATATTTCTTAAATGTTAGGATAAATAGTTTTCCTTTTGATCTTTGCCTAAAAAATTCCATTATGACAACAACAAAATGACCAATATTTATAAGATGTAATTGTCACAAAGCAGGTGCTATGTAAGCCTTTCTAATATCAATTCAATATAAGCAACCCAAAAAAAAAAAAAAGTCTATAGTAGATGATTATAAGGAGAAATAGAAAAATCACTTTACGACTCTTCTTGCAGACCTTAAAAATATTAGTGGGGGACCTTAAATCATCATCTCTTCTTGCTTATGAAGACAATAAATTATCATAAACTTACTCACTAAGTATTTGGGGGTTATGAATACTAAAGACAAAGGAATTATGAGAACATAAAATATATTTATGAATATAAAGATATATAAGTTATTAATAGAAGATAAACGAAAAAAAATGATGTGAATAATAGACAAGGGTTGTATGAGGAAAGAAAATATGTAAGTAATTAAGAGAATTGCTTACGAGGCATAATTAAGAGACTTAGAGGGATTTTTTGGTTGTTTATATATAGCACATTAATTTTAAACTAAGGAAAATCCAAAAAAAAAAAAAAAAAAGGAGGAAAAAGACAATGATCTTCTAGGCCATAGAGGTGTGCTAGGTCACCTCTTCAAAGTCTAGCTTTATACTAAAACTAGGTAATTTACCAGCGCTTTGCGCGGTGTCGAGCAACCTCATTAAGCTTATGTATGATCATTCCCTAATATTTGTTTAATACAGATAACTAAAAGGTCATTTATTGATAAAAGTTTAGACATAGATTCGAAGAAGCTCTAATGAATGCTTGCAAATGCCGCATTCTCTATTTTTATGTAAGCAAAATATACCAGTTTTGGATGATTATTAGAACGTAACAAGCTATCTCATCGGGACATCCTATAATTACAGTTTCTTTGAATTTAGTTTTCTGGTGCGAGTTTAATTACATCTTTTATATAGCTGAATTCTAATGCTGACATTTCAATTTTATATTACGCACTTAGAGTTGGTTATAACGTTCTTGCAAAGAGGTTCAAAGTCATTTGAACGTTAGCTGAATCTAATGCAGATGGTGTACCCCCAAATTATATTCAACAGTTAATACTAATTTCAATATAGAAACTTTTACGTCTTTGGATTGCAAACAAACCCAAGGAATCAAATTGTGTTACAGTCACACCCCGACGAGGGGCATGATGGGCACCCGACCCTATCGACTGAGAACTACGAGGCGTATATTGACATGATCTCAGTACAACTATCCTAGCTTGTAATGTGATCTCACTGTATCATAGAAAGACACCTGCACGCAGAAAAGGCCCAATACAACGGAAGACATATGCATGACGATTATATATATATAAATATTCGCTAGCACCCCAAGAGCGTCATAATCAAATAAAGGCCAACGAGGCCATACATGACATCTGCATACATCATACTGTCTATGAGCCTCTAAGAGTACATATACATGACATACTGGAGGGGACAGGGCCCCATCGTACCCAAAAGATACATATGTATAACATGTGAACATAGCATATACCAAAAGAGCAAGCCCGACACAATGGCACTTGCTGACGACCTGCTGAAGCTGATAGCCTTATTGAAAAGGTCCTCCGTTCTGTCTGTCAGGACCTGTAGCACAAAATGCAGAGTCCCATAAGATGGGACATCAGTACGGATAAAAGTACTGAGTATGTAAGGCAGGAAACAATAGCATAAGTATAACGCGCGCACACACACACGGATATATATATATATATATATATATATATATATATATATATATATATATATATATATATATATATTCGCTAGCCGACGAGGTACATAAGAGCGTCATAATCAAATAAAGGCCGACGAGGCCGTACATGACATCTCCGCATACATCATATTGTCTATGAGCCTCTAGAGTACATATACATGACATCTTGGACGGGACGGGCCCCGTCGTACCCAAATGATACATATACATAACATGTGAACATAGCATATACCAAAAGAGCAAGCCCAGTACAATGACACTTGCTAACGACCCGCTGTAGCTGAAAGTCCTACTGAAAAGGTCCTCCGTTCTGTCTGTCAGGACCTGCAGCACGAAATGCAGTGTCCCGTAGGATGAGACATCAGTGCGAATAAAAGTACTGAGTATGTAAGGCAGGAAACAATAATATAAGTAAGACATAAATATAGAAGAGTAGAAGTAACCTGAGCCATCTAGGGACGTACAACATACAATGCATGAGTTTTAAAAATCATATGCAAGTATATACCTATAGTACATCATCGTATCATTATCATATAATCATCATCCCGCGTCCGGGGTAACATTATAACATGCCCACTGCAGTGATGTGCACATCTATGTGCCTACCTGGTCAACTATAGTGCAGCGCGGTGTAGTAAAATAGTGAATACATATATATATATACATAATGCATGAGGAGCCAATGAACTGACATCAGGTCTTTCGGAGTGACGTAAGGTCGGTAACCTCCAAATGAATTATGAAATTCATATCGAACTCAAAGAAATAACTTAATGATGATAAACATGATAATATTTCAAGAATCATTAGAGAAGTATATCAAACTAATTGGGGGAGACAAGTAAGTAATTCGATAGAGAACACCTTTAAGAAGTGATACATGAATGGAGTAGATTCATCCGGTATATGCATAGGTGCGCTAAATTTAGAATCGAGCCGTCACCTTGAACGAATCCTTATTCCAATGCTCGCTCTTTCCCCGAAGCTATATTGAAAAATATGTCCTTAGTTATGTCACGACCCAATTTTGCTAAGTCGCGCGGGCACCTACCTTTCCCACCTCGGTAAGTGAACCATTCTCCCCAACAATCTTAAAAACATGAAATAATAAATAAATAAATAAATAAATAAATAAATAAATAAGCTGAAGAGATAGAAATACGTAAGTCTTACGATAATGATATAAGAAAAAATGCGAAAGTAAGGAAATTCACCCCAGAATCTGGTCTAGTCATACAAGAGCAGCTAACTAGAATCTACAAGTCTGGAAGTAATAATAATAAATCAATTGTCTCAATATGTCTCAGAATATCAAGTAAGACATAAATAAAAGAAGAATCTTCAAGGCGCCAAACGTCCTCGTGCTCGCCCTGTAAGACTCTAAACAACAGCCCTCGAACTACTATCAGCCATGAGGAGTAGAGGTCGAACCGCGCACAGAACTCTGCATTCATAAAAGAATGCAGCAAGTGTAGGTCAGTACAAACAAAAAGTACTGGTAGGTATCATAGGCCGACTAAGATTAGCTAACATATCTCAAGGCAATAAAGTAAGATAAACAGGTAAATCAACAAAGTATAAGTCAACACGAGCCAATAATCAAGTACAAATCATCACTTAAGTTGTAGCATCTAAACCCAACTGTGTCAAGTCTCTGTGCATTCAATTCGAATTTGTATATCACAAATACATCACAAGAATATCACAATAGAAACTATGGTACAATGCAATGCAATAATGTATGAAGTGTGAATGCAATGCATATGCACCGTACACATGTACTCCGATGATGGAACATCACATCTCGACAGCATAACCCATGAGGGACCCGCGAAGTTCATGTACCCTCACAATTTTGGCAACAACCTCAGCAATCGCTACTAGCACACATACCTCAATTCCGGGATAAACATCGGACATCGGTCCTCACGTCACTCTTATCCAACTGAGCCCAGCTCATAACAGTGTTTCCTTGTATATCATCAATGTATCAGCAGTAAATCATGAAGGATGAGAATGCGTGCAACGTATGAGGTCAATGTCAATAATCAAGTCAATATCAACAGTACCACACATGGGTACACCAACAATATCAATAGAAAGGCTACACAATAAGCCGTAATAGAATCACAATGCTTGTCTCAAAACAATATCAAGTAAAGTGCTACAATAGCATTATCAAGATATATTACTAGTCACCAATATTTACTATTTCCACGTGGCACCGAACCAACAACATATAGAACAAGATAAGTCACAACACAACGGGGTCGCTATCCCCAATCACACATCAAGGCCCAATCTAACCCAACTTCATACCCGAAGGTTTACATGCACTGTCCGACAACATCGCCTAAATATATGCTTCGCTAATCGAAGTCTCACCATAGGGTAAACCGTAACCCACGTGGAAGGCTGAACAATAAGGTCTCCACAATTACACCTTTGTCTTTCCTTTACTTTAAGCCCCGAGATAAAGAAAGTCCAAGCACATTCGAATCATGAAATTAGATTCAAGAAGAACATCAATCAAACTTTACTTCTATTTAAGACTCAAATCCTTAACCTATGGAAAGGGGTTTATGAACTAGAAGGGTGAAATTAGGAATCTAAAGTTTTCGATATGAAATTAAAGCTATAGGTGATCAATTCCCATTAATTACAAGCTAGAAGAACCAACAAATTACTTAAATTTGGATTCTAGGCAAAACTCCCAAATTTTGGTATAAACCCTAACTTCCACTTCCATATATTAGTCACTAATTAGGAAGAATTCAGGCAATAAAAGATTCCAATTATCAATTCTATGCTTACTAGAGCTAACCAACCAATAAATCAAAATTACAAAGCCTAGAATGAAGAACCCAATGAACCCTCCTTCAATTCTTAAACTCTTAGTGAACTAGCATAATAATGGAATCCTAAGGTGATGATGAAATCATGGAATAGCAAAGAAGATAGAAAGACTTACCATCAAGATTTTCCCCCAAGAATCACCTTGAACAGCTCCCAATAACTTTAAAGTTGAGATAATAAAGAATGAGGGACTTAGGGCTTTTAACACTCATTTAATGAAATTAACTGCCCGTCACCCCCTTCCGCGTCCAACATACCGCTTCAGCCGGCACGCTTCGACGGTCCCTTGAATGCTACAGCGGTCATGCCTGAATCGCTTAGGCAGCTTCAGCGGTAGGGCGACCGCTAAAGCTGTACTGCTGCCGCCATAGCGGGAACCAGTCCCCAGAAATTCCTAAGTTTTTCACAACTCAACCTGAAATCCCGACTATCACCCAAGGCCATGTGCTCACATACCATATATGCGTACATACATGAAAACACGCGATGAACGCACTCGTGGGGAATTTCCAACGGAGGTCTCTTTGACCGATTCAACCCCGATACCTCCACATCAACTTACCAACCCAAGTCCCGAAATGCACCCGAGTTCATTGGGAACCGAACCAAATATATGCACAGGTTCTAAAAGACCATCCAGACCTCTCGGAATCGACAGAAAAGGTCCGTTTACCCAAATGTCAACTTTGAGTCAACTCTCTTTCGCTTTAAGCCCAAATTTTGTAAAAAGTCACCCAAATCAAATCCAAAAACCTCGGGAAGTGTGTCAACGGTCCCCTCGAGTCAAATGTGAGCTAATGAACTCTGGGAAGTGTCAAAAGTATTGAAAAGACTCTAACGACCGAGTAGGTCGTTACAAGTTGTAACCTATCATGCTTGTATATTGACATATATGAGTTGCATGTCAAAGGATGATTCGGGTTAGGGGAATTTAGGTAGCATTTTCTCTGTTTCCACTATGTCCCCAAGGTTACAACAACAATCAACTCAACACATGCAATACCAAGCTCAATCCCGTATCTATATTACTCAATCAATAACAGTCAATTTAGGGTTGTTTCGTCTTTTACTCAATTCGACTGTATACATCATAATTCAGCGAATATAACCTTGAACCATCTTAATTCCATAGATATAAAGGAAGATCTTACCTTCTTAAACTTGGGTTGATCATTGGTAGCTTGCAACTCGAGATCTCGCCTCCATTGTTTCGCTCCATAACTAATTACAATACTATGATATTGCCACAAGCTTCCCAAGCTAATTAGGGTACGGATTGGAGTGACTAATAATCTAGTGAGTAAAATATCTTAAAAGGAGTATATGGAGGTATATAGAGGTGTTGAGGAGTTGGATAATGATGAAAATGAGGTGGGATGGGGTTTTCATACCTCCATAGGTCGGTTCCACCGCCTCAACTCTACGGCAACCTCGACGGACGGTCAAGTTGCTTGATGGGTCGTCGAGTTGCACCGTTAAGCAGCCTCGCACCATCAAAATGCACTGCTCAAATAGTCTGTCCTGAAACGCCCATAACTTCCTACTCTGATATCATATCGACGAACAGTTTGTTGCGTTGAAAACTAGACTCAATGAAATTCAATTTACATAGGTTATTTATTCTATAGCTCCTCATATTCTAGGAGATAAACCTCTCTCAAGTTGCACCAAAATTCCTGTCCGGAATCCTGTCAAGTTTTCCCAAAGTTTCAACAAACTCAATTCCTTCGATTCGCTTGATCCAGAACCTTTAGAAACTTGCTTAGCACTCGTTAAAAGTCTTTCTTAAATTTATAAGGGTTCCATGACCTCTCCGGCTTATGTTACTTTACTTATGATACAAACGACGCGAAAAGTTTCGAGGTGTAATATCTTTCCCCCCTTAGGAACATTCGTCCTCGAATATGGGAGCTCATAAGTATCATTACATAACATGTCGTACTTAGGATCTAGTAGGGGGAATAAATATTAGTACTAAGGTACGTCAGGTGATCATCTTGGTTCTTATCTTTCTCTTAATCGCTACTCAACATGGATCATCAAATTAGCATAATAACTCCCATTCTTTTCCGAGGTCTGGTGTGTCACACCTAGGCTTCCAACAAAAGAATGTTCACAGTTCATATACGTCTATTATAAGTGTCGTCTTTCGTATAGATACAACTATCGTTCTTTACCTCGTGAATCATCGTCTAGTTGAGTGGACTCTTGTAAGGCCTCTTCCGGAGTGGTATCAACTTTAACAGGGAACAAGTGAGGGTAGTTGGACTTCATTTCTTCTTAGGCTTCCCATGTCATCTCTTCCATGCCCTTGCTTTTCCACAATACCTTTATAGAAGCCACATTTTTAGTTTTACGTCTGTTGACACCCAATTTTGTCCCTCCTTTATTTCAATTTATTTCCTGGAGTTTCTAAATTTATTAACGAGCTAAGTACTTTATTTTCACTACTATTTTTTATTCCTACTGCTATTAATATCCTTACTTTCATTTTCATTAGTTGTACTATCAATGTTACGAGTATTACTTTATCACGATTTTAAATGGCTCATCATCATTTCGTTTTTAGGATTCGTACTCGTTAAATTAATTTTACTTATATGCACTAATTACTATTTGTCCTCGCATAATATATATTGTACTAGTTATTGAGTTAAAAGCCCGGGAATAATTAAATAGAGGAGGAAGGACCAATATTTTTCAGCCAAATTAATGGCCCAAAATACTAACACAATATTCATTAATTCAACCAGCCCACACTTTCGCACCAACTGAAATCAACAGATCAGCCCATCACCCAAACAGACCAGCCCAATTCGTGACAGCCCATACCCATTACCCGACCCCATCCGGTCCACTTCCATTTCTTTTCTCAGCTAAAACCTAACGAAAAGAACAAGGCGCCGCACATGGTCATCGTCATCTTCTCCTCTCCATTATCAGCAAAGAGCTGAGCCCACTTTCAACCATGGCAGAGTCAAACAGGCCCGTTTTCGTGCAATACCCTCTGCCCCCTTGTCGTCTTCTCTCCTCCCTCTCTCCTTCAACCGAAAAAAAAAAATGAAAAATCACAGAAATCCTTTTCGTTCTTACAGACCATGTGTGGCTTTTTCGAGTACAAGCTTTCAATGGGTTTGTCTCTTTCTTCTTTTGTTTCTGATCGATTCACGAACGGTCTGATTTGAAGAGGATTCAAATTGAATCCCGCCCAAACAAAAGGGGACTTCGAATCTGAGAAACCCTAGTCACTTGGCCTATAAATACTCACGTTTTGATCCCACAAGAAGGGGTTTTGGAGTAGTTTGAGAATTTTTTTGAAAAAAAAAAAAAAAAAAAAAAAAGTCTCACTTTACCTCTTGATATCGGTTTTTAAAGATACAAACATTTTACTCTGTTTTTACTTGATCATTGTTTTGAATCTGAGTATACGCAAGCTCGGAGGGATTAACATTCGGCTCTTACTTTGGAATCGAGGGTAGATTCGAGGTTCGACGCCCAGTTCACTGCACCAACAAAAGGTCAGTGCATTCTCTTTATTTCGGATCTAAGTTTCGATTTGTTCGCGTTCTATTATGTGTTTGAGATAAATTTGTTGGATTCTCTTGATTTTTACGTGTTAAGTACCATGAATTTCGAATGTTTGTTGTCTGTTTGTTGATGACGTTTAGATATAAAATATGGATTTGTATCTAGTAGCTTGATTTGTACGATCGACGCTATTCGGTTTATGATACCAATCCAGTGTCTTTGACTACAATACGATTAGGCTAAAGTTGATAGAGAAGAATTTGATAAAAACATTTTTTATTATTATATGATCAAACCGTACCTTGTTTGTTAGTATAAGTAGTATCGGAACGGGCTCATATTGTCGAATTGTTGAGATGAAGAATGTATGTTCGATGAGTTGCTGTTACCACTAGGAATGTGTAGCTTATATATTTGGTAATTTGAGTCCTGTCCCTTTGTTCAAACATGAACGACCATATGCCTAACTTAAAAAGGGAAGATCCATTTGATTCTTTTACGTTAAAATATATTTGTCCAGAACTGTGTATGCCCAATTGAATAAGAATGTTGTTTTACTATCTTAATTGAAGTCATAAGTTTGTGTTTGTGGAATGTACATTTGTGTCAAAGATCTCATCACGTTTATCTTTGGATAGAGGAAGAGGTCGCTTTAAATCATTGTGTCCTTTCTCTTGTTTTCATCATACGCCTAAATATGTTTAACATCACTAATATCCTTAACATGTTAAAATTATATAATGAGCTTGTTAGACTAAAGTAGGAAAGAATCAAGACATAGTTAGCCTGCGGGATTCTTGTTGGTTCCAAATTAGAAAGTATCAACTTCTTTGTTTTGACTTCTTCAAATCCATCTTAAGCCTATTTTCTTTCCTTTAAAAAAAAAAAAAAAAAAAAAAAACTGAGTTGTTTGAGGCTTCACAGTGCTCCGTTCCGATTTTTTTTTTTAACTTAATCAACTACATGTTATAAACTGATCATATTAAGTATGGATTAGCATTAATCAACTTATTTGTATGATATCCTGTGCCATTCTCCTCTCTTCTTTGCTCTCGTATGCGTGATGAAATGTTATCTCTATTTTTTTTTTTTTTTACAAGAAAAATTATGTCTTCGGAACATTTCGTTTGATTGAGGTGCTGATGAAAATGATGTCAAAGAGTATACGTGGGTTTGTTCTTCTTTCGTTATCTTTTAAGAGATGCCAACCTTTAGGATTTGAAGTAAAAAATGAGAAATGCTTGTGTTTTAAAACTTGATGAATTGTTTAAGGCTCCCCCTCCTCCTAAAATCTCTTCGCACTACGTTAAATCCAATGATATATCATAGTTAGACAGTAAAATATTTGTCTGTCTGGTTTACTTTATTATCATGGAAATATTATAGTTGTGATTTCCATATAAAGGTATGACACCTCCGAAATACATTATTTGACTTAAGTAGAACATTCGCGCTTGCTACAATAGTATCACTGTTGCATATCTTCCTTTAGAATGAGGTGTTTAATGACATTCTCTTGAGTTCTGTAACCTTCTAATAAAATGAAATATTTTATACCTTACTGTTTTAATGAATGGCAACTTGATCTTAAATATGAATAGATTATTAACTGCTTACAATCGTAGTAGAGATTAAATGTGATCCCGTTTCTTTTTTTTTTTTTTATTTGAATCTGGTTGCAACATGTTAAGGATCAGTTCTCTTCTTCTAATCCGATCTTCTTTTAATGTTTGCATGATTACCGGAGCCGAAGAGTTTCACTTAAGACTCAACAACGCCGATGCCGCACGGAGCCAATATGACATCATTTCCGCTTTTACATCCGTGAATAATGAAGCCTGCGGGCGGTTTGCTATCTCCAGGGAATGGAATGGAAAACATGCTCATCATCTTTTTTTTCTCTTCTCTGTTTGATAATTTATATGTTTGTGTGCTGAAACCAGATCGTTATGGTATTAACAATTAGACCGTGTTTAATCATCTAGCGTCATTTAACTCTCGATATTAACAAGATATTTGTCGTATAGGAGCATAACACCTAGTTAGTTTAAAAGAGGAAGTCCGTAATATATCAAAAGCATGTATAAAAGTAACGTTTTTGCAAAACTCTATTTCGTATCATTTTTATGGGACGATTAACAACTATATATATATATATACATTTTTCTTTCTACATCCAATTAAGTTAGTTAGTTATTAAAATTGGCATTCAATCCTAAGCCCCTCTTTCTACCCAAACTCTCCCTAAGTTTTCAAACCAAAGTTTTATTTTCAAAATCATATCAGCCTTTTGTTGAAACATCATGTTAACCAATTTACATTCTATACTATATTTATGAACAGATCTTCAACATACTTTCTTCCATAAAATTGTTCACATTTTGCTCTTAGCCTAATTAAATTTGAGTCCGATCGGATTAACCATTATTAATGTAATTTAGAGGATGCCTAATACCTTCCCTCTAAATTAGTTGAACCCGTATCTAGAATCATTTGGTTTCGTAGACTTTAAAATAAAATTAACCTTAGATAATTACTTTAATTAACCTTAGGTTCCCTAATTCGCTATAAATAATTAGGTGGCGACTCCTTTACTTTAAATAACCCGGAATTACCCGGATGTTATAAACTATTTTGACTTCGGTTAAAATAGGGTATAACAGCTTGGCGACTCCGCTGGGGACTTACTTAGGTTCTAACCATAACGGATTTAGGTTAAATAGGCTTTGTGTGTTTGTTTACTACTTTATTTGTTGATTAACTGTTTTTACATGCTATTAACTGTTTTTGATATAAACTGTTTACGTGTTACTTGCTTTGATAAAACTGTCATTCCGTTTCATTTTCCTCCACTCCTGGAAAATTCACACATATTCACACACTTAAAGCGGTTTCGCGGTTCGCGGCCGTGCACTACTAAAACACCTTTAGTCGGATTGATCTTGTGGATTTAGTCGATCGGCGATGCAGTCGACAGCGATGGACTTTCCACTCTCGAGTTGTCGACTTGGGGGAACCTTGTGTCATAGGAAGCCAACTCTTAGTCAGCCTAAGATAGAGCTAAACCAACACCCTTTATTAGGAGCATACATTTCATGACCTAGGAGGTTTAATACCCTTGGTGTATTAAATCCATTAGATGACTTTATCCAAACGTCCAAGTGGGTCCACGACCCCAAGTGACACCAAATCATACTTTACGTGCATGTTTGAAGGGTAATTGTGCCTAAATATTGACTATTTGCTTTAATTAATTAAACTTTAGGAGGGAGGGATTGACTAACATTTTATGGCAGGTATGGATTTGCATTGGAGTACAACAAGTGACGGAGATCAAGGACACAAAATGGAGCCTTACGTTTAGATATAGGAAATTGCATTTACTTTACTTAGATTAGGAAAACTTTATGTTGTATTCATTAATATGTAATAAATACTGCATTACTTTGTACTTTATTTTCGGGAATTAGTATTTGTTTAATTAATCAAAAGCAACGGGATGACATATTATGGCACACTTTACCCTTCAAACAAACGTTAGGCC
The DNA here is from genome assembly GCF_029784015.1 of Lycium ferocissimum. Classification (NCBI taxonomy): domain Eukaryota; kingdom Viridiplantae; phylum Streptophyta; class Magnoliopsida; order Solanales; family Solanaceae; genus Lycium; species Lycium ferocissimum. Next base: position 24,089,807 of record NC_081352.1, read on the forward strand.
TACCTCTGGCACAAAGAGGTCACATGCATATTAGGACGCGTCATTGTTTGATATACTCGTTTGACAACTTGTTTGACTTTATTTGATAATTTATTTGCTATATGACTTGCTTGGCCCTATGTGATCATGACTTTATTAGATAGGTTAATGAGACTAACATCATTTGCACTTTATATTTCTTTTTATGTTTATTCCCAAAAGAGAGTTGATTCGTGTTGATACTCGAGCTGGCCGACCACCCTTATCTCACAAGGTCGAAGACGTCATCACTACCTCGACGTACCTGGGTTGTGCAAGGAAAAGAAATTATCATGACTGATCCAGCCGCATCCGTTTCAACTGGTTTGAAAAACATTGTGATCTCTAGCGATCCTCCCGAGACTTCTGAACATAGAAATACTATGCAACATGACGAACATATCGCCCGCCTGACTCAAGAGATTGAGGACCTACGTGGCGAACTAAATCGGGTTAGGGACCTGACCAATTTATACGTTACACTCCAAAGTCCACCTCCTGAACCCAGAACTGTCGCACCAAATCCACCTCGTTTTCCATCACTTGAATCTCCAGTCCCCGAGCACTTTCCTCCAAAATAACGCACCCACCAACAACAACTTTCCTCCACCAAATCCATCATCCGTCTATACCCCTCTACAAAGTCAACCACCCACCCACATTACCTGTACTCCTCCACAAAATCAACCACCTACCTACAATACCTACGCTACTCCTAATCCACCACCCGTCAACCCACCAAATCAATCACAAGTTCACACTCCTTATATTCCGTTACCTACCAACACTAATCCGCCACCTACAACTACTCCTCTAAACCCACCAAACCAACTACCTACAAACACCGCTTACAACACACCACCTCCAATCCAAAACACTCCCACTGTCCAAACTTATCCAACCCAGCATATACAGGGGGCACATTTTGCCACTCCTAACGCGCAGTATGTTCCTCCGGTATATGCAGCGGAAACACAAGCATATACCAACCCAGTAACAGTCAAAGTTCCACCAAGTAGATCAATACGAGGAAATGGAGAAAGAGGCAAAAGCAAGGGCGGACGATATGTTGCTAAAAGAGATCCACAAGCCTCAAAGAAGCAATGAGAAACCTTCAAGTTGCTAGGGGAACTAAGAGTGTAGAATACGAGGATTTGTGTGTTCACCGATGTCGATTTACCGTAGGCTACAAACCGCCGAAATTTGATACTTTCAATGGAACTGGCGATCCATATACACACTTAAGGGCCTACTGTGACAAATTGGTTGGAGTAGGTAGAGACCAGAACATAAGGATGAAGCTATTCATCGTGAGCTTATCTGGTGAGGCCCTTAATTGGTATACACAACAGGACGTCCGTAAATGGCGTGGTTGGAGTGACATGGCCCAAGACTTTATGGACCGATTCAGTTTCAACACTGACATCACACCAGACAGAGTCTATATGACTAAGTTAACCAAGAAGTCAACTGAGTCGTTCCGTGAGTATGCACTACGTTGGAGGTCAGAAGCAGCCAGGGTTCAACCCCCGATGAATGACAGAGAAATGATCGCTACTTTCATTGAATGCCAGGCTGGCATATTTTATGAGAAAATGATAGGTATGATGGGACAAAAATTCACATAAGTTGTTTGAATGGGTGAAGCCTTGGAAGAAGGAATCAAATCTGGAAAAATTCAGGATCTTACGGCTTTGCAAGCTGTAAACAAAGCCATTCAATCTGGTTCTATCAGTGGGCTTAAAAAGAAGAAAGAAGATGCTGCTGCAGTCATGAATGTCCAAGGACATAAGCCAAGCCAAGCTATTACATACTTTAACCACCCACAACAACCTTTCTACCCTTACCATTACGTTGAACCTTACCAAACTCCACTATCTCCTTACCCTGTCTACAATACCCAAGCAAATTACTACCAACCCCGAGCACCTCCACATCAAAACCCACGTCCATATCAACCTGTTCAAGCTCCTACTTACCAAAATCGACCACATGCTACACCCAAAACCCGTCCAAACACTGACATCAAAAATACCCGTAATTACACTCGGTTCGCCGAACCCTTGGCTCAATTGTTCGAAAGGTTGAAAGCAGCAGGCGTGATACAACCGATTGAAAGGAAAATTCCCGATCCTATTCCAAGATGGTTTGATGGTTCCAAGCGCTGTGCTTACCATTCTGGAGTCGCTGGGCATGACACTGAGGATTGCTACGGGCTCAAAAACAAAATCGAAGCCTTGATTAAGGAAGGAGCAATCCAACTTACTGGAGCTCGGCCCAACGTGGAAAACAACCCTCTACCTGCTCATGAAAATGCCAACGTGAACATGATCACTGTTGAAGACGATGGAGACGTGAAAGAAGCCATCACACCATCAACCTTTATCGCTCCCGCGGGAACAATCCAAAAACAAACACCAGTGAAGATTGTTGCTACAACTATTCACAACACCGAGACACCGACCATCTGGGGTGCCGAACCAGGAGAGACTCTGAAGAATTGGACTTGTACTCCGTCCCTGGTTCGCCGGGAGTCTTGGTAGATTTGAACATGTAGTGAACTTTTGAGATAGCACAATTTTTAAAATTGAGGCTTAAATTGTGCCTTAAAACTTTTGTTGTTTCGCCTCATCTTTTGGAAGCTAAAATTGCACAATCTATGAATGCATTTATGATTTTCTCTAACTGTCTATTTATTATTTTCTACTTTATTTATCAAATCTGCCAACTGTACGATTGTGACGTAAAACGAACGAATGAACCAAGTATACCTCGAGGGAGTAATAAAGAAATTAAGAAACAAGACAAGATTCCACTTGGAAGAAATTGAAATAGCCGATAGACAACGACGTAAACACGAGGGTTATTCAAATCAAGAAGACATTGAAAGACGACATTAGGTTAGACAACCTAGTTTGCAACCTTTCCTTTAATACACGTACGAACTACGCTGACCTGATTCCCGTGGTGGGATACGTAGGCAGCCCACATAGGGTTCGGTTGCATTATAACAGAAAATCCAAAATCCTTATACAAGGAGAATTACGCTTAGCCTGATTCCCTCGGCGGGATTCGTAGACTATCAACATACAGGTCAAACATTTAGGTAGAAAGCCAACAAACTTTTACCATTTACGTAACAGAACTACGCCGACCTGATTCCCTTAGTGGGATACGTAGGTAATCCATATCGGGTACGGTCCCTTTATTAGAAAATTTCAAACCACATGCTATGTACATTACGAACTACGTTCTGACCTGATTCCTTTGGCGGGATACGTAGGCAACCTATATAAGGTTCGGTCACACCACAACATAAATTTAGTACACCCTTCTGAGCCAAACTGGGGCATATTTTGAAAAAATTAGACAGGAGAAGAGTTAGACATCGACAAGATTAAGGCTACCAGATAGGAAGTATTATAGACAAATGACTTTTCAATTGTGTCACAATCTGAGGTTGGCAGAAATATTTTACAACCTACATACATATATTTACATATATATCTTTCCTTATATACATACACTTACATATATATTTTTCAAATGAAACACTTTCTTTTAATTGTTTCACTACTATTCATCTATCGAGGCTTGAACGGAGATCACAAGATCCAAACAAACAAGACGAATGGAGCGCCAACAACGTCAAGCTTCGAGTCAACACGAATCAAATTTCCCCTCCCAAACTAAGAATTTTTCTTTGAGTGCAGGAACAAAGGCTGCGAGACCGATAGTCAAGCCTATCAATCCTGGCCGAAAAGCATCACTTGGCTCATTATGGCCGTGCATTAAAAGCCAAACGGCTTTATTTCTAACTTTATCTTCAATTTTATTTTATCACAACAGCTTTATGACCTCATTAACAAGTATACATGTTTTGTAGGTTGTCAAGATTGAAGACGAATCGAATCAGGATTACGTGTCATTAATTTGGCCTGTCCCAATACCATCAACGTTACTAGCCAAACGGCTATGCATTTACTTTACTCTTTACTTTATCATTTTATTTTATCATCTACTTTACCAACGTTATGACTTTATTCTGAACTTTACAGGAATCTACATTCTCATCATCTACTTTACCAACTTTACCCTGAATTTTACAAGAATCTACATTCTTACTTTATCTACTTTAACTACTTTAACCCGGACTTTACGGGAATTTTCATCAAATCTCCGAAAACAGCCGGAGACAGCATTCATTTTACTTATATTAACAACTTTACCCCGAACTTTACGGAATTGGCATCAAGTCTTCGAAGACAACAGGAGACATCATTTACTTTACCTACTTTACCTCGGACTTTACGGGAATTTACATTCACATCATTTACTTTACCTACTTTACCTACTTTAACCCGGACTTTACGGGAATTTTCATCGAGTCTCCGAAGATAATCGGAGACATCATTTACTTACTGACCTCACTTTCGGGAAATCCTTCATCATTTACGGCTACACTATGACTTTACCCTCTACTTTATCATTCACTTTACCAACTTTACGACTTTACCCGGGACTTTATCAAGAATCTCATAATAACCGCATCATTAAGCTTCCGAAGACAACCGGAGACATCATCCACTTTACGACTTTACCTCGGACTTTACGGGAATTTTCATCAAGTCTCCGAAGACAACCGGAGATGTCACATGGCTATACAGCCTCATCTGCATAAGCCAAATGGCTACACTTTTACTTTACTCTCTACTTTATTACTTTACTTTATCATCCACTTTACCTACTTTGACAACTTTACCTTAAAATTCCACAGACATTATTTACCATCAAGTCTCGGAAGACAGCCGGAGACCTTATTACTATCATTAAAATCTCCGAATACAACTGGAGATATCCTCGGCATACACATCACACAAATCCCTGAAGACAACCAGAGACAATATTTGGACACACGACCTCATTATAAGCCACACGGCTTCATCTTCATTCTCATACTTATATTTATTATCACTTTACATTCTTTACAAGATTTACACTTTCAACTTTACCCGGACTTTATTACTAATTTTGACATGAATTTCAGTTTTGACAGAAATACAATCTACAGAGACATAGCACAACGTGGAACTTTATCTTACGCAGTGAACTGGGGCAAATTTGCTGAAGAGGAATATCAAACTCACAAGCAAAGGTCACGGATCTACTCTCGAACTCAATTCCGCCTATGTCCACAAACACGTGCTACGTAGGTTAATTTCTCTTTCATACCCATCGCTAAAACTCTACATAATCAATTCCCTTTCATAATCCTGTAGCTTCTCTATATCCCAGTCTCACCATAATTCAACACTGGGGCAACAGCATAGCGTCAGTACCTACCCGCTTCTTTCGAACTGCATACAACTTGATTCTCCCAAAGCCCGAGATATGTAGGCAACTCAAACCGTGATTCGGCCATAATTCTTTCTATCCCATAATATTTTTCACCAATTCTCCTAAACCGTATTTCTCAAGTTCTTCAAAGTTCATATTTGTTGGTCGGAACAAAATTGGCCGCTACGTCAACTTCTTCGCCCGAAAACTCTTACATCATCTCCGGTCGAAGAAGGGCATCTGTTGACACTCAATTTTGTCCCTCCTTTATTTCAATTTATTTCCTGGAGTTTCTAAATTTATTAACGAGCTAAGTACTTTATTTTCACTACTATTTTTTATTCCTACTGCTATTAATATCCTTACTTTCATTTTCATTAGTTTTACTATCAATGTTACGAGTATTACTTTATCACGATTTTAAATGGCTCATCATCATTTCGTTTTTAGGATTCGTACTCGTTAAATTAATTTTACTTATATGCACTAATTACTATTTGTCCTCGCATAATATATATTGTACTAGTTATTGAGTTAAAAGCCCAGGAATAATTAAATAGAGGAGGAAGGACCAATATTTTTCAGCCAAATTAATGGCCCAAAATACTAACACAATATTCATTAATTCAACCAGCCCACACTTTCGGACCAACTGAAATCAACAGATCATCCCATCACCCAAACAGACCAGCTTAACCGTGATGTAATTATACCCCATTACCCGATCCGTCCATCCCACTTCCATTTCTTTTCTCAGCTAAAACCTAACGAAAAGAACAAGGCGCCGCACATGGTCATCGTCATCTTCTCCTCTCCATTATCAGCAAAGAGCTGAGCCCACTTTCAACCATGGCAGAGTCTTTTTCTTTTCGTGTAATACCCTCTGCCCCCTTGTCGTCTTCTCTCCTCCCTCTCTCCTTCAACCGAAAAAAAACGTGGCATTTTCGAGTACAAGCTTTCAATGGGCTTTGTCTATATCTTCTTTTGTTTCTGATCGATTCACGAACGGTCTGATTTGAAGAGGATTCAAATTGAATCCCGCCCAAACAAAAGGGGACTTCGAATCTGAGAAACACTAGTCACTTGGCCTATAAATACTCACGTTTTGATCCCATAAGAAGGGGGGTTTTTGGAGTAGTTTGGGAATTTTTTGAAAAAAATACAGAAAAAAAAAGTCTCACTTTACCTCTTGATATTGGTTTTTAAAGATACAAACATTTTACTCTGTTTTTACTTGATCATTGTTTTGAATCCGAGTATACGCAAGCTCGGAGGGATTAACATTCGGCTCGTACTTTGGAGTCGAGGGTAGATTCGAGGTTCGACGCCCAGTTCACTGCATCAACAAAAGGTCAGTGCATTCTCTTTATTTCGGATCTAAGTTTTGATGTGTTCGCGTTCTATTATGTGTTTAAGGCTGTTGGATTCTCTTCAGATTTTTACGTATTAAGTACCATGAATTTCGAATGTTTGTTGTCTGTTTGTTGATGACGTTTAGATATAAAATATGGATTTGTATCTAGTAGCTTGATTTGTACGATCGACGCTATTCGGTTTATGATACCAATCCAGTGTCTTTGACTACAATACGATTAGGCTAAAGTTGATAGAGAAGAATTTGATAAAAACTTTTTTTTTTTTTTATTATATGATCAAACCGTACCTTGTTTGTTAGTATAAGTGGTATCGGAACGGGCTCATATTGTCGAATTGTTGAGATGAAGAATGTATGTTCGATGAGTTGCTGTTACCACCAGGAATGTGTAGCTTATATGTTTGGTAATTTGAGTCCTGTCCCTTTGTTCAAACATGAACGACCATATGCCTAACTTAAAAAGGGAAGATCCGTTTGATTCTTTCTGTTAAAATATATATCTGTCTTAATCGTGTATGCCCACCGAATTGAATAAGAATGTTGTTTTACTATCTTAATTGAAGTCATAAGTTTGTGTTTGTGGAATGTACATTTGTGTCAAAGATCTACTCGTTCGTTTCTGTCGGATAGAGGAAGAGGTCACTTTAAATCATTGTGTCCTTTCTCTTGTTTTCATCATTCGCCTAAATATGTTTAACATCACTAATATCCTTAACATGTTAAAATTATATAATGAGCTTGTTAGACTAAAGTAGGAAAAGAATCAAGACATAGTTAGCCTGCGAGATTACCGACTCGGTTCCAAATTAGAAAGTATCCAACTTGCTGTTTTGACTTCTTCAAATCCAGTCTTAAGCCTATTTTCTTTCCTTTTTAAAAAAAAAAAAAAAAAGAACTGAGTTGTTTGAGGCTTCACAGTGTTCCGTTCCGATTTTTTTTTAACTTAATCAACTACATGTTATAAACTGATCATATTAAGTATGGATTAGCATTAATCAACTTATTTGTATGATATCCTGTGCCATTCTCCTCTCTTCTTTGCTCTCGTATGCGTGATGAAATGTTATCTCTATTTTATTTTATTTTTTACAAGAAAAATTATGTCTTCGGAACATTTCGTTTGATTGAGGTGCTGATGAAAATGATGTCAAAGAGTATACGTGGGTTTGTTCTTCTTTCGTTATCTTTTAAGAGATGCCAACCTTTAGGAGCAGTTGAAGTAAAAAATGAGAAATGCTTGTGTTTTAAAACTTGATGAATTGTTTAAGGCTCCCCCTCCTCCTAAAATCTACGCACTACGTTAAATCCAATGATATATCATAGTTAGACAAGTAAAATATTTGTCCATCTCGGTTTTACTTTATTATCATGGAAATATTATAGTTGTGATTTCCATATAAAGGTATGGCACCTCCGAAATACATTATTTGACTTAAGTAGAACATTCGCGCTTGCTACAATAGTATCACTGCATATCTTCCTTTAGAATGAGGTGTTTAATGACATTCTCTTGAGTTCTGTAACTTTCTAATAAAATGAAATATTATATACCTTACTGTTTTAATGAATGGCAACTTGATCTTAAATATGAATAGATTATGAACTGCTTACAATCGTAGTAGAGATTAAATGTGATCCCGTTTCTTTTTTTTTCTCTTACTGAATCTGCTTGCAACATGTTAAGGATCAGTTCTCTTCTTCTAATCCGATCTTCTTTTAATGTTTGCATGATTACCGGAGCCGAAGAGTTTCACTTGAGACTCAACAACGCCGATGCCGCACGGAGCCAATATGACATCATTTCCTCTTTTACATCCGTTGAATAATGAAGCCTGCGGGCGGTTTGCTATCTCAAGGGAATGGAATGGAAAACATGCTCATCATCTTTTTTTTCTCTTCTCTGTTTGATAATTTATGTGTTTGTGTCCATTGAAACCGTATCGTTATGGTATTAACAATTAGACCGTGTTTAATCATCTAGCGTCATTTAACTCTCGATATTAACAAGATATTTGTCGTATAGGAGCATAATACCTAGTTAGTCTAAAGAGGGAGTCCGTAATATATCATTTCAGCAACTATAAAAGTAACATTTTTGCAAAGCTCTATTCTGTGTCATTTTTTTTATGGGATGTTTAACAACTCCACAAGAGTGATACATTTTTCTTTCTACATCCAATTAAGTTAGTTAGTTATTAAAATTGGCATTCAATCCTAAGCCCCTCTTTCTACCCAAACTCTCCCTAAGTTTTCAAACCAAAGCTTTATTTTCAAAATCATATCAGCCTTTTGTTAAAACATCATGTTAACCAATTTACATTCTATACTATATTTATGAACAGATCTTCAACATAATTTCTTCCATAAAATTGTTCACATTTTGCTCTTAGCCTAATTAAATTTGAGTCCGATCGGATTAACCATTATTAATGGAATTTAGAGGATGCCTAATACCTTCCCTCTAAATTAGTTAAACCCGTATCTAGAATCATTTGGTTTCGTAGACTTTAAAATAAAATTAACCTTAGATAATTACTTTAATTAACCTTAGGTGCCCTAATTCGCCATAAATAATTAGGTGGCGACTCCTTTACTTTAAATAACCCGGAATTATCCGGATGTTATAAACTATTTTGACTTCGGTTAAAATAGGGTATAACAACGTCTGCAGACTTGCTTGTCAAGGATGGAAATTGGCTCTTCTTCATAAGCTAGGCTATCCATGACTTGCATACCATTTAAAGGTACAATCCTGGAGGATCTCCAATGCGTTTCCTTAACATAGATACATGAAAGACGGGATGAATTGCATTTAATTCTGACATAAGTCGCAGTTCGTAAGCTACTTGACTGACTTTTCGAAGGATCTTATAAGGGCCAATAAATCTCAGACTGAGTTTTTCCTTCTTATCAAATCTCATAACACCCTTCATAGACGATATTTTCAAGAATTTTCCATAGCCAAATCGAAACTCTAGGTCTCATCGTCGTACGTCTGAATAGGATTTCTGATGACTTTGAGCTGTCTTCAGTCGCCCCTAGATCAACTTTACTTATAACCTCAAAGGAAGATCTTTTCCTCAAACTTACTCCAACTGACTTAAAACGGATTAATCGCGCGAATGGTGCGAAATGTAATATCTGGTTCGAGGTATAATATCCTTCCCCCTTAAGGACATTCGTCCTCGAATGTAAGGGGGGTGCATGGGGGGTATCATTAATAGAAACTAACGTATCATAATATAATTCAACAATACATGTGTACAACTAGTTATGTATTGGCTATCCATAGACATCAGTCCCGGTATTCGTGGTTATCTGCCTCATCCTCGTGGTTTAGCCCTTAATAGCTCAACGCTCTTTTGTCCATACATCGGCTATTGTTCCACTTCCCCAGACCAGTAAGGATGAACCTTCGGACCCTCATACTCCCAATATCATCCTTATCTTTTGCCATTGGCTCGCCTTTAATCATAGTTAGCTAGTCCCGCCAGGCTCCGTGAGTATTCTGTTCTCGAAAATTTCCTTTTTCTTCTCATTCTATTCTTGGTGTTGTGGAAAATAAAATATTGTTCATAGGAATCAAGGTCGAATCATGATGTTAGTCGATACCTCTACTCGGTTATTAGTTGAGAAGCTTCCCTGGCTACCAATGTTACGAATATGTCCTGAGCTTTAGAGGCAACTTAGTTGTGTACTACTTTTGTAGCTGCTTCTCCTTCCCCCTCAGTATTACTTCATTTTCTCATCCTTTCATCTGCATCTAGGTTCCTGAGTGCAATATACTGTCATTGATTTAGGGTCTTATAGGACGTCTCTTTCTTATGGGTTTTCTTCACATGTTTTTTTTCCCTTTATAACCATCTTCAGTGTTCGACCCTTTATACCTGTCACTGTATCCTTTTGTTGCATTGCACCAAACTCAAAACTTTATTCCGCCTTACTCAATTACAGATAATATCTCTCTCATTGTAAGTTCTCATTTTGTGTTTCCACACCTTATGCATCATCTGTGTGATATCTCTGACACAGAACTACAGGTAACAATTACCATTGCAATGTCCTCTAGATCTGGTACGCAGATTGCCTTAGTGATTCGAGCCTACCTGCTTCCCCTTATTTAAGACTATGTAATTACCTGATTTGTTTCGACTCGCGCCTCGTTTACACGTGTTTGTATCGTTGTCGCCCCTTTCTATATGGTGATTTACTTCACTAAGCTCCTTTCTCGCGTCATTCCTTCTATAGGAGGGCTAACTTATCATCTCATCACTATTCCTACTAATTGAGTTTAATACCTATGTACTTAGGATCAATGTCGTGGAATCTCCACGTTGTTTCAGCTTCCTACATTCTGGCTCATAAATTAAATTTCGCCTTCTCATGGCTCATCTTGTTGTTTTCGGAACAACTCACTTAACCTCCTCTTGTCGTGATTTGACCACATGGTATCTCTTGTATTAGCAGTCTTGAAGTCATCCATCATGGAGTTACCTTTCCTCTTACCGGCTAGCTCTGGGGCCAAGAATATCCTTATGAAAATACGACTAACCTAGACATTGGAGCGTGCTCATCTCCACTTATGATGTCTTTTACCTTCCTTCAACACGTGTACAACTCCTCGTTCATAGCTACGCCTTTCTTAGTCTACTACCAACTTTGGGGTTTCTTTACCTTACTTATTAGTGCTAAACTATCCTTACCGTTATGGCCTTATCCCTTCAAGTACACAAATGCCCAACTCTTGTTTCTCTTCCATTCTCCTTGATCGCGGTCCTGTCGTCCGCACCTATGCATCTTCTTCCTTTCCGCTTTATGCTTTCCTGAACCTTTTTTTTTCGCTTTGTCCTAAATTCCTTGTGGTCTATCGAGTTGAAATTTTGCTAGACATACATTGCTCATTCTTACCATGCGCTTTTCAGCCCCCCTTCTTGCTTTTCTCGAGCCGTTTTGTTACTTTCAATCCCCCTCTTCCAGGAGAGCCGATTACTCATTAGGGTACATATTTCATACTAGGGCGGCTCCAACATCCCTCAGGTGTCTAGTGAGACCTAAATGTGCATACATATTTTATTTAGCCGTGCTTAATATCATTTTACATCACGATGCATGCTCATAATATTGTCCGTCGCGATTGATTTGCAAGGACTTTCCTTTCGTCGCTTATCAATATCCTTTCCCATGTCTAATCGTTTGTCTTTTTATCCTTAAGTCGTCGTCTTAATCATGATGAATCCCTTATATCCATATTTCGATGTTAACTCTGACTTAACTTACTTTCTGGCACTACCGTCCTTTTTCCTTCTTTCGGAGACATCATTCCCTCGCGGCGCTTCTCACATTTAACGACTCACTTCTCTATCTATCGTGCAACTCGTTCTCAGCCAAATTCAACTTACAGAGTTATCCAGGGTAATGTATACGGGACTCCTATGCTTGTGTGGTCTACTTGTCAACCTAACTCATTTCTATCTATGATTCTTCGTCATTATTGCACCTTAACTCTTTTTTTTCTCCTAGCCCCCTTGTACCTTTATAATTATTCGACTTGATTGCAATCCAATTTATTCGTTAGCACTTTGTCTCATAATCATTCTTGAAACTTGCCCAAGATATTCTTAGCATTACTAATTCTTGTTATTTCTGTTCGTCTTTACTTTCTAATGGTATCCTAACTCTACACTCGACATACATTTAATCAATCATAATTTCCAATACATACTTCGAATCTTGTGCTATCTTTTCATCAACGTTACCCACTTCAATGAGCTCTTACTTACATATTTGTACCATGTATCCTTCCATAAATAGCTAAGCCCTAATTCTGATTTTCTTTCGATTGGGTACTCGACATAAAGTAAGTCTGGGGCCCCTTAGTCTGATGTCACCAAAAGGGAGGGGGAAATCGTACATTATATTGCCCTTATTAGTGAAATCCCGTATCTTATTCAGGGTCACGATTTCGTCACTTCTGCTTTGATCGCCCTGAATCCTCAAACTTTGATTGTTGCTATCTGTTAAGTAATAAATAGCGTTCTAGGTCCCAAATTACATACATATAGACACAAGCAATTTCAATGTAGGGGTGTAGTATACCTGTGAACAGCTTACCCCAGCTCTATACATGAGAGCTCCGATCAGATATACTTCGAAGCGGAACCCTCCTATCTTCACCTGCCACTCTCCTCCTCTTGGCCTGATTATTCTCTTCCTTTTGTACATATCTCATAACATACACAGGCGATCCCTGGTTAACAGACTCTCAAGACTGAGGACTAGCCAGTACCTCTGTGACGCTAGCGTCCGTAGCGGCCCTAACATAATGTTGGACCTGAGGGGAAACCGGCCGTGTCAATCCTTGTACTGCTTCTTTCACACCTTGCTCAATGGGCCCCCGAATGCGAAACTAAGATTTGTGACGAGGTCATAATCAAAGCCGGTGCTTCAGATAGATCCTCAAATGGATCCTCCTCAATAGAAGTCATGATCTCCGACAGGTCTGACTCAATCGTATAGCTTATACTTCTCTTTATCTCTTCCATTACCCTCTGACTAGTACTGGTAGGTGGCGCTGGTCTAGTATCCACCCTCGTAGCTGTCCCCACACTCCTACTAGCTGGGGCTTTCTTCTTCACCGATATCGTTGCCATTCAAACGGAAAAATAGAATCAGGATCGAACTTTCCTACGTTTCGGCTCTATCGCACGATCTAGATCATGAAGAAAGGAAACAATCCTAAATGTCCTGTAGCCTCCTGTTCATAAGTATGGCGCACTACATACTCATAAACAAGACTCTACCAGATACGGCTCATAGACATCCCTAGGATAGACCTGCTCTGATAATCTCGAGACAGAAATAAATAAAACTCAAAGCACTCTAGCAAAAGGTGGCTTACCTTAATGAGGTGGTGTTTGAACTTTCAAACTGCCATTGTCCCTAAATATACATTCTATCTGAGCCTAGCTAAGAAACCAACTTATTCACAGGGACCGGATAAGGGTATCATAATAGTGCAACAGAAGTGACAAAATCTAATCAGAAAAACCAGTGTTCTAAAAAATGAGAATTTGCAGATAGGTATGACTCTTACTTTCTCTTTACTCCATTTTGTTGGTTGTGCCTTTGGTAGAACAAATGAAGGAGTGGAAGGGCCTACAACTTGTCTCCGAGAAGCGCTCGACTTATTTTCGGAAGAGTCCATCTAAATGTAAAGATTAAATTAATCCTCAGAGATATATGATATAGAAAATTGTTGGAAGAGTCAGTTCAAGATTAATTGAACCTCCGAAATTGGTAAACGAAAAAGCCAAAAAATGCAAATTTGATTACTACAATAAAATCAAGTAGGAAATTAATTTTATCGAATATAAAGAGCACGAAAGACCAACCAAGCATGAAAGAGAACTTGAAAATGTTAAAATAGATGATCATAAAACAAAACCTAAAATTATGAAAAAAAGAAAATGGAGATTTACCTTGGGCGACAGGGAGATAGAAGAGGAGAAGCGACTGGCAAGTGTTGTAATTGAAGAAGAGGCGATGAAAAGCTGAGGGAAAAGGAGATCGTTTGTTCTGTTTTTTCTCCTTCCAGTAATAATCGCTTCAGAAATGGGTGTGACTAAAGAAGTGAAAAGGCAAGAGGTCCGTTGGAGAACCAAGTAGAGAGACGTAGGGCAATAACAAACGCATCTGTTTGGTTCCTCTTATTTATTTTTTTGGAGGATATCAGGAATAATATGGAGAAAAGCCAAAATTCTGAGAAAAAAGATAAATGGAAACCCTGCGTTTGTGTTGCGCCACGTCAGCAGGGCTATGTCTTGCTTTTATATATTTATAGATATTAACAAACAAATATGTAATATGTAAATCCCACTGGGTCTGTTGTTGTTTTTGTTGTTGTATATGCAATATTTAACGATTAAATGTTATAGAAATATTACATACTCACTCCGTTCCAATTTATATGACACTTTTTCCTTTTTAGTCAGTCCGAAAAAGAATGACACATTTCTATATTTAGTAATAATTCAACTTTATCAAATGATTTCTAATGACACAAATTTCTAGGGTCTGTTTTAGTCCACAAGTTTCAAAAATCTTCTTTTATTTCTCTAACTTCGTGTCAAGTCAAATACCTTCATATAAAATGGGACGAAGGGGGTATGAAAGAATATTGAAAGAATATAACACAAAAATTACACATGAAAGTATAAAAACAGAAAAATCCAACTAAAAGTGTTACCTACTTCTCTAGAAAGAGTCCTGCAAAGGGAAAGAGAAGTTAGCATTCATCTCAGGGAAAAGGGTCAAATATACCCCTCTATTTTATTTTATTAGCCAATTTTATTCTCCGTTAGTGAAAGTGAACAAATATACCTCTGTCGTCAACAAAATATACACTTGCACCCTTATTTGGATGGAAAACCCAAATCAAATTAAATTACCGGATTTTTAAAAAATTACCCAATTCCTTCCATGCCCCGACCCACCCCGACCCAGCCCCAATTTCATCTTCTTCTCCAAGAAGAAAGCTCAAAAAATTTGAGCCATTTTCTTTCAATTCTCAATCAAATGAGCTCAAATTTGAGATATAACTTCCTCTGAATTTAGTGAACAAATCCCAACCACCAATTTGAGATAATTGACTGAAGCTGCCTTCCGTATAAGTATTAAAATTGTTAAACTTTTATAGCCTAATGTCAGATACAAATTAATCGGATGAGTAAATTTTGATTTTCTTTCAAAGTTATTCTTACATTCCATCTTACAGAATTGCTACAGGTACTTTATGTTCCCATAGAGGTAAAAGAAGAAATTTAATTTCAAGGAACACATTTACAGTATGGTTTTTATTTTTTACAGTTGCGATCAACTACGCTTATATTCATTGTTTGTCTGCCTTTAGTTTTGGTTGCCTAAAGCTTTCTACTTTCTTAGTATTGATTTTTATATTTGACCGGTTGCAATCAACTACACTTATATTCATTGTTTTTTCTGCCTTTAATTTTGATTTGCCTAAAGCTTTCTACTTTCTTGAAATAAATTGATCTCTTATGTAGAGTTATTATAGCTTCCCTTTTCCCAAATTCGGGAAAGATATGATCTCTGATTCTTTTGTGATCTTTTTCTACTCAATTTCTTTTTGAGATGTAGCATAATCTCAAATTTGAGCTCATTTCATTGAGAATTGAAGGAGATTAGTTCAAATTTTTTGAGCTTTCTTCACGGAGAAGAAGATGAAATTGGAGGTGGGTCAGGGCGTGTCGGTCGTGGAAGGAATTGGGTAATTTTTTTAAACTCGGGTAATTTAATTTGATTAAGGGTTTTCCATCCAAATAGGGGTGCAGGTGTAAAGTTTGTTAATGGCAAGGGTATATTTATTCACTTTCACTAACGAAGGATAAAGTTGGCTAATAAAATAAAATAGAGGGGTATATTTGATCCTTTTCCCTTCATCTTATGGGAAAAAGTCTTCTAGCTTGCCCTTACTATTTATATTTTAGTTCATACCAACAATAGCCCTGCTGCTTGAAAAAAATCATCAACTCGTATGCTTCAAAAGAAAATAAAATGAACACAAAGTATGAATTACCTATCATTGTTAAGTAATTAAAGAGGATTAGCAAGTTCAAAATTATTAAAGAAAACGAAGAAGAAGAAGAAGAAGAAGAATGAATGAATGAATGAATTACCTGTCATTGTTAAATCAATAACACGAAACAAAAAATGCTTTCACAAAGTATATCATATACATTAGTAGGGATCTAGTAGCTCAGTTGGTTGACTACCTGAACTTTCACCTTGTTGGTGAGGGTTCGAATCCCCACATTGTAATCCCCTTCCCCTACCCCTCTGTAATAAAAAAAAACAATTTAAAAAAAATATATATACATTAAGAGAAAAAGTCCAGAAGCTGATCATATGATGACAAAATAGAAACTATGAAATAAGAAATCATCAGAGAGTTAAATAATGAATCACAAAAAACAAAAAGGTAGAAGTGTTAGAAGATGAAAAGTCTTGAAAAGAAACAAATGGGGTGTGTCTAGTTTCATTTCTTTATCTCCTACTCTAACATCATCAGTGGTCTAAAAAGATGAGTAGTTGCCAAGAGAATGGAAGAAAAATGGAGAATTTAACCAAGATAAACGAGAAAAACGATCACACAATTAGTCATTGTTGATGAAAAGTTGTAACGATTAATTAATACGGTTATAAGGTAGGAACGTTTGTAACAGCCCTTTTAGGATTGTTTCTTTCATCAATGTGTGTAGTATATTAAATTATTGACCAGAAAAATGAGTAAAAAAGGAGAGAAAAGATAAATGCAAATGAAGGCCATAGAGAGGTGCTACAACACTTTGTCTATGCTTAGATTTATATTATATATAGATAACTTGATGTGCTTTCCAGGGAACTCAATCATCAATTGAAAATGATAACTAGTTACTTTAATATATCTACAACGTTAGCACTATAAATACCATGTAATCACTCTAGGCATTTCATCCACAACATTCAAAACAAAGACATAATAGAATCTATATATAATGTAAAGTTATGCATAAACAAGGTGATGTCGCACCTCTCTAAGGCCACCATTCCTATTTATCTTTTTTCTCTTTTTTTTTTTTTGACATTTATTGGGTTTTTCTTTTTATGCAAGTATTAAATTACTAATAAAAAGGTTAACTTTTGGTTCTCAAAAGGTCACGTGTAATTGCATTTTGCCTTCCCAGAAGCAAATGTCATAGGAATTGATAATTTGAAACTGCTTAAAAGAGCAATAATTAGTCAAACCACGTTCTGCACGAACTAGCAGAAGAGTAAGTTTAGGAAAAGCAATAAACAATATTAATAAGGAACTAATGAGTAGGATATAACTCTGCAGGTTAGGATATATTTAATCGCTATACCTCTTTCACAGATCTTCCATATCCATAGTTTTCTCCAGACATGTGGAGGCAGTGGAGCTACTATTAGTGTAACTTCTTTTTTTCCAAGCATTGTTATGAGGTGTTTCTTATATATAATAACAGTAAAATACAAACCCTTCTCTTCTTTTTTGATGTGGTGTCGTTTGATTTTTTTTTTTTCCGAGCACTGTTATGAATGTTTTGTATGTAATATCTGTAAAATATAATCTCTTCTCTTCTTCTTTGATGTGGTGTTGTCTGAAAAGTTACTGATTTTCTTTTGAGTCTTTTTATCGCATTTTTGTGTTGTATCATGCTAGATTGATGTATAGATATCGATTTCATGTCATTTAGTCAAAGTTCAATGAGTATTTATAATACATGAATGTTGTGCATTCTAATTTATCTTTCATCGGCAATGTGGCAAAGGCAAAGTCTGTTGCCTTAAGAAAGTTGATCTTTTTTGTGCGCGGCGATTGGAGGCATACTAACAGACATGCCAAGACTGGCAAACATAGTACATAATACTATTTTTTTGATAAAAGGAACGACTACTAACCTTTTAGATTTTCTTTTATGTTAAAGAGCAAATTTTGTTAGCTATATATAACTTTCTTGATTATAACAATAACATAAAATAAATATGGTGAACTTGTCTCAAGTATTCTTATTCTTACTGTTGCTCAAATGTATTTTTTTGTTTTAACTAAGCAATAAATGCGATGGTGGATTGAAGTTGTCACTACTTACAATCTAATTAAATTCTATAACGTTATAAGTTTGAAGTTTTTAGATTCGAACCATCAGTACTTGCAATTTAATTAAATTATGGTATAATAAGTTAGAAGTTTTTGACTAGACATAATTTGCTCATACTAATTATATAGTTTTTTTTTTTTTTTTTTTTTTGTAGTAGAAGAAAAGAACAAGAATTCAGATGTATTCGATTAGGCATTTTATTTCCTTTTCAAACTCTTTCTTTCTAGGCTCACTACCTCAATCTTTTTATTTTTTTATTTTTTTTAAGAGTCAAGTTTTGCCTTGATAAATACTTACCCTTGCCAATAAAGGCGATTTTATAAGATGGGTGATAATAATATTAAAGTATAAATAAACAATTCAAAGATGGATATCTGTAGGCATGTAAAGGAGAGCTAAATTTTGAAACTACTAACAAGAACGAAGGGGCACAAAGAAATAATTCAGCAACAAAAAGTGGATGAAGTAGCGGTCTGGACAAACAAAAAGAAGAAGTAGCAATAGTAGAGATGGAGAAAAAGGAAATAAGAAGAATATAATCGAGGATTTGAGGAAGTAATGACTTATCTAAAATTGAAGCTTCTTTAATTAGAGGATGAACAATTGAGAGGTGGATTTAAAGAATGTGAATAGAAAATATAATTACGTTGCAAATAAAATTAGGAAAAGAAATCAAATACACATTTCTTTTCCACTTATGTTTTAGTTTATTTTATTAGAAGAAAATTAAAGAAAACAGAGGTTTTAGCTTTACTATCTAATCAATAGGCAAAAAAAAAGGCTATCTGTGTGTCTTATAATGTCTATTAGGATGAGAATCATCCATTAACCACACAAACTTCTTAATATTTTGCCTTATTTTTGAAAGAAACAAAAATTAAAAATGCAAATCATCTAAGTCCTAATCTATATTGTAAGAAACATACATCCTTATGATTTCATCCATAGACACAATAGACTGTTGTATACACGGGCATGAAATATTTACTATCTCTTTTATCTCGACCTTATTTATAACAAATTTATTTCTAAGTCAACAAATATTTTAGCACCGCGCGAAGCATGGATAAATTCACTAGTCAACAGAAAAATTCAAGTGGTGAAAAATGGCTTTGACAATCAATTGGAAGCTTGCTTTTTTAGCTCTACTAGTTTTAGAAATGTGGCCTTCTCAAGCCACATCTCGTGACCTGAACGAAGCCTCGGTAATCTAGAAACACGAGCACCTGGATGGCTCGCTTTGGACGTGTGTACAAAGATGATTTAGAGAAGGCAAAAGGTTCAAAATATTCAAGGACAATGCTGATCACATTGAGTCGGCCAACAAGGATGGAATTAGGCCTTATAAATTGGGCATCAATGAATTTGCAGATCTGACAAATGATGAATTCAGAGCCACTCACAACGAATTCAAAATGTCTTCTCATCAAAAGGCATCAAAAAACATATCATTCAGGTATCAAAATGTGACTGCTCCAGCTACCATGGATTGGAAGACAAAGGGCGCTGTTACTAGAATTAAGGATCAAGGGCAGTGTGATAAGTTACCAAATATGTTAATAATAACATCCTTTCAATGAATATGTTACAAAAAAAGAGAATCTTATTAAGCCGATAATGTACAAGATGTTGCTGGGCATTTTCCGCTGTTGCTGCCGTTGAAGGGATCAAAACTGGTAAATTAATCTCTTTATCTGAGCAAGAACTCATGGACTGTGACACAAGTTCAGATATGGGATGTGAGGGAGGTCTCATGGATGATGCTTTTACGTTCATCATTAAGAACCATGGACTTACTACTGAATCAAATTATCCATACAAGGAACTGATGGCATTTGCAAAACTGGAAAGGAATCCAATGATGTTGCTAAAATTACAAGTTATGAAGTGTTCCAGCCAATAGTGAATCACACTTTGTTGAGTGTTGTTGCGAACCAACCTGTATCCGTCGCCATTGATGCTAGTGGATCAGATTTTCAGTTCTATTCTAGTGGTGTTTTTACTGGAGAATGTGGAACTGAGTTAGATCATGGTGTTACGTACAGCAGTTGGATATGGAAAAGCTAGAGATAGGACAAAGTTTTGGTTAGTCAAGAACTCGTGAGGGACTAGCTGGAGCGAGCATGTATATTAGAATTGTCACGACCCGACTAGGGGGCCATGACGGGTACTCGGAGCTAACTACCGAGCACCTCACATTAGGCTGATCATCATACTCAACTTGAACATATATAATCTCCAAAACAACACATGTCTATATACATAAGCCCTCATGGATGCAAAATTGATATGCAAAAGTACAACGTAGTCATTATGGAGCATCTACTACCCACACGTACGTATCTACGAGCCTCTACTGGAGTACTAGACATAAGGACGGGACAGGACCCCGTCGTGCCCAAATATATATATACACAAAAGAATATGATCATAAGTAGCACCTCCGGAATAGTGGAGTGCTCCTGTGAATCCGCTGATAAGCTCCTACGGATCTGTACCGTCTCCCTGTCTACCTGTGGGCATGAACACAGCGTCCAAAAAGAAAGGACGTCAGTACGAACATTGTACTGAGTATGTAAGGCATGAATAATACTGACATAATAGAGAAATAATGGAGCATCGGGGTAAAGATACAACCTGCTTAGCCTTTAAAAGAAAACACATGTTATACATATCACATATACTATCATCGTTAACCCGCATCCGGGTAATCATCGCACGCCGCCCACTAGTGGTGTCATGTCCGGCCCTCTTGGCACGGTGTAATCATATGCAGCCCGCCTTCGCGGTGACATGTCCGGCCATCTAGGCACGATGTAATCATAAGCAGCCCGCATTAGCGGTGACATGTCCGGTCATCTAGGCACGGTGGAATCGTATGCAGCCCACCTTCGCGTTGACATGTCCGACCCTCTAGGCACGGTGTAATCATAAGCAGCCCGCATTAGCGGTGACATGTCCGGCCATCTAGGCACTGTGTAATCATAAGCAGCCCGCATTAGCGGTGACATGTCCGGCCATCTAGGCACGGTGTAATCGTATCATCATATACATCTCATAAAGCATGCATTAGAACTCAAAGACAAACTATAACTTTATCGGGGTGACATAAGGTCGAGAACCCCCGATTCCATTATGGAGTAGCCATAATCATCATACATCACCTTGAAGGAACTAGCATCATAAGGTGGGTCTAGCAATAGTGAGTAACATCAAAGAATCGTATAAGGATCATTAGCTTCATGGAAATATCATCGCATGAGTTTTAGAATCTCTAGACTTGGACTCATCATTATCCTCATCATATTCGTAATATATCTCTTATCTTTATCTCATAAGTAGTTCTCAATAGTCATAGGCTTATAATTTCCGAAACGTAAGAAGGTCCTGGGAGATAAGGAAGTCAAGTCATAAAATAGGCTTATCAAGCCCATAAATAGCATCATCATCACCTTCATTATCATAGAACATGTCTCATCGCTAGCTCATAAGAAACTATTAAAAATCATAAACTCTTAACTTTTGGGATATAAGAAGGTCATGGAAATATATAGAAAATGAGAACATAAAATTCATGCCTTTATGAAAAGAAGGGACTAGCCTTACATACCATGAAGCGTGTCAATTCGTTCGATTTTGAACTCGCAAGTCTACAATTGGGATAACACAAACCATAATTAGGCCTCTCATCTCATTTGATAATCTTATTGAGTGTAATAAGACCATATTAAATGGTGGGCAACATTTCCCTTAGCTTCCAACTTAATCCAACATCAATAACAACATCAACAACAACATCATCCGCTCTTACATAGCAAAATATAATCTAATCCATCTCAAATCCTCATTCAAAACAACTCTTAATCTCATCTTGGTCTTTATTCAATTTATCACTTCCATAACTATATTTCTTTTGCTTATGATCACTAAAACTCTCAATATTTAACTTAAATAAAAAGGTAAACATCATTCACATACCTTGAAGAGTCTAGAATCTCAAAGCCCAACTTCAACTCCACTTCCCAAGCTTCTTGACTTGATTAAACCCTAGAGATAATATCTTTCCTTCACTAGATCGGGTTTACGAGCTCAGATTTTACCTTAATCTTCACTAATTTAAAGAAATATGTTGGGAAGAAATTTTCAAGGTTTCTCTGGTCTGATGTTGAGGAAAAATTATAAATAAGTCGTGGTCTCTCATATTTATACCTGGAATCAAAAGGTTCCAGATGTCCAGTTCGACGGTCGAGTTGACGGACCGTCGACATGTCGACGGCTCGTCGACCTGACCCGTTGAATTTCTTCTACAACTTAGAAATCTCAAAGTCATGTTGACGGCCTAATCGACGGCCCGTCGATGGTGACTGGTGCCTGCAATTCACCTGCTAGAACTTCCATCCACAGAGTAAAATACGTAATATCACAAATCTCGGGTTCGGACTCCATTCCAAGGTACACTCGACTAGGTAGTCGTAAGTTTTCCTACTATGAAAACGAGAGGTGTAACATTCTTCCCCCCTTTAAAAACATTCGTCCTCGAATGTTAAGTTCTCGAGAATCCTACAGAAATTTTGCCAGAGTTTCCCCTGTAATATGGCGCTACCATCCTGTCACAACAGCCCATAATGACATTGCCTAGCAGGGCTATAACACAATAGCAATAAAGTATGGCCACACACGACCAAAAGCATGAAAAGAAAGCATACATACCTCGTCATGTTGATGCCCCATCTTGGATTTCTTCCGGTAGTGGAATTAGTTGCAGGTATTTGGACTTCATGTTATCTTAATGCTTCCTAAGTCATTCCTTCTACCTCCGCGTTCTTTCTTAGTATCTTCATCAAGCTTACATTAGTCCTTCCCTCACTACTTTAAAAACCATTTGAGAGAGCAGCCAGAAATTCTCATAAAATCTTTCAATAATCTTCCCCAAATCTTTTCGAAATGTATCGATCTTCAGACACTGGTAGAGAACCAAGCATTTTGACAAGTTTTTCATAGATAGCTTATGTGATTCTTTACAATTGCCACGCCTGTTTTAGTGCTAGACTCATTCTCATCCCTGACTACTACTACGAAATTGTCTTACACGAGTTTGCTCCTTATTTCCTTCTTTATCCCCACTGCTCGCTTCCAGTTTCTCATCTAAATCTATCTTACTACATTTACTTCACTATGCGACCTTAATTTCTTCGTGTTTGAGTACTTTAGGCTTGAAATTCTCGCATAATCCATAAACTTTCTCTTCTAGATGATCATACACATCCTTTCTTTTTGAATGTAGGTTGCTACCATCCAGTATTTACATGCTTTTAAATGGTTCATTTTTATTTTGACCCTCTCTTATTGTTAACGCTGCATCTTTACGTAAATTATGAGTCAAGCACTCTGCCTTTAAGGCTTTCACTGTATGATGCTTCCTAAATTGTTATGCGACATTGAATGTTCTCATCCATGTAACTTGCTTGCGGTGGCTATTTCACTTGACTTCCCGTCTCAATCCATCATTCACTTCCCCCATTTAGTCCAAATCTTACTCTCATAGCCTGTATCTCCTCGCTATAAAATCATTCGTATGAGCCCTTATTATATGGAAACACCATTTTATTCTTGTCTACCTTACGCTTGAACCAAAGCCGCAATACTCTTGTGATGTATCTTCTTGGGATTAATACTGCTCTTCCGTCATATTCTCATCCGTTAACTCTACCTCGTAATCTACCTTATTGTTGTACGACTGCCATGTTGGATTCTCCGCCCGTCTTACATTCTATGGCCCATATCTTGTATTATCTCATTCTTACGCCTTCGGTGGACACGTTGCCTCGGAAGGTCGAAGACTACTTCTTTGATGGTCCCTTTTGGTTACCATTTTGTTGCCACGATTATCAAACCATGAGGGAATTGCCTCTAGCCCTATGCTTCTTTCCTCAATTCTGTTTAGGACCCATAGATCGTCCTGCGTATTCATCATTTCATCGATGTAGCTCATGACCGCCCTATTCTCCTTATACCGTATCGCCCACCAACTCGCCCTCTCTTGACTCACCTTTTCTCCAAAATCTTTCCTTGGGACCTTCACTGCGTAACTCACCGAGGATGCGACTCCATTTGTTGCTATCTTGACATACATATAAAGTCAGTTCATTGATCATTCACAATCAAACCTTGTTTCTTCTTTTGTCTTAATTCTCATCCTTTTTCTCGAATGATTTCATTCATAGGACAATAGTCCTAAACATTGAGTATCATTAACTTCCTTTTGATAAAGCTGCAACTTAAGATTCAACGTCGCTCTTCAAACATAAGATATCTTACCCAATAATTGGCTCCATACTTCGGGTCATAATTTAATTAGCCACACCGCTCTCACAGCCTGATTAAAAGTCTCAATCACTTCACGACACCTATTAACATTTCCTCGTAGTATTAGAAGATCCGCAGGGTTTGATTCTCTTCCACCCTCCGTTTATCGAGTTACTGTTCTAGTGGGCGTCCCTCCTATTTGACTCGCTGCTACCCTTTCTTCTTTGTTTCTAACACCCCTACCACGTACATCATATATGTTGAGCATTCATCACTAGTCATCCTTTTGTTCCGCCGATCAATCTTATCTTATTTTTGCTTTCCCTCATATCTGTAATAGCATCCCTGTCATATAATCATTCGACCAAATTCCTGGATGCATAACTTAAATTATAACGCAGAACACAACTGCGATCATGAGGTCAACCAATTACTAGGCAAGGAGCTTTTGTGAACACATTTCTTCTAAACTCTTTTCTCAAGGTATCGCCAAAGTCGTTAAGGCTAGCTTATAGTGGCATGGAAGCTTCTTCCACTATATTCCTCAGGTGAAGCCTAGCTTAATAATCTGATTCGGCACATCATGCATCGGCTTACACATACACATCAAGTTTATCTCATAACTTAATGTTCCCTAAAACGAAGAGAGCTGGCCAAATTTTCTAACTTACAACTTCTTCTAGAGTGCTTATCCCTTTAATTCTCCTTGGTATATAAAAATTCTTTCTATTTCGAGCACACCATTCTCCCTTCCCATGTTCTTTATTCCACCCTAACCTATTCACCATTCCCTTAGTATAATACATACTTGCTATGTTTGTCCTGCATTTTAACCACTAGCTCCGTCCTTAATCACTCGTTGATAGCCTTCTCTTCTCTTCTTTTCGCGGCAATCCTGTCTACAGTTTCCACAATTTCCTTTAGATTCCTGGAAAAATTTCGGCGAAGTTTCTCCCTTGTAAACACAACAATCCCAAAACCGCACAGCGAGTAAAACACATCCCATGCCTTAAAAGGACACATATCGAAACGCGTATAATATGCGAATCAGTAGCACAGGACTGTTTACCATAAGAGGATATAAGTAATAAAGCTTGTCTCATAAGTTGTATATATATATATATATATATATATTTCCTTCTACACACTGTCAATCAACTCCCTTCGGGGAGGTTTACTTACTCATAATTCATAATTCTGGCTATCATTGGGTCACTAACAAGCGTAAACATTTCAAATTATTTGATTGGCTCAGACTTTCACCTCAACACAGTCAACACATCGGGAGTAACATATGATAGCGCAGGACCCGAATCAATCGATGCATACATATCATAAGAGAATACCGACGGTATACCTGAGACAATATTAGGGGGAGACTCGCGATCTTGTCGCCCAGCTAATGCATAGGTATGATGCTGGGATCCACTTGGACTGGCCCCTAAACTCATGATCAAATCCTGAAGACCTAACTTTCTTTCTCCAACTCCTGCTACCATGGTCCGCATCCTGCCGCTGAGCTTAAGCGGCTACTAATCGGGTTAGCAAAAGGATGGCCTGCCTCATCTCCTGGCTTGAAGTATGTGGGGGAGGAACTGGGGGTGCTGGAGCTAAAGTTAAGGCTCCCCTTTAATCCTCTAAAGTGGGCAAAGCATGGGAAAATCAAAATAGGGCCTTACTCTGGGGTTCCCTCTCCTCCATATCCATAGATAGCTCCCGTTCAAGCCCCTCTTCAACCACTATCTTACCCTTCTGGGCTGTTGTAGCTTTTTCTTTCATCAGCTTTGCTAAAATTATAACGCACAATTAGGGAAAAGAAAATCTTATAACATGGCTCTATGGCACGATCTAATAAGAGGAAGGACGGTCATTTTTCCTAGATGCCCTGCAGCCTCTTGTTTATAAGCGTGGCACGCTTCACACCCATAAAAGAGACTCTATCGGACACGGCTCGTAGACACACCCTAGGATAGAACTGCTCTGATACCACTTTTGTCACGACCCGACTAGGGGGCCATGACGGGTACCCGGAGCTGACTACCGAGCACCTCACATTAGGCTAATCATCATACTCAACCTGAACATATATAATCTCCAAAGTAACACATGTCTATATACATAAGCCCTCATGGCTGCAAAAATGATATGCAAAAGTAGAACGTAGTCATCATGGCGCATCTACTACCTACACTTACGTATCTACGAGCCTCTACTAGAGTACTAGACATAAGGATGGGACAGGACCTCGTCGTGTCCAAATAAATATATACACAAAAGAATATGATCATAAGAAACACCTCCATAATAGTGGAGTGCTCCCGTGAATCTGCTAATAAGCTCCTACGGATCTGCACTGTCTCCCTGTCTACCTGTGAGCATGAACACAGCGTCCAAAAATAAAAAAGGACGTCAGTACGAATATTGTACTGAGTATGTAAAGGCATGAATAATACTGACATAATGGAGAAATAATGGAGCATGGGGGTAAAGATACAACCTGCTTAGCCTTTAAAAGAAAACATATGTTATGCATATCACATATACCATCATTGTTAACCCGCATCCGGGTAATCATCGCACGCCGCCCACTAGTGGTGTCATGTCCGGCCCTCTAGGCACGGTGTAATCATATACAGCCCGCCTTCGCGGTGACATGTCCGGCCATCTAGGTACGGTGTAATCATAAGCAGCCCGCATTAGCGGTGACATGTCCGGCCATCTAGGCACGGTGGAATCGTATGCAGCCCGCCTTCGTGGTGACATGTCCGGCCCTCTAGGCACGGTGTAATCATAAGCAGCCCGCATTAGCGGTGACATGTCCGGCCATCTAGGCATGGTGTAATCATAAGCAGCTCGCATTAGCGGTGACATGTCCGGCCATCTAGGCATGGTGTAATCGTATCATCATATACATCTCATAAAGCATGCATTAGAACTCAAAGACAAACTATAACTTTATCGGGGTGACGTAAGGTCGAAAACCCCCTATTCCATTATGGAGTAGCCATAATCATCATACCTCACCTTGAAGGAACTAGCATCATAAGGTGGGTCTACCAATAGTAAGTAACATCAAAGAATCATATAAGGATCAGTAGCTTCGTGGAAATATCATCTCATGAGCTTTAGAATCTCTAGACTTAGACTCATCATTATCATCATCATATTCGTAATATATCTTTTATCTTTATCTCATAAGTAGTTCTCAATAGTCATAGGCTTATAATTTCCGGAACGTAAGAAGGTCGTGGGAAATAAGGAAGTCAAGTCATAAAATAGGTTTATCAAGCCCATAAATAGCATCATCGTCACCTTCATTATCATAGAGCATGTCTCATCTCTAGCTCATAAGAAACTCTTAAAAATCATGAACTCTGAACTTTTGAGATATAAGAAGGTCAGGGAAATATATAGAAAATGAGAATATAAATTTCATGCCTTTATGAAAAGAAGGGACTAGCCTTACATATCTTGAAGCGTGTCAATTCGTTCGATTTTGAACTCGCAAGTCTACAATTGGGATAACACAAACCATAATTAGGCCTCTCATCTCATTTGATAATCTTATTGAGTGTAATAAGACCATATTAAATGGTGGGCAACATTTCCCTTAGCTTCCAACTTAATCCAACATCAATAACAATATCAACAACAACATCATCCGCTCTTACATACCAAAATATAATCTAATCCATCTCAAATCCTCATTCAAAACAACTCTTAATCTCATCTTGGTCTCTATTCAATTTATCACTTCCATAACTATATTTCTTTTGCTTATGATCACTAAAACTCTCAATATTTAACTTAAATAAAAAGGTAAACATCATTCACATACCTTGAAGAGTCTAGAATCTCAAAGCCCAACTTCAACTCCACTTCCCAAGCTTCTTGACTTGATTAAACCCTAGAGATAATATCTTTCGTTCACTAGATCGGGTTTACGGGCTCAAATTTTACCTTAATCTTCACTAATTTAAAGAAATATGTTGGGAAGAAATTTTCAAGGGCTTCTCTGGTCTGATGTTGAGGAAAAATGATAAATAAGTCATGGTCTCTCATATTTATACCTAGAATCAGAAGGTTCCAGATGTCCGGTTCGACAGTCGGGTTGACGGACCGTCAACATGTCGACGGCTCGTCGACCTGACCCGTTGAATTTCTTCTGTAGCTCAAAAATCTCAGAGTCATATTGACGGCCTAATTGATGGCCCGTCGATTGTGACTGGTGCCTGCAATTTCCCTGATTCAGTCCGTTGCGTTGTTTTTGGTCCGTTCAACGTATAACCCTGCAAATCGCAAAGGTCACCTGCTAGAACTTCCATCCACGGGGTAAAATACGTAATATCACAGATCTCGGGTTCGGACTCCATTCCAAGGTACACTCGACTAGGTAGCCGTAAGTTTTCCTACTATGAAAACGAGAGGTGTAACAAGAATGCAAAGAGATGTTGATCTTTGAGGAAGGGCTTTGTGGAATTGCTATGCAAGCTTCTTATCCAACTGCTTGAATAGCTAAGAAGCTTTGTGGGAACTTGCTGTTGATTATTCTATGAACGCTATTGTTGTTCACCTTGTTAATATATATTTTATGTTACGTGTTTACTGTGTATGTTACAAAATCATTGCATGTAAATTCTAATTGTTAAACAAATGTTTGTATTTGAAAGTTCCAGCATTCAGGAATGAAGTGCAGATTTATCTACTTTCAAATCGTTTGTCACCACTTGGCCCAAAATAAACAATTCTTGTATACACAAAAAAACCAGCTAGCAGTTAGTAATGTTGGAATAGATATATATCTCTTTCAACCTCATGTATCGTCCCCTTCCCAAGCCATTCTTTATCAGCAAGTGCTTGAACTTACTATTGCTCATGCAGAGGCCAAACACAATTACAGAATGATCAAGTCTAGTGTGGCATTTACCTGTAAATGCTCTATTCAAATAAAACTGGAATTTTAGTGAATGTGCTTTAGCACCTACCGACTGGTTAGTTACTGTCTTCAAGAATCCATTCTCTTTCTTTTCAAGAGCCCATTCTCATGGTTAGCTAATGCACTTTCCTTGCCATTGCCGCTATTAGTCACAATTTCTGCTCATCCCTTTTCTAGCACAAGTGTGATTGCTTCCTTACAGTGGCGGAGCTAGAATTTTCATTAATGGGATTCAAAAATCAGAGAAGTAAATATACGAAGAAGCCAACGGGATTCCTTGATATTTTGTATGACTATCCAGTATGAGCCTTTATGATTCCTTCTCAGCATCAAAAACCTTGGAACACATCCAAGTTCTGCATGATATCATTATGTTCATTTTTATTGATGTGATATATTAGTTAATAGTACCAAAAAGATGTTCTTAGAGTGAGAGCTCACCACATACTCCTTTCTGCAATCAAGAAACTGCTCCTTTCTTACCTCCAATCTATGCTTGATGAAATGGCATGTACATTTTCATATCTGAAAGATGTGTTGGTAGATGATGATGACTTGGTTTATGGGGGGTTATGGAATCTTTTATGAGTTGCTCATTGGTCAAGGCTGCAAATATGTTGACGTTCAGTTTGTAGGGATTATTTCCAGCATTTACAGAGTCTTAATGTACTTAAACATTTGACTAGAAAATTCTGCGTGGTTCATTTGTCAAATACAGAAGCTTCTGCAATAGAACGACTTGTGGCTTGTGCAGTCAGTGGCGAAGCCACACTATGCCGAGGTGTTCATCCGAACCCCCTCGGCGGAAAAAAAACACTGTTTTACAAGCTTAAAATTATTCTTTATGTATATATAGTAGATGTTGAACCCCTTTAGGCTTCTTCTTATGTTTACTTTTTTATATTTTGAACCCCCTCGGCGGAAATTCTGGCTCCGCCACTGTGTGTAGATGCAGAGATATAACCAGCAGAAAGATGTTTCATTACAATCCCATTGCTTTTCCTTCGGTGATTTCAGAAGTGTAGATAAGTTCTCTTGTTCTGAAATTAAGTACATTTCTATTTGAGATGTTTACTTTATTGGGAGGGGGGGGGGGGTCATATCTTCATAGAATACTGTAGCAATCTAGGAACTATGGAAATGACAATCTCTAAGTAGGTTATGGAGAAAACTTGAATCAATTTACGGGTGAGTAATCTTTCAGGCTGACAGCTCTGAGAGTCTATAAATAATTACTTCCTCTATTTCAAAATGTTTGTCTTACTTTCCTTTTTAGTCTGTTTCAAAATGAATGTCTCTTTTCTTTTTTTGAAAACTCTTTAATTTCAACTTTCCACATGCCATGGTTAAGACCATAAGATTAAATGACATTTTGGTCAATTCTACATATCATTAATTTAAGACCACAAGATCAAAAAATGTTTTTTACTTTCTTAAACTTTGTGCCAAATCAAAACAGGACAAACATTTTGAAGTGGAGGGAGTATTTCATTATTTTATACAGCAAAGACAGAGGAAAACATAGTGATCGGATGTTTATGAAGCAATAGATTCTTTGGTTTTGATGGCTAAACTTGGAGCAATAAGATGGCAGGACCCCAAAACTTTTTTTCTAAGTGGCAGGGCCCCTATTTTTTTCCATTTATTTTTGGTCCAGAAATTACTAATCACCTGATTAGCAAACACACGGGGGCCAATTTGTATTTTTTAAAACTTTGGGGTCTCTTTTTTCTTTCCCTCTTACTTCGTCGTTCTTTTTCCCTCCAACTCGAATGATCTTGAGCTTCACATTTTCCCACACTCCATCTCCAAAAAACTTTGAATGCAGCTTTGGGATCGAAAAAAGCTATTTCAAGAGCCAATATTTCATTATTTCAGCTGAAGAACAGTTGCAGGTTACATAAGCCCGAAATTTTTCCTATTTTGATTTCTTTCGAGTTCAAAATGGTATTTTTAATGTGATGTTCTGAGTTTACAATAATGGTGAAGCCCTAACTTGTTGATTCTGATTGTTTATTGATTCCTATTTTACTGTCATGGCAAAGCCCTAATTTCTTTTTATTCTGATTTGTTGTTGAGTTCAATTGTGTTTTGCATGTCTTATTTGTTGAGTTCTATTGTGTTTTGCATGTCTTATTTGTTGATTCTTTTGAGTTCATAGCCATGGTGACGACTAGAGGGAGTTCCGGATCATTTTGGAGAATTGACTACAAGCCTTCTTCATCTAGAAAAAGGTTAAGAACATAGGTCATTGACCTAGATCCCGATGTCAGTGAAGTTAAAGCCCCAAAGAAGAAACAAGCAAAGAAGTTAAATAATAGAGGGAAAAAACAACTAGAGAAGTTAAATAATAGACCAAAGAAACAAGAAGAGTTAAATATAGACGAAATGAAGAATCAGCTGAGCTGATTAATAGACGAAATGAAGAACCAGATAAAGTGATTATTAGACGAAATGAAGAACCAGATAAGGTGATTAATAGACAAAATGAAGAACCAGATGAGGTGATTATTAGACGAAATGAACAACCAGATGAGGTGATTAATAGACTAATGAAGAAGAGGCAGACGAGATGTCTTTTGATAAGATTCTCAAGGAGATTGATGAATTTGAATTTGAAGAAGAAGAAGAAGACAAAGTAGCCAATTGTGGTGCTGGAGTAGAGGAATTTGGCAAATGCGAGGTTCCGAAAGATGAGGAGGACAATAGTGATCGCCTACCGTTCATGAAAATGTCAAGTCCATCGTTGATGAAAAGTTGGAAAGGCTCGAATTGACCTCATGGATTATGGAAGGCGTTGATTTCCCAGCCCATATCATAGTAAGGTCTTCTATGAAGTCATGGTTTGACTTTAAAGTTCAATTACGAAAGCATAAACTTCTAAATATGTTTCATAAAATTTGTTTTGGCCACTTCTCGGACCTGCCCTTACATTGGGATAAATTTTGTTGAAAGTTAGTTCATTCGCTTCTTCTACGGCAAATAACAACCGAAAGAAAAAGCATGAGATGTGGTTTTTGATTGAGGATATGCCATGTTGTTATGGGCTAAGGGAGTCTGCATTGGTCACTAGGTTGAATTGTGGTGCCATCCCAAGTGTAAAGGAGTTAAGTTTCAAGGTCCATAAAAAGGGGACAAGTTATCTAAAACAGTTTAATAAGTTGGTTTAGGTGTTACCCAGGATTTGCTCGTGAAAATCTTGAAAAAAAAATCATTGACCAAATTGGACAAGCTTAAGGTGTCGTTGCTTTGGTTTGTTCACTGCATTTTATTGGTAAATGACAAGTCTAAAAGGGTTGAGAGGAAATGGATAAACTTGGTTGATTCGTTGCTGCGCTTTAACAAATATCCTTGGGGAAAGATATGCTTTGATCTGACATTGGATTACTTGACGAACAAGGTGGACATGTCAAAATTGTTTAAACAATTCACAAACGACCCCACTACAAGGCCAAGAATATGTCTTTACGGGTTCCCCTAGGCATTGATGGTAAGTTATCTATACCAATATCATTTTATTATAGACCATTAGTATTCGGTTGACCCTATTATGTGTTGAATTCAATTTCAGGCATGGGCATATGAAGCAATCCCCTTTGTTGGACGTAATTGTGCCAAATCAGGGGTTGTTCCGCTTCTAATTCCAAGGAAGCTGATATGATGCACTTCATACCAAAAAGAACCTAATCCATTCAAAAAGAAAATACCTGCCAAAGAGGTAACAATTTGAACTTAAGTCTATTAGAATGTCAATATTGGTACATTATAAACTACTTGATGCATTCAAAAAGAAAATACCTGCCGGAGAGGTAACAATTTGAACTTAAGTCTATTAGAATGTCACTATTGGTACATTATAAATTTTTCAATATTGGTACATTATAAACTACTTGATGCATTCAAAAAGAAGAAACCTGCTGAAGAGGTAACAATTCGAACTTAAGCCCATTAGAATGTTAATATTGGTACGTTATAAACTACTTATTTTATGAACTGATCTTGTTGATTTCTTGAAATTAAGAGGGCGCGTCCTTTTATTTACCCAACTGTTGGTGAGATGGAGAAGAACTACATAAGAAATCTTATGCCTTATGGCGACAAGGAGGTTGATGAGGAAATAGATGCATTGAGGGAGGAGATTGCGGATGCCACATGGATCAATAGGCCGGGAGAGCCCCGCGAACAATGTGTAGTGGATGAGGAAATAGATGCATTGATTTCTAGTAGTGGATTTTGCAAGGAGTGTGGTCAAGGGCCCGAATACCGTTCTAGATAGACTTGCAACACTTGAGAAATCAATTGTTGAGTTTAAAAAATACATCAGGCAATTGATTTAGTTGTGGACAAGTTGTACTATTAGGACAATTTGTAATATTATAGTTGTTTGTGGGAAGATTTAATGGATGACTTTAATAGCTGCGCCAAATATTAAGTTTGTTGTTGCATTACTTTCAATTAACTTTTAGAATTAGTTCTACATGTTCAAATTAATCAGTTGAGCCAACTATAAATTGATTTGTAGTATTAGGACAATTTGTAATATTATCTTTGTTTGTACATGATTTAATGGATGACTTTAGCTGTGCCAAATATTAACTTTGTTGTTGCAACTATCAATTAACTTTTAGAATCAGTTGTAAAACAAAAAAAGACAACATGTTTACCCAATGTAAACATAATCCCACAAATGAATATAAATTAAGTGTAGACGTTATAAATTATAAACTTTTAAAATGCATCGACAATCGCGCACAACTGGTCTATGCATTAATTGTTGAACACGCATATAGTGGTAACATCTGATTTTGGCTATATATTTTCTACCATAAATCTAATACACCTATATGATCCCTTCCCAATGTGGCTTTTCAACCACTAAACAAGGAAAAGAAGGTTTTACAACTAATGCTTTGATGAGAAGTGGAAATGACACTCATTTTAATCCCTATAAATAAACACCTCCATCATTAATCCTAGATCATAAAACTTCAGATTTCCAAAACTCTTCAAAAACATCCTATATTCTTAAAAATAACCAACTTCAACTACAACCTTGACCTTTCAAATAGCCATCATGACCTGAACCCCCCCCCCCCCCCCCAAACAGCCTGATGTGCTTTGGGTTCTATTTTTGTTGTTTTATTTGACATGCAATGTAAATCACCCTATGTAAATATTAAGGTTGCTTCTTGCCTCTATCGGTATTCACTTCTTTCCAGTCTATTTCATGCACTAATAACTTAATAGTTCCACACACTAGACGTTATTGTGTCTTCTACTAGACGTTGTCGAAAAATGGGCAAAATATGCACTGATAACTTAATAGTTCCAACCATAGACGCTAGACGTAATTGTGTCTTCTACAAGACATTATTGAAAATGGGGAAAATAAGAAATAACTGATGACTATCAAACATAGACACTAGACCTAATTTTATCTTCTACTAAGTGTTGTTGAAAAATGTGAAAAATAAGAAATAACTAATAATACCAATATTAATGGGAAAATGGGAAAAATTGCACAGCTATCTGCGACACATACACACTAGACCTAATTGTCTATTCTACTAGACATTGTTGAACAATGGGTAAAATATGCACTGATAACTTAATTGTTCCACCCATAGACACTAGACGTAATTGTGTCTTCTACTAGACATTATTGAAAATGGAGAAAATTAGAAATAACTGATGACTGTCAAACATAGACACTAGACCTAATTTTATCTTTTACTAAGCATTGTTAAAAAACATGAAAAATAAGAAATAACTAATAACACCAATATTAAGGGGAAAATGGGAAAAATTACACAGCTATCTGCCACACATAGACACTAGACTTAATTGTCTATTCTACTAGACGTTGTTGAATAATGGGTAAAATATGCACTGATAACTTAATAGTTCCAGCCATAGGCACTAGACGTAACTGTGTCTTCTACTAGACGTTATTGAAAAAGGGGAAAATAAGAAACAACACCAATATTTGTGGGAAAATTATGCACGTTAAATTGATGAATTAATTCTTGAAACTTATATTTGTGGGCATTTAAATGGGCTCTTAACAAATATATAATGTCATATTAATATAAACACCAATATTAATGGAAAATGGGAAAATATGCACTGATAACTGCCACACATAGACAGTAGACCGAATTGTATCTTGTACTAAACGTTGTTGAACAATGGGGAAAATATGCACATTGATGAATTAAACTTTAAAATTGATGAATTTAT
Organism: Lycium ferocissimum; assembly: GCF_029784015.1. NCBI lineage: Eukaryota > Viridiplantae > Streptophyta > Magnoliopsida > Solanales > Solanaceae > Lycium > Lycium ferocissimum. Next base: position 24,125,697 of record NC_081352.1, read on the forward strand.
TCTTGAAACTTATGTTGGTTGGAATTTAAATGAGTACTTGATAAATATATAACGTCATATTTATTAATATAAACACCAATATCAATGAAAATATATTCTTGAAACTTATGTTGGTTGGAATTTAAATGAGTACTTGATAAATATATAACGTCATATTTATTAATATAAGCACCAATATCAATAAAATATATATATATATATATATATATATATATATATATATATATATATATATGATGTTCACATATAATTATGTGCAATTTCTTTATGATCATTAATGGGAAAGATTATAGCATATTATTAACATTAAACATCGTTATAAAGTCATTTCACTAATTTCATGATGAAAACATATTGTTTTGTCAAAAATATAAGTTGAAAATATAAAATTAGTTCATATTTATTTAATAAATATTTTTTTGGTTGAAAAAACATGATGTTACATATAGATATTTAGCAATATTTGTTGTGAATAATAAACTAAACGTAAATATATATATATATATATATATATATATATATATATATATATATATATATATATATATATATATATATATATATGATGACACATATAGTTATGTCACCAATTTCAAGTTGTTACATATGATCATCACAACCAAAGACATTAATCAATTACTATCATTGTTTAGATCATTATAATGTTGTTTCACTAATTCCATGATGCAAACATATTATATAGTAAAAAATATAAGTCTTAAATTGGATAATCTACTAATATGTTGTAGTTGAATTTATTTAATAAATGTTTTTTGGTTGAAAAAACATGTGTTATAGTGGATATTCTACTAATATGTTGTAGGTGAATTATAAACTAAACGTTCAGAACTCGCATATAACTCCAACGGTAATTTTTTTTCAAACCCAACGTTCAAGTAACGGTAAAATTTCCATTATAAATACCCTCATCCCCAGGCTTTCTACCAAAGAGTGAAAAACTGACATTTTATGATAACGCAAGGGAAGATTATTAGAAGCGTTGATTCATTAATTACTAGAATGTCACAGAAGTCGTCATCTAATTCGTATGGCACACAAAAGGGAATATGCAGGTGTAGTGATTTAGCTCCCATTAAGATTTCAAAGACACCACAAAATCCTGGAAGGGAGTTTTATGGTTGTGCGAAGGGAAAAGTTAGTATTTAATTTGCTTATGTCTGTTTTAACTTGATACACTACTAATTTTTTATTTATTTTTTATTTGTGCAAAATGAAAATGGTGGTTGCGATTATTTTAAATGGGTCAACGATGATACCCCATTAATGATTGGGGTTGACAAATTTAATTTAATGTACAGGCTGACCAAAGCTGAAGAATCATTGGCAGAAGTCAAAAGCCTCTTCCTGGAGGCGGAAGCATCGAGGGACTGGTTTAAAGATCAAATGAAGGATGCTCAGACTAAGAGGGATCAAATAAAGAAGGAATTGAATGCAGCTGAAATTGAGAGGGATCAGGCAAAAAAAGAACTGAAGGCAGCTGAAGCTGGGAAAGAAAAGACGAAGAGGATGCTGTTGTGTTTAGTGTCATTTGTAATTCCAAATGGGTCATTTGTGGTTCCTTTTGACCGTGTTTCCTTTTATAATCAATTGTCAGCTTGTTTTATGTCTAGACCGAATGCATTCATTAAAAGCTTGGTGGAAATAATGACAATGTTTAACATAGACCAACAACAGTTATAAATAGACCAACAATAGTTATAAATACACTGCAGCCATATAAAAAATAAAAGGGCAACTGAAATACATTCCCTGCATCCATAAAGTACAAAAGGGTAATAGACCAATGGACCAACAACAAAAATACATTTTACTGTTGCCATAGCAAACAAAAGGAATAGACCAATATATTCACTGCTCAACTTGTGATGAATTCTCGTTTCAACTTGTGATGAATTATGGTCAAATTGTGACACATTCAGATTACAAGTGGTTCTCTTATGTCCAGGTTGTTTGCATAGGGAGCATTTATTTCTTCTCTTGGCTGGTTTGGTATAACTACATTCTCCCTACAGGACACCCTTCTTAAGCTTATTACTCTTTCGACCCAGTTTAGGAACGTATTTTAGTGGGGGAACTTGTGCCCCTTGCATATATGATGGAATCATCCACTTACTTTCATGAGGAATTTGGACAATATCACCTTCATATGCTTTGTAGTATGCATCTGCGGAGTAATATACAGAAGAGTGGTTATAAACAGAGTCTCCAAATGTATCTGGATACCTCTTACTCAGACCTGCTAGGGCATGTGGGCACGGGAGCTGGTCCACGTCAAAAACTCTACAAGAACATGACATAGTCGACAGGTTGACAGTTGCATGGTCGCCGTGTCCGCACGCGGTGTACTCGTTTTCATTTACACCAATGACAACTACCTTTTTGATCGCTTCCATTCTCTTCCTTATCCTTGTTTCAGCACGAGGCATGACACATTTGTTTAATAAGAGGAGATTCTTTGCTAAGGTACGCCTTTCATTGAATTTGGTAGCAAACCTCGTATTAATGGTGTTGAAAAGGGCAGTTATGGGGAACTCTCTCTCTCTACTAGAAACATTGAGTTGAATGATTCAGCAATGTTTGACGTCAACACTTCAAATCTATTCCCCGGGAAAAATGCCCTGCTCCATTTATGGAACCCAACTTCATCCCTAAGGCAATCAGCTACATCCGGTGAAACGCGTTGTATTTCAATAAAGTGATCATAGAACATCTCTGAGGCATATGCTTTTGCTGCTTTGTAAAAGAATTTCTCGAAGGATCCGTTATGGAGCCTCCCACGCATTCTCTCACAAAGATGCCTTGTGCAAACACCGTGGTGAGCATTGGTGTAAACATCTCGTATAGCCTTCTTAATGCTGAGGTGCCTATCAGATATTATGCACAAATCTAAGTTGTTAGACATAATGTCAAGCAACTGTTAGAAAAAGTAATTCTAAGAGGCATTACACTCCGAGTCAACCATACAGCAGGCCACTGGGAAAACATGGTTCTCCACATCTTGTGCCACAGCAGTCAACAAAACACCTCCATACTTTCCCTTTAAGTGTGTGCCATCAACTGCTATGACTTTTATCATGTGCTTAAATCCCCTGATCCACTCTTCAAAAGACAAGAAGTAATATAAGAATCTCCCCTCCTCACCGAGCTTTAAGTCTGTCTTGCTTCCGGGGTTTGTTCTATGTACGATCCAACTATAAGGAATCAATTTCGAATACCCATCATCCGCTGACCCCTTTACAAATTCCTTAGAAATTATGCCTGCCTGATAAGCCTTCCAAATTCCAATAACTAATTTCACAGCCAAATCTTTCAGAAACTTCCTTCTGTATTTGTTTGGGAGTGATCCCCGCGCCTTCTTCAAATTTACCCATAATGTGTCTGGCTATAACTACACATGATGCCTTTGAATGGTTAGTAGAAACGTGTTGTATGCCGCATGTGCTCGTTACAGTACACGGTTATGATAAACCTAGAACTTCTTATGTATTTATTGGCGCAATCTCCACTTGCAAGAATCATCAATACATTTAGCCACATATTTGTCTGATTTGTTCTTCCAAACATAGAAATTGAAGCGTGCCTTCAAAGCAGCCGTCCCAAGTGCTTCCACTAGCGTATGCTTGTCCTTGAAAGTGTTGCCACTCTTAAAACCCGTTCCATCAACAGAGCTATGGTTGCTGGAAGCAGGATTCTCCAAATCATCTCCATGATTCTCCAAATCATCTCCATGAACATTATCAGGACAATCATTGTCCATTGGAGGTTTCCAAGGATCTTCATCGATGTCATTGTCAATTAGAGGTTCGCAAGGGTCTTCATCGATGATTGGTGAGGCTGCCCCTGATGAATTTGCTCAAGCTGATGAATTTGGACTTTCAACAATCCTCTCCTTCAAACTTACATATAATTAACCTAGGGCTGGAACCATCCTTATCAACATTCATCGAATATAGATGGACTTGATGGTCATTTGTGATGTAAGTAGGGGCAGTCCCTTTTTAGGAGCATCAATTGCATAGCTAATGGACACTTCTGTCAACACGGGATCTATATTACCAGACAGAATCACCCTCCTCAACAAATCATCATAGGTGTAATGATTATCCAATTCAACAGGTTGGATGTTTTGTGGAGAATTCCATTTCCAGACGGTTTTAAAACAAACCCAATTACCATCGAAATCACCAGCTGCTATCTTTTTACCCTCCATAATAAACTTAAATTGGTCTATACTACACGCAAATTACCAGAAATTATAAATTTTGAAGAACACGAATTAAAGCTTACCAGGTTACGAATTAAAGCTTACCAGACCAAACTATAACCAAAATGAGTAATTCCCAAGCCGTAAAATCCAGAAATAACCACCCAAATTGGAATTTGTTTTCAAAAGCTTCAACAGGTTTAACAATGGCAAATTTCAACAATGGTAGGCGAGAAAGAAGGAGCGGGGAGAAGAAGGAGAAGGAAAGCTACCTTTCTACTAGGGTTAAGATCGAAAGAGGAAGAGAAGAGCCGATTTGGGAGCCTCGTTTGAAGGAAAAGCGTGAGAATGGAAGAGACGAATAGTAGTTTTTATTTATAATTTTATAATATTTTTTATTTTATTATTTTTATTTTTTAGATCCTTGGACGAAAGTGTATTTTTTAAAACTTGGGGGCTTATTTTGACGCCCCTATAGCTTGTATCCACTTAATTAACACTAATCATAAAAAGGATCCTAATACCTAATAATTAAAACTTGAGGTCTAGAACCTAAATAAATAACTTGTATGGGCCCTGTGACCACACTCCCCCTGGTGAGTAAGACAATAGAGTATTTATTTTTGTGAAGAATAAAATCTTATTCTTTTTTCGTCCTTCTCTTTTACATTTGTTTTACAAAGCTAAGGCTCAATGACTTCGTCCAAACACAGCGAATTAATATTTTCCAAATTTTACTACTTTAGAGAGGTGAATGTACGCAACAACTAATTCTTCGTGCCTATTCTTTTGTTGTGTAGGCGAAATTCAAAAGTGCTTGATCGTTGAGTTTTCTTTTCCCTAGTCAATTCGATTGTCAAGGTTCAATTATTAGTCTTGAAATGGGTCTAACTGTCATACGATTATAGTCGAGGCTCCTTACATTAGAATTATTTAGCTAGTCGACAAAATTGAGTTATGTCAGCATTAGTGCATTAGCTTTCTCCAGTTTTGACTTATCTATAGCTAGGGGTGTCAATGGTTTTCAAAAAATCGACTTAACCGACCGAACCGCACCGAATCGATTTTTACGTTTCCTTTAATAAAACCAATGATTTTTATAAGAATTTATAACCATACCAAATAATCGGTTGGCTTTTAATTTTATAAAAATAAACCGAGAAAATACCGAACCGTACTGAATAAATTTATATGTGTAAAATATATTCTATCTATTAGATTTAAATATAATAAAATATTAAAATTAAGACCTAAAGTTCCAACTTTGAAGCCTATTATACTACTTCTATTGACATTAAATTAGTTCTAGCGTCTCGAGTAGTAACTAGCTTGTAAGCTACAATGTATTCCAACGATCTGGATAGAAAGCTACAGCCTACAAAGTATTAGATATTTTTCCTCTCATATGATTTTAAATTTCTCTTATTGAATACTTAATCTTAGTAGCCTCAGTTCTTGAGTCCCATCTTGATTAAATTTTTGCCCCTCGCCCGATATAAATTATACTTTTTGTCTTTGCTTAACATTGTTTTATGCTACCGTGAAATAGTAGGATTAATCTTATTCTTGTCGTCTCTCATGTTTTCTTGATTCATCACCTTTTAAAAAGTAAAAATGTCTAGAATTTTTGTCAAAGTCCTATAGAAGTATGCATGATATCGTGTCTTTAACTTTTACTAGTGACCGTGACATGATGTTGTTTTGTTTAAACAAAAAACTGAAAATTAACTGAACTGTACCAATACCGAAGAGAAACCGAGATGATGAGACGGTTTCAGAAAGTCTAATTTTGGTTCTACAAAATGAAATAACTGAAAAATTGATATAGTATAAATTTTATAGAATAACCGCCCGAACCGTACCATTGACACCCCAATCTATAACCAATGCCATTTTTTCTTGATTAATTGGTTTTTATAGTAATGGATTAGCTTTTAATTAACTGCAGGCCATTATCATTGAGTCATAAAATGCATAGAACAAGTTTTAATTTCAATACAAAGGAACATTACTCAATGTCTTAAATTTGATTTTCAAACTGTAAAATGTATAACAAAAATGATATATACTTGGACAAAAGTTTTGTTGGCTTTCTGAAGCATGTCTACGAAAGTGAACCTGAACGAAAACCTCTACTTTTTTTCTTTTTTTGGCTTAGGCATGTAATACTTGAGACCATTTAATGAATTTAAATTAGTCGAATATGAGATTTTCGATATTAAAAACATAAAATAAACAGAGAATAAACAAGTCCCCGGAGGACTTCTTTTTACTCCCTTTTCGAAGTACTCAATTACATCGTTCTAACTTATTATCATTTGGTTGTCCTTAATCCTTCCAAAATTTGAATTTCTTTGAAAGGAGAAATGGCAACATAGTGTAATGGCTAAACTTTGATTTCGTCATTAATTATAACATTTAGCAATGTGATACAATCGATTCATACCTCCAGCCATACTTCTTTTTTAACTTTAATAATGAATAATCATTCGCTCTTATCAAATTAATGAATTTTCTCTCTCTGTTTCGATTTATGTGAATTACTTTTTTTAGTTCATTTTTCTTTCAACTTTGAAAATCTGTTAATTAAATCTTTTCATTTTATCCTTACGGAAAATTATAGTCATACAAATTTTATGATATATTTAATTAAGAACAAATTTCAAAAATATGATAAACACGCAAATATTATGTTCAATACGATAATCTTCAAAAAGCTTTTAAAAAAGTTTCTCCAATCAAATAAGTGCATATGAAGTATTAAACTCGTTATTTGTAGGTGGAGTACTAAGAGCCCGTTTGGATTGGCTTATAAGTGGGAACAACTGGAACTTTTGGTGTTTAACGAACAAAGCATTTGTCTTAAAATAGCCCTCAAAAAAATAATTCGCCCATTTGGTTTTAGGCTTACCAAAGCGAACATAAATGTTCGCTTTTTTTTTTTAAGTGCATCCAAACAGGCTCTAAAAGTTGTGATTTTCGCAAAGCTCCAAGAAAAAATTACTAGTACTAGAAATTAATTTCATGATATATTAAATTCTGAGAAGAATACAATAGAAAGGACAAAATATTGCCTTCTTCAACACCAGATGTCGAGGAAGTAATGTAAAGAATCATAATCAGAGCCCCACCCTCTTTGTTCTTTTTCAGTAATGTGGATTATATTTTGGACTTTACTAGCATGATTAATTAAATATCATGCATTATCATAAGTACATCTTAATTAGCTGTCATCATAAGCTATTTGATTGGAGAAGTACCAAACATTTTGTCTAGGCATGCTCTTTGAGGTCATAAAACTGACACCGGCCATTTCATGAACTTACTAATAAAACTTTGAACTCCCAATGAGGAGATATAAAATATAAAAATAAAAAGAAGGCTTATTTAAACAAAAAATAGGAAATTATTAAATTAAGAAAATAATTATAACTCCTCTATAGCTGAAAAGGAAAACTTGTACTCAAGTTTTGACTTTCTACATATGTCCAAGTAGTCATTTTCCGTTTCTGAAGCAAGTTGCTTCACCATTTGTACCACAAGTAGACAAATTTGACCTTGTTATTGAAACATGAATATAATTCTACCATCCTCCATCAATTTTTTTCAAAAAAAAAAAAAAAGAAGAAGAGAAAATTATACGCTTAGAGAGCTACATAAAGATGAAATTTCCAAATTAAAAGCATTAATTAAACCAAGATTATTGTTTTTTTGAAGAAGGGATAGGTTTAGGGGAGAGTAGGGAAATCGCATTTCCTAATTTTTAAGTTATTATATTTTTAATCCTTGTAGCTTATTTAAAGATAGAATTTGAAAATGTTAAGTAGCATGATAGTCGAATGCATATATTCAATGTTGAAGAACACATAACGAGCCATATTAATCATTTGTTGATTATGATGGAGTGTTATATAAAGGGGAAAAAGCTAATGTCTTTTTGTACCATCCGAAAAGGATCAACTATACCCTCTGTTATATTATTTGTAGAAAAATATTTCCGACATATCCAAGTGGTTCATATATACTCCTCGGTCGTTAGAGCTATCTAAGGTGGACACCCAACTCAAGTATATATTTGACGTTGATGAGATAAGCAATTGGCCATTCCACCTCAAAGTTTTCCATAACATCTTTCACAACCCATCTTACGCCTCCCTCCGCTTCTTCTTTCCACCGCTAGTGCAAAATATCAAGAAAACGGCAAACACTACATTACTTTGACTCCGAATATTAACACAATAGGGGAGACAATCAAAGAACAATGAATTCGGCATCATCTCTCCTTTTTTATTCTTTCAAGAAAATCATCTTGATGGGTGATCTTGATTAACTTGAAAGAACCTTAAAAAATGATAAGACAGGATTAATGTCACTCTTTGATCAAAATAGATACTACATATTAATTAATGTTTTGTTTATTCCCGCCTCATCTCTTTAACAATGCGATATTGAATATTAAAACAGTGAAGAGTAAACTCAGCGGATAACAT
>NC_081352.1:24134511-24187846 GCF_029784015.1 Lycium ferocissimum
AACGCGAGTTTGGTCCGATACACCGGATCAACAAATTTACTTTTTTTTCTCGGATCGGCCACATACGGTGCAATCCCGGTTACGAAAAGACTGATCATACTCGTGCTCATTTGATCTTACCCTCGGCCCCGGTGTCACCAGTCTTGCATATATCCGGTTTTTACCTTATACAAGGGCAGATGTGAAAAAAGTAATAAATGACGTTTTGTTTTTCTGAGCATGGACTTATTGAATGGTGCATATTCAAAGTTAAGCAAGGGAAGGGCTTACTCTCCGGTAGATTTATTCGACACGAATCTTAATTAGTCACGATTCGATTGTTTCAAATTAAGTTGCTCGGATTCTTCACTTTCGATGCCCCATTCGTGTTGACACAACATGGACGTGGATGTGGGTGTGGGATCCGTACCGAATTTGGTTAACTGATTTGGGTATTTTGACCAAAAGCGACCGAGAAATTCGGAACAAATACAATGATTTATATAATCAAAACAAAAGTTAAGGTGCAATTGAAGAAAATGAAATAGCTTGTGTATAGAAAGATCTATGTTAGTCTTTTCCTTTTATCACCTATATTCTCCTCTTGATTAATAGTTTCTCCGTGGAATTCTTTGTAAGCTTTCCACATAATGTCTCATAATTTAGACATATAATTCTATTTTTAGATATTTGAATTATTTTTAGCCGAATTCCGCACCTGTATCTATACCTGGATCCGTACCCCAAATCTTAAAATTTAGATCATGAAGGATCCGACCTCTAAATCCGCACCTGTATCGGACACCCGACCGGAGTCCAAGGAGCTTAGGTTTCAAACCAAAATAAAATTAAAAAAGACAGACATTTTGTTAAGATCCACTCACATTGATCCCAATGGAAGAATGAAAAGAACCGTGTCCCTTTGATCACAGCCTAGACAAACCACGGCCACATAACATTGGATAACAATTCAATGGCGTATACCAAACCATTATCACCAAAAACTCAAATGTAAAATACAAATATTGAAAGTACACCTTTTTTGTTCTATTTTCATTCTGATTCTTGAAATGAAGAGGTAAATTATACACTGGGTGCTTGCTTGTTAAGAAGTGAATTATTCATGTATTAAAATTAGTATAACTAAGTACATCATTTGGTTATCAGTTTGCAGTTTCGCATAACTAAAACATATGCTTATGAGTCAATATATGTATTATTTTATGCAGGTAAAAGATGAAATAATTAATACATGAATTAGTAATATAGAATATTGCATAATTAAACTCTACATAACTAATCCTTACTTAATGAATCCCTTATTAATACCTGCGTAATTTTAACCAGCAACCAAACGACCCCTAATGTAACAACAACAATTACACACCACGCAAATTGGAGTCATGAATTACTCCACATGTCATTTCATTTAAACTCGTATCAGTCCAATAACTCTTAACCGAAACATTGATCCGTAGGAAGTGGGCCCGGAATTGAACCTTGGTCCAAGAACTGCAACCCAAACACGACCAAAATAGCCAACAATGACAGGTATGACAATCCTTCAACAGCACCTAACAACCCAAATGGTCCATTGGGCAGACCCGACCCGGTTTTCGACTTAGTATACAATGACCAAGCCACAATACCTACCACAACTAAATAACTAACACCTTCAAGTGCACCAATTGAACCACCAGGTCCAGGTGGCAGCCCACACCCTGTTGTTTTTAGAGTGTAAAGTGACCATCCAATTACTGGTGTGGATATAAGTCCACCAGCTACGGCAATTTTATCAATTGGGTTATCGGTTTCGGTTTCGTTTGTTTGTTTAGCCATTGATTGGACTTTAAGTTGTGCATGTGAGTGAGTTGTTTTGGGAGTGTAGTAGTGTTTTTGTGATGGAAGCCATTTGGGAGATGAAGGAGCTAGGAAGACTAACATTTTAGAGTGAGAAGGGGAAGAAACCTGATCTTTTTGAGTTCTTGTGGGTGTGTGAAACAACACAAGGCACTCAAGTATTTGGTCCCCATCAATATAAATATAGTATAATATATCCGCAAAATGTTTTTTTAGCCATCTGGTTATTGAAATTTACTTACCCAATTAATTCAGATTCATGCCGTGTGCACACATGAAGGGGGAGTGCTCCCTATTATGAGTTTCTCCCTTCTCAAGTCTCGAATGCGAAACCTCTGATTAAGAATGATATTTTTTGTTACTTAATCAATTCATTTTTATCATTTTATATGTTTAGTCATGTAAATTTTATTAATTCAAGCATCCGGATGGAAAGACGTACAAGATTAAATTCACTTTTTTCATGGGAGAATTATTGTTCGTGGGGTAATCAAAGTGTTGGTGACGAATCAATTCAAATCATAATCAAATCTAACATAAGTTCAAAATTAAGCTCAAAAGCTTTTGAATTTATTATTGAAAATAAGAATGAGAGGATTCACAGACATTATAACTGTAGTGGTAAGTTTGTTATGGAAGCCGTTTGGGAGATGATGGAGCTAGAGAGACAAACATTTTAGAGACTTCAAAAGTGAAAAAAACTAATCCGCAAAATAATACAAGGCACTCAGGCATTTGGTCGTATAATGACAATTTTTCTGGGACTTCCCAGTCAATGTATCCGCATTTTTAACGATTTGGTTCTTTGAACTTATCGGCCCGATTAATTCAGATTCATACTTTGTAGAGCTAATAAAGGTGAGAGCATTCTCTATTAAGGGCCGTTTATACAAACCAGATTGATTTGAAGTTGAAATTTGTTTGGATGCAATTTGAATTTCTTAAGTTGTGTTTTTTCCCCCCATAAATATGAAAACCCCACAATTTGTGAAAGACTATCAAAACTTCCCCAACTCTTATATAATATTGCCAATGATCAAATCATAGTTCACGAACAAGATATCGGAATATCCTAAGACACTACATTAATAAATTATATATTTCCATATTCCTTTTATAAATATATGCTTGCGATTATATGTTATTACAAACTTTTAAATACACACAATTTTTTACAAAGATCCACTTTCAAAACATCAACAATAGTAGTAACTGACTATTCATTAATAAAATCCTTCCATATGGTATACGGACAATCTCTTTACGTTGAGCATGAGTTTTTTTTTTTTTTTTTTTTTTTTTTTTTTTGTTAACGAAATATAAATGTGTTTTTATAAAATATAAACTGTCAAGTTCTACATTTAAAATTTTTTGAAATCACGATTTGAAAGTCCAAATCCTAGTTTTTGGAGAACTTGGGATTTGAAATTGAAGTTGAAATTTTATGCAAATTTCATAAACAAACACAACTTTGAAATCAAAATATGAAATCAGACTCCGAAATTATATGGCCAAACGCCTACTAAGTTTCTCTATTCTAAGGGAACGCAAAACCTTTGGTTAAGAGTGACATTTTCTGTTACTTAATCAACTCATTAAATCATTTTATACGACAATTATTTTGGGACGGAGGGAGTACTTGTTTGTATTCTCAATTCAAATATGCCGATTTCTCCAAGGAGTAAGGACAAACTAGAGTTACAAGTAAGCAACCTTAGTCTACCTAGAAAATTAATGACAATTGTAAGGTCTCCTCACATTCTTCCCAAAGTAGAGGTGTCTAAAAGCCAAATATTTTGAGTGACAGGAAGAGAGAAAGGGACTTTCTCCCTTCGAAGGGAAAATCACATTGTTGCCCCAATAAGATTTCTCTCTCTCTCTCTTTCCCTTTGAGAACCCTTCATTCTCGGTCTTCATTCAGGTACATGTTTTCTATTTTTGTCTTTCATTTTCCTTTTCCATTTTACTACAAAAACTCCATAACCAACTTCATAAATTTCAACGATTGAATATGGCAAACCTTCAATAATCCTAATGCATATTATATATATGCATTGTTATGTTTGAAGGATCTTGACTTGATTCAATTCGTTATTCTTACATGCACATTATAATAAGGAAGTTGTCACATTTCTCTTTCACGATAAAATAATGTCAAGGTAATCTTTTTTTCTTCTTTGCATGGCAATCTTTTAGGGACATTAAGGAGTTGTTGAGACAAACAATTAAACAATAAAAGTTGATTTTCCGGCTTTGCGTGTATCTTCACGCTCAATCTTGGCCGGAAATTAAACATTGGTAAACATGGAAAATTCTCCTTCACCTTCTCCTCCTTCTCCTAATTCTTCTTCTTCTTCTTCTTCTTCTTCTTCTTCTTCTTCTTCTTCTTCTTCTTCGTCTTCTTCTCCTCCTCCTTCTTCGCCTTCGCCTCCTTCTCCTGATTCTTCTCCTCCTCCTTCTCCTCCCGAATCTTCTCCACCTCCGCCTTCTTCTTCTCCTCCACCGTCTCCTTCTTCTTCACCTCCACCATCGAAATCGGATTCTCCTCCTCCTCCATCCCCCGAATCATCACCACCACCGAAATCCGATTCATCTCCTCCTCCTCCATCCCCTGATCAATCACCCCCACCAAAATCTGACTCTTCTTCTCCTGCATCACCACCTCCTACTAAAGAATCTCCTCCTACATCCCCACCACCCACGGAGTCTTCTCCTCCACCACCAAAGTCAGATTCTTCTCCTTCTTCTGACAAGCCTAATACACAATCACCGCCACCCTCCTCCTCCTCCTCATCATCATCACCCCCACCACCAACCACAAACACAAAACCTCCTCCTTCCAAAAATGCCTCCCCGAACGAACCTAATTCCCCGCCATCACCTACAACATTCTCTCCACCGGCTCCTGTTTCTCCGAATTCACCTCTATCTCCTACTGAAAAGGCGTTACCTCCTCCTTCTCCACCTTCACGAGATGCACCATCGAATAATAAATCACCCGGTTCCTCGGGAAACAATAACCCATCACCGTCTTATAATTCATCTTCATCTTCCGGAAATGTGGTAATAATAGCTGCAGTAGCTGTGACAGGCCTATTGATTCTTGCCGTTGTCATTGTCTGCCTATTATGGAGTAGACGGAAGAAGAAACAACCCTACTATATGGATCCCGCACATATTCCACCACCAATAGGTATGTTAATTATTAGCTCAATCTCCCATTTTCATATACTTAGGTAGTTGCTCACATGTATATATCCATAAAGATATAAATCTTGGACTCGTCTCTGTAATTATATGTTTCCATAAGGATATTATATTGTTCTTTTCTTAAGCATTGAACGTAAATATATTTGCTTCGGATTGTTAATTATAATTGGGGGTTTATTAATGTTGTCTTGTTGTATGTAACACCTAAAAAATAAGGCAGATCATCTGCTATAATATGTTGAATTATATTGATAATATAACACATATTACACTGTCAATATATATAAGTGAAATTAGTAGTATACATTCACTTAAAAAAAAAAAACTGAAATTACATACAAATTTCGTCGCTAATCCGTTACTAATAGCTAAAGATGTTTTGATAATCAGTCACTAACGATGAATTTTACTGTTTAGCTACAGTATTTGTCTGTCGCTAATTCCTATTTTTTAGTAGTGATTGTACGAGATTTTCGTTCGGAATAACAACTGCATATTGTTGGCATTAGTGTAGGTGGTGATCCTTACTACAATACACCCAATTATTCAACCAGCCCTCTACCCACTACGGACCACATTGTTAAGTTAGCTCCACCACCAGGTGTAATGGGAACTCCTCTAGACGGACAACGTGGGTGGGTCCCGCCACCCCCGCCTCCAGCTGCTAATACGAGCAGTGAATTTAGCTCAGGTTATTCAGGCCATGCGCCTGGAGGGCCAGTCACAGTACCTCTATCCCCTAATTATGGTGGACTCTCAAAAATTCAGTTCACTTATGAGGACTTAGCAACCGCGACTGGTGGATTTTCGCAAGCCAATTTGTTAGGTCAAGGAGGGTTCGGGTTCGTACACAAAGGTATTTTGACCGATGGAAGTGTTGTCGCGGTGAAAAGTTTGAAGTCCGGGAGTGGACAAGGCGAACGAGAATTTCAAGCTGAAGTTGAAATTATTAGTCGAGTTCATCATAGACACCTTGTTTCCCTTGTTGGATTTTGCATTGCTGATGGACAACGTATGTTGGTCTATGAATTTGTTCCCAACGGAACTTTGGAGCACCACCTTCATGGTACGTATAAACTTTCTCTATTAGTCAGCACTTGTGTACTTATTTAGCTATAACATTTTGTTTCGAATAACTTATTATGACTAGTTAAAGGATTACTATTCTATAGTAACTTCAAACGTGTGGCAAATATTATGATTAACTATACAAAATTGTATTGTAGCTATTTAGGTAATGTTTTGTACAATGGTTAGCGATTATAGCACAAATGAGGAATTAGATTGGGCTATAAATTTTGTAGCTAAGAATTTTCTCGAAATAGTAATTAGCCATGGAATTCTAATTTTATGGCTATCTAGGTGCTAGACAATTTTCATAGTTGTACCTGAATATGTGGAGCCGTATATGCATAATGTTTTAGTGTTGTTCAGAAAAAAATGATAAGCTTTTTATATTTGGAAATTCTTGAATTTAAATTTCTATGTTTTCCTTAATGACACGCTATATGCATATGTTATAGTTAAACCATGTTTAAAATGCGAGCAGAACGTCACAGACATCCTAACCTTAGAACCTCAGCTGTGGGATTCTTTGAGTATGTTGTTGTTGTTGTTGTTGTTGTATGTTTAGATGATAATTTTCAAATTTTTTTATATGTGCTAGAAGTCTCTTTCTTTTCTTAATTTTCGTGATTTGTCAAACACAATCATATGAAATGAAACGGAAAATGCCTAACTGATTGTCTACCCCGGAAGAAACGAAATGCCTTATTTAACTATAAATTGCTAAGAATAACTCTTAATTAGGACAAAAAGATTAATTATTGAATTACACTTTAGAGCCGTTTAAGATGTGGTTGCTAATGGAAAAATTGGAATTGTGTGGTGTGGTTTGCAGGTAAAGGTCAACCTGTCATGGACTGGGGATTTAGGCTTAAAATTGCTTTGGGATCAGCCAAGGGACTTGCTTACCTTCACGAAGATTGTATGGACATTTTTCTTTCTATCCATCCATTTTGAATTAACTGAATTTCATCCACTATAACAATAATATTACAAAATTATCTTTTATTACATTTAAACAGTCAGAATTTTTATTCGTTATAACAGTAAATTTACAAAACCGACTTCTTTGTAACTATTAATTTTTTCTCTGTTTTTGCTGTATATGCAGGCCATCCTCGCATTATCCACCGTGACATCAAGGGCGCAAATATTCTACTTGATAACAATTATGAAGCCATGGTACAATGGAGATTTCATAACTGTCATATATTCTTTTTGTTTTTGAGTTATGCAATACCTCCATTATATTTCTATTTAAAGGGTTGATTAACCTTCATATTAAACTAAGATTTACAAGAGTGTTTATGGTTTATCAGGTGGCAGATTTTGGGTTGGCTAAACTTACAGAAGACAACAATACTCATGTTTCCACTCGTGTTA
Source organism: Lycium ferocissimum (assembly GCF_029784015.1). Classification (NCBI taxonomy): domain Eukaryota; kingdom Viridiplantae; phylum Streptophyta; class Magnoliopsida; order Solanales; family Solanaceae; genus Lycium; species Lycium ferocissimum. Next base: position 24,142,009 of record NC_081352.1, read on the forward strand.
TGGGAACATTTGGGTGAGTAGAACATATTTTTTTTCTTTATTTATATGTAATAAGGGGCGAAGCTATAATATTACGTACGAGTTCGCACGAATCCAATAAATTTTGTGACATTTAAACAGCCTTTCAATTTAATGTCCAAACACGACTTTAGTCTGCTGCAATTTAATTATTTAAAGTCAGGTTACATTGCTAATCTTGAGCAAAATGTTGAATATTGTGTTTATAACCAGTTCGCTTTTACTTTTTTCTGAGGCCTTTGTGAAAAAGCTAGTAGAACTCATTTATCCATCTCATAATTCTTCATAACAAATTAATAAATTCACAATTAGTTAATAAATTTGTTATGTAACAGGTACTTAGCTCCTGAATATGCATCAAGTGGCAAGTTAACTGAAAAGTCTGATGTGTTTTCATTTGGAGTCATGCTATTGGAACTGATAACAGGGAGGAGACCTTTGGATACTACCAATAAACTCATGGATGACAGCCTTGTAGACTGGGTAAATGTTTCTTGATATTAATAAGTTCCTAATTCCCCTGCTTTATAAATGATTATATTTTATATCAAGATTTAAAGTGTCCTTATAATTGAGGGCAGATTTAGAATTTTGAGTTTGTTGGTTTTTTATTCTAGAAAAGGCAGCTTAATGGGTTCTAGATAGATTATTATACAATTAAATGGGTTTCCTAACACAAATAGAGAGTTCAGGCCATAGCTAATCCATAATGTGAACTCTAGCTCCGCCCTTGCTTAGACTTTCTTCTTTTCTTTCTCTCATTGATCTAGAATATATGAAGGTTTGGCGGTAATATGCCCATTAGAAATGTTCTTCTAGTTATATGACTTATTTTACAAAAGATCTTTATGTTAAACGTTCAAGATCGTGATATAAAATAAAGGATAATTTTATGAGATTATTTTCTTTTATTCAAACTGTAACTGATTATTTTGTACCATGTCCCTCATGAACAGGCTAGACCTTTTCTTACAAAAGCACTGGAGGAGAATAAATACGGTGAATTGGTAGACCCGCGGCTTGAAGGAAACTATGATCCTGATGAGCTACAGCGGATGGTAGCGTGTGCTGCTGCTAGCGTTCGCCATTCTGCCAGAAGACGTCCAAAAATGAGCCAGGCAAGTCCACAAAACTCTATATATATCATAACAGTAAAATGATTTTTCTTATTCACATTAAAGTAACTAAACTTAGCTCATTATATCAATAAAATCATATTAGTATTTACTATTACATTTAAGTAATTGAACTATACTGAATTATTTTCTTCTTTTTTAGTAGTCCATTTTATAGCCTCTTGCAGAAATGCAAGGTAAGGCCACTTGTACTGATAGACTTTCGTGGTCGGCCCTTCCAGACCCCGCGCATGCGGGAGCTTATCTGTAGCCGTCTTTTTTTTTTTTTTTTTTAGTAGTCCATTTTATAAAATATGGGCAGCAAGTTTTACATGGTGATTTTTTTTTTTTTGTCATTTGTATTTTCTATGCCAGAAATTTGACTTTTTCGCCATTTGTACTTTCTGGACATTGCACACATAGTTCAATTACTTTAATGTGACGGAAAATAGCATCGTGCTTTCACTATAACAATGAGTAACATTCAGAAGATAATTTTGCGACTTTCTTTGTTATAGTAGATAAAGTATAGGTGATCGTATTACATTTGCTTATAGACATTATTACGATTTATCAGATTGTACGTGCCTTGGACGGCGATTCATCTTTGGAGGACTTGAATGAGAAACCTGGCAAGAACAACACAGCTAATTTTGGCGCGAATGGGCCTGCCTCTGATATCTATGACACTCGTGCATATAATGCTGACATGATGAAATTCAGGCAAATGGTGATGACTAGCCAAGAATTCAATAGCAGTGAATATGGTGCTACAAGTGATTATGGACTTCATCCTTCTGATACTAGCAGTGAATTTAGCAGTGACTATAATCATTCTGGGGCCCACAAGCAAACAACAAAATGAATTTGACCTGACGGAAATATATGTGTTGCTCGGACTCTGTAAAAAAAAAAAAAAAAAAAAAAAAGGAAAGAAATTGTTGCACCTATGTTAGATGTGACATGCACACCATGGCATTATTTGAAGAGTTCGAGCATAACGTAGGGAAATATAATTTATTGAGGAAAGGAGAAAAGGAGAGAAGACTGAAGTATGGAATAAATCACAATGTGATTTTGCTAAGTCCTAATTATGTAGGAAGCTAATGAAATATAATTACTGATTTAGTTTCAATTACTCCTATTAGATACTTGTATAAGCCTTCAATGTGCATATGATTATTGTAATATTATGCACGCAACAGGAAAAAAGATAAAAAAGATTGTTATACTTTTAACTGTATAAGTTTATTACATTTACAATACTTTATTGTTATCTGATACTACCAAACTTACTAATTAAAGAACATGAGGTTTTAATAGAAAAGAATCCTCTGACTATCAGCTGAAGTTCCACACTCTTATTTTGTGTTAGTCAGAGTCTCACAGAAATTAACCTCCTACTAATTCGTGATGAAAAACAGGGGATGATGTACAGTTTCGGGTTCAGTTGAATTCAGTAGCTTTGACCTAAATACTGTACTTGTCTTAGAATTTTATATTAAACGTGTATAAATTATTTTAAGAATCCGGTAACTCAAAAAGACTAGAATTCTGATAAACTTTAAATCCTGAATCCGAATATGACTATTTAATTAGTGGTGATATTAACCGAGAAAAGTCATGAAAATTTTGTCTGTTGGTCTGCCTTTTTTTCCTTTTTTCTAGCAACATGAGAGAACTGCTATGTATGTTCCTTGAAAGCTGTATTCTGAATAGAGGCGAATCCAGAACTAAAGTCAATGAAAATGAGTGTGATCTCATTAATTTGTATGTATACATTTTAATGCTTTTGTATACGTATATACTTAGTTCGAGCGAAAGCAATGAGTTCACTTGAATCAAGAATTTATCATAGATTCATTTATGATTCGGTTGTGGATAGTGCTAGGACAGTATAGTCACTGTATTGCAGACTCATTATTGATGATTATTCAAGTAGTACTTCTATCAGCAATGTTTTTGATTCACTCTGTTCTCACTGTACAAATATGAAGCTAAAACTGAATTTGTATGGGATGAATGATCTTACATGTATAGTAGAACGATCCCGTTTCTGCACTTGAGGAAGGGGAGTCAAAAAAAAATGTAAAACAAGCTCCCTAAGGTCGCACCCGAAGGTATCGCTTGAGAACTAACTAAATACCCGAAGTTAGCTTGTGTGCGCATAGCCTTATCTTACATATAAGTAATGACAACATGTCTGAAAAACGAAGATAATGGCTGCAAGCTCTAGGAGAGGGATGATACATGATGTAAAAATGTGAAATTCTTTTAAGGGAAAAGGGTCAAATTTACCCTCTAAGTATGATTTATAGATTAAATTTGCCCTCCGTTAGAGTTAGGGGTCAAATTTGCCCCTCCCGTTAGCATACTTGTTAAAATTGCGATTGCGCTTATTATGGATGGAAGTATAGCGCGGCTTATCGGTAATTAATATAAGCGCGCGTGTATAAATAAATTTGTTTTTCCTTTAAATCTTAATGTAAAAACCATACCAATTAAATTTTGACATGTATTTTCTTTTTTTATAAAAAAAGAATACAATACCTAATCTTCTTCTCCACTAAACCACCACTTTCCCTTCTTTTCCTCTGCCACTATCATCACCGTCCACCGCCCTCTACTGTCGTCCACCGCTGCCGGTTAATCTACTAAAAATAACCCATTACTTTTCAACTTTTTTACCCAAACCCATTACTTTCTAATTTTTTACCCAAACCCATTACTTCTCCATCTAGACTCCTGCTATAGTGAAAACCCATTAATGAAAAGCTGAAACATCAGAAATCAGTGTTGAGTCAACTAGAACTAAGTGAAGGCGGAAGGCCGTGGTTGGATCTGTAAATGGGTATCTGTAATGTACCTCATCCATACTGTTAGTGGATCCCCCTTCAATGAGCTAATTGAGATTTCCTATGAGTGTTCCACACTCCTTGTTATCTCTTGATTGGCTAATTATATGTAACATGAGTCAGTTACACTTCACTAGCTACTACCAAGGTTTATAGCGGCAAGCTTGGTGACATCGTATGACAAACAAAAGTTGGTCCCTACTTTGTTGTCTTGGTCATAAAGCTCCATTTTTTTCTTTCCATTCTACACTATATTAAGCTCAGGCTAAATTTCATCCTTGCTATTTCACATTTTAAAATTTCAAAGCCATGATGCTTACTGAAAAAGTTGGAAAGTAATGGATTATTTTTAGTAAATTAATCTGCGGCGGTGAACGATGGTCGAGGACGGTGGACGGCGATGACAGTGGCGGAGGAGAAGAAGGGGAAGTGATGGTATAATGGAGAAGAAGATTAGGTATATATTGTATTCTTTTTTTATACAAAAAAGAAAATACATGCCAAAATTTAATTGGTATGTTTTTACACTAAGATTTAAAGGAAAAACAAATTTATTTATTCACGTGGCGCCTATGTGGACAAATAAGGAGTTAGGTCATACTTCCATCCATAATAAGGGTAATTTTAACAAGTATGCTAACGGGAGGGGCAAATTTGACCCCTAACTCTAGCGGAGGGCAAATTTAATCTATGAACTATACTTGAAGGGTAAATTTGACCCTATTCCCTTCTTTTAATCATCCAACTATTGTGAGGTACTTGTAAAAAGTAAAAATAAAAAAATACATGCGGGGTCTATTAATCTAAACATTATCAGGTTGTCCCCAAAGCATTTGTGTAATTTCGTGATTATGAAAGGAAGAAAAGGAAAAAAATTCCGTTACCGGGAATCGAACCCGGGTCTCCTGGGTGAAAGCCAGATATCCTAACCGCTGGACGATAACGGATGGTTGATGCTCTCGAAATGCATAGGTTGCTACTTAATAGAGTAGTGAAAGGATAGGTGGTGCATCAGCGATAGTAAATTACAATCAGCTCATTTTCTTTTCCTGGGGAACATAATTCTCCTAACATTACTAAAGCCTGTTTGGATGGGCTTATTTTAAGCTTATAAGCTGATTTAGATAAGTTAAATCAAACTGGCTAAATTATTTTTTTAAGCTTATTTTAAGCACAAAATGACATTAAGCTGGTCAGTCAAACACTCAAAAAAGCTGAAAACAACTTATAAGCCAATCCAAACGGGCTCTAACAAACACTTCAATTCAAAGACCGAGGCATTATCTATTACTCTCTTCATCCTAATTTAAGTATTTTACTTTCCTTTTTGAACTTTTTCAAAAAGAATGTCTCTTTCGACATTTAGTAAGTTGATAATTCAAATATCCTTCTCTCTCTGTCTCAAATTATTTATCGTGATTACTAAAAATAATTGTCTCAAATTATTTGTCGTTTTAGAACTTCAAGGCAAAATTAATTCATTTTTTTCATTTTACCCTTAATAGAATTTTGTCATTAATGTAGATGACGGACATAAATAGAATAAATATTAAATGGAGAGAGATTATAACTTAGACATAAATAAGGGTAAAGTAGTCAAAACGCCCCCATAATTAATATTTCTTAAGGAGCGGGTAAAAGAAAAAAGCGACAAATAATTTGAGACGGAGGGAATGCATGACAAGTTTAAAACCTTTCTTAAGGAGCGTGTAAAAGAAAAAAGCGACAAATAATTTGAGGCGGAGGGAAATACATGACAAGTTTAAAATCACAAGATTCAAAGGACATTTTAGTACATGACACACATTTTTAATTTAGAACCACAAGAATCCAAAGTCTCCTTTTATTCTTTAAGTGTTGTGACCAGTCAAACTAGGACACTTAAATTGAGACAGAGGGAGTAATTATAAATCAAAATATTATTTGAGACAGAGAAAAAAGGGTTCACAAGGGACAATGGCGCCTCCGAGTTATAACTCCCAGTCTTAATCGGATTTAGCACAAGGATTTCCAAATAGTAAAATTTTCACAAGCAGCTACCTTTTAGCTCCTTCTAACAACCTATAACTACATATTCTACATTTACAATTCGTAGCTGGAGGACCTATATTTAGCTAGTAGATGCGTCGACTTAAATATAGGATAAATATAACGAAACACATACCGACAAACCGAACGTGCTATATTTATGGAAACAAAATCTATTCCAATTTAAATTAAAATCAGTTTTTAATGTTTCCTGATTCAAGCAAATATCCTCTCATTCCATATCTGATCTCATATCCCATTCAAATAGCTAATAAATTCAAAAAAATTTGAATTCAAAAAGTACATTCATATTTTTAACAAAAAAAAAATTCAAAAACTAGTTCATCAAAAAACTTTGAAAAATAACAATATCAAACCAGTGAACAGAGCTCGTTTTAAACGACGAATATATATTTGAATTCATCTGTTGAAATATCGAATTCAAGTTGAGTTCATAATTGAGGTAACAACGTTTTCATTGCAACTTTTTTTTTTCTGAAATTTTGAAAAATATAGTCAAAATATATCTGAAATATAGTCAACAGAAACCAGAATAAGTAATATTGAACATAATTAATCAAAATACAATTAAAAATATAGCCAAAATATATATGAAAAACAACTATTAAAATATCAATCCAAAACATTAGGAATTGAAATTTCGGGTTCTATACCTCTAGTCCTCATCGGAGTAGAAGCTTTCTTAGCCATTTCACTTGAATCTAACAAAAAACAACCAAGAACAAACAATGATAATTAATTATTTAGAGTTGCATTGCTGATTCAAACGGAAAAAAAAAAAACGAAAGTATAAGTTAAACACACGGTGAAACGTAAAAATCAGTATATAATCTTACCTTTTTTGGGGAATTAGATTTGAATTATGAGTGAAATTAATGAGTAGTTAATTAGAGATAAACAAGGAAGTTGAACTATTGTAAAACTGATTTGAAATTGGAGGAAATTAAGGGATATTGGGCATAATGGCGAGTATTTAGGGGATAGGAGAGAGGGACTTTTTTTTGGCTTAAATTAGGGGTGTGGGAAGTTATCAGATGAGTAGTAAAAAAGTGATAGTTATAGGAAGTAAATATGTTATATTTTATCTACTAAATATAATTATTGTAAAGTTTAGTTATGTTCTATAATAGGTAATAATGTAAGTTATGCCAAGTAAATTTTACTTCCAAATATTAATATCCCAAATCAAATCCAAACAGAATCGAAGTCGATACTCCATATATCTTAATTTCCTAATTACAATTAGTTTTTTTTCAATCTAATGGTAAATGTTGATAGAATTACAATCAGCCCAAAAAAAAAAAAAAAGAGCGGGTGGGAAAAAAAAGAAGAAGAAGAAGCTCTCATGATTATTTTAGGGCACATAGTTCTCCTAATATTACAAACACTTCAATTCACTACGAAAAGATCGGAAAAAAAAAAAATACTCCATCTATTAGACCCAGTAATGACGTTGGAAAAGAGAATGTAAATCAGAATATTATTTTGAAACTGACAAAAAAGAAACTTAAAACAATGGACTCCCAGTAATGTTCCAAGCATTAAATGTTATTCCCAGTCTTTAATCCGATTTGCACATGGATTTCCAAATATTAATATCCCAAACCAGATCCAAACAGAATACGGAGAGAGATATCAAATTAGTAAAGTCCTAATTTGATTTTTATTTGGATTACAAGCTTCCCCCTACATATAACACCAAATACACCATCACATTCACTAACTAGCTACACCATCACTACCACTACTAAGTTGAAAAATAACACATTATAACCAAAGACTCTGAAAAAAAAACCAAAATCGTGCATAATTTTGTTTTTTCATTCAAAGGGAAAAGAACTATGACTTCTGGTGACAATGCTGAAAAACCAAGTCCATGTGCAAGGGGTTGCGGCTTCTATGGAACCCCAAGGAATCACAATCTTTGTTCTCAATACTACAAAGCTTTCTTGAAAGAACAAGCCGCCAAGGATGCATTAGCTTTACCTGAAAATATATCTTCTCTTACTATTAAAACAGGAAAAGATGATTTGTCGACAATGAAGACGAAAACAAAGAGGTGCATTGTTTGCAAGAAGAAAGTGGGATTAATAGGGTTCAGTTGTAAGTGTGGTGAAATATTTTGCAGGAGTCATAGGTATCCGGAGGAACATGCATGCATGTTCGATTTCAAGTCTATAGGCCGTGCGAATTTGGTTAAGGAAAATCCTCTCTGCAAAGCTGATAAACTTGAGCATAGGATCTAAGATGTTGTTATTAGCTAATCGCTATTGTTGCTGATTATGTACCAAGTTATTGATTTGGTCTTTTCAAGTTTATCTTTCAATCTAGCCGTGTCCTTTGTTTTGATTAATACTACCAATTAGTATGAAATTGCACTTTCCGTTTGAAACTTTTGACTCATATATTTTTTATTTTTTTCTTTACAATAGGTACCATTTTTTTTTTTCCTTTAAACTTGTCTCCATTGATCATTGATTTGGCATCCCAAACTTTGTACATGATCATTGAGATGAGACTATAGCTACTAGTCCTAACCAAAAACTAGGGATACACAACAACCTCAAGGGGGTTCATAACAGACGAGGTTGTATTTTGTTTTCCTATTTCTAAAGGAGGGAAGATTCCACTGATCCATATTTATCAATCCTTTAACTTGATTGGGGATCTCAGAGAAGGAGTTTGAAGATTTGATTTTCATCATGATTATAGCTCAAGGCAGCCAATTTGTCAGCTGGTTTACTGGCCTCCCTCAGGCAGTGAATGATTTTGAAACCATGTGTATCAACTAATTTTTGGATATCTTGTACATAAATGAGGATTTTCCAAGGGATCTTCCCTTCACCTTTGACGCAATTAGTGAGCAAAAGAGAGTCTGTTTCAGCTGTGGCCAATCTGAAATTATTGTTAGCACACCATTTTAGACCAAAAAGCATAGCTGCTGCTTCAGCTATGTTGCTTGTGCCCTGTCCTAGAGGAATTGAGTAAAGCCCAGATAGTAATTCCATGGTCTTTTCTGACTAGTCCACCACCTCCACAAGTACCTTGAATGCAACTTCCATCACTGTTAAGTTTTACTAAAGGAGAAGGGGGTCTTAGCCACTTAATGTCATGCATAATATTCTTGAATACAAGCGCAAAGCCTTTAGGAAATTAAACCAAATTAATGAACTTAGAAATAAGTGGTCTTGAACTTTTAATCCCGCCTGTCTCATGGTCAAACCTTCAAGGTCAAAAGTCAAGTGTTGCCCATGGGGCAAAACTTGTTAAACTTGAAGTATAGTTAATTGACACCAATGAAATTACATCATCAGTATAACAAACAAACAATAATAACAACAACAACAATTACACCTCAATCTCGAGTAAGTTGAACTCGGCTATACGAATCCTACTGTTCATATCACTGTTTCAGGCAGACCCTCGGTTCAAAAGAAATGTAACCGTCACAGTTCAATATTATTAAAGGAATTATTTGAAGGAAGGGACAAGATATAGCAAACAAAATCCTAATACGAGCACTGTGTCTATAAGTTAAGCTTTCAGTTCAAAATATATTGCAGCTTACACTATATAATCAGTGTGGTATATTTCTTACTCATTCACAGGCTAGCTCGTGTAACAAATCAAAAAAATTCCACATTTACCAGTGTTCACAAGGGTGTCAGGGAAAGCAGAGCTAACAAGAATTATCCACTGGTAGCAGGGGCCAAGCTACTGTGTGCATTTTGGGCGTTCGGCCGAACACAGTAACTTTAACTGTATTTGCCTTAAGAAATTCATTGAATATGTACAAATTTGTTAATTAAGAACACAACAACGTAAAAGAGCTAAAATCCGGAATTCATAAGCTTCAAATTCTAGCTCCGCCTGTGATGAGTTGACTATCTATTGAATAATATTAACAGTAACTCAAGGTAGCCTACATCCAATATTTTACTGGTCAAGTGCATCTTCATCAATTCCAGTATTTGTCATGGAGTGATTTAAGATCAAACATTATGCATCAGACTTGAGGAACAGCAAAATTTCCAACTGTGGGAGATAGAATGGATTGTGCATCCACTATAGTCAATATTTTGGGTACAGACATGCCTCCTGAGATGACAATTTCTGCAGCATTTAAAATTGAAGTTAGCCACTATATCATCCTGGCCCCTAGGGAGGGAGTCATAAATGTTTGGTACGACAGAGGTCATTTTTCTGAAAAAAATATTTTCTATGAGGAAGTCATTTTCTGGTGTTTGATTACCATAAAACATTTTTCATCAAAAGGAGAATGAATACAAAAGTCATCTTCCTTGCGATTATTTAAAAATATTTTCTATGAGGAAGTCATTTTCTGGTGTTTGATTACCATAAAACATTTTTCATCAAAAGGAGAATGAATACAAAAGTCATCTTCCTTGCGATTATTTTTACTTTCAACTTCCAATTACTTGCTCCAGCTATAACACTTCAACGTTATTAATAATCTGTAGCGCTCAAAATGTTTCATCAAAACGCCCTCCGACTTACTAATATTATAGTAACTAAGGAAATTAACATATGTTTTTTTTCCGAAAAAATATTTTTAAGAAAAATGTTTTCTAATTTCCATGAAAATGACTTGTGTCGTACCAAACACACGTGAATGCCTGTGAAAGCTGAAGTTTAAGCTCTCACCTATTCCCTCTCTAACAGAGAGATTTGGCCTCATAATATCCTTAGAATTGAGAAGGAATACATCTCCCAGGTAAAGGTGATTAGTAGGCACATAAACACAACAGAGTTCCTCGGCACCTGTGCTCTTACGAAGAATAATGGTTGAAGTAATGAAGCAAAATGCATATTCTCCAAGGCGCGGATGCCTTATAATGGCCACTTCTTTAAAGGCATGTGAATCCTCATCTGAAACAATTCATATGCTAAATTTTGTTTAGTACAGTATTTAGAATGTTGAGAATCAATTTTCGATTAGAAAAGGTTAATTAATTACCTGGTGAAATTGCTCTACTAATTTGCTTGGAAGCAGTGTAGATATAACTCATTAGGGGCATTTTTTTGATGAACCATTCTCCTAAACTAAGAAGAGAAGCACCTAACCATGAGGACATGGACACTCCAACCAATAATATGAAAATTAAGGATGTCACAAATCCAAGTCCTGTGAATGTTAGAAATAGTCATGAGAGACAAAGTACTTGTTCATAAAAACATAAACAAAAACTATTCAACAATCAACATGACCTTTTTTCCCCTCAAAACAAGTACTCCCTTTGTATAAATGTATGTGTCACTATTTTCTTCTCAGTTAGTAAAGGAAAAAAGATATTTATATATATTCGGAAGAAATTTAACTTTAAGCTTCCATTTTACCTTTAATAAGAAGTTTTTATAGACATATACAAATGTTATGACAAGGTTAAGACCATACATTTCAGAAGTCTTTTCTTTCTTTCTTTTTTTCTTAAAGTATGTCATATAAATTAGAATAGAGAGGGCGCAAGTATTGTGCGCGCGCTCAATGTACAAAAAAAAAAAGGGGGGGGGGGGGGGGGGGGGGGGGGGAGGGGAATTAATACTTACCGAATACATCGATTCCAAGATGAATATAGATTGGAGAAAAGAAGCCATCCACAAAATTAATGAGCTTCCAAGTGAGGTAAAAAGTTATGGCTATGGGAAATAAAATGACACTGCAAAACAATGTTAAAATTACTTCAATCTCAAACTCAAAATTGCACGTTCCAAATGTTGCATTTTCTATGAAGAGCAACAAAACAAAAAATATAGAGATATTTCTTAAGAGAAAAAGGAAACTAACCATCCGCTCATAAACTTTTTTGTTACCCAGCTATGAATATCTTTGCCAAACGCCTACAAAAGTGAAAAACTAAACACAAATTTAGCTTTACTCGCTTTAGTAGAAAATCAATTGACAACATGTTAGAGTGAAGCATAATGAAGAAAAAGCAATCACCCAATTTATTATTAGCTTCTATACTTAACATTATTGCTCACCTAAATAATAACTACAAATAGTCATTCATAAAAAAGTAAAACTAGTAACCTGAAAAGCAAGATGATTATAACAGGTTAAACAACCGTGTCAATAAGTCAAATCCTATTAACAGTGATATGTTAATTCAAGTGCTCCTTCCTTTTTTCTTCGTCCCCCATCCCAAGCTAGTTCTATAGTTTTCTAACTACATAGTTTTTTCTACCTTCTGAGGTAGCGGTAAGGTCGGCACACTTTACCCTCCCCAGACCCCACATTATGGGATTTCACTGGGTATGTTGTTGTTCTTTGTATGTTCAACCGAAATCAATATTTTTTACATATAGTATAAGCATAATTATAAAGAAAATACTACTAAAATTTTAATAAATATTAAATTCTGAATCTATAATTTTAAAGATACAATCAGTTTAGTGCTAAAAATCACAAAGTCTGAACTCATTGATTTTAATATTTAAATATTAGATTCGCCTCTGAAGTGAAACTCTACAATTTCTCATGCAACCTAAGCTTCTCACACATATAATGTGATATACACGGGCGGATGTAAAGTTTTTGTGCCGGTTCATCTAAATTCAGTACTTTCAATGTTGAATATACATTTATACGAAAAATTTATTAAAATTGTAATAAATGGTATATCTGAATCCATAATCTTAAATATGTTATGCGTTCAATGCTAAAACCTTAACGATTAAACATACAAAATTTAAATCCTGAATCTATCTCTGGTAATAGAGAGAGAAAAAAGACCTCTTTGGCCGAGTGATGAGAGAAGGGCGAAGAAGGTGAGGGAGATTGATCAGAAGATTCAGAGCCGTTGATCTTTGTTACATCTAATGCTAAGGTTCCCACCGGAATCAGACGTTCCAGATCTCTATCCTTCTCTGATCTTCCCATGATCTCTTCCCTCAAGGAACTGGAAAGTAATTGGGACTGTTAATACAAATGCTGAGCATAAGAAAAATGCAGTTATTGAATATTTCGTCCTAATGGAAAAATAAAGGAAAATGTATTGGGAAATTGGAAATTCTAACTTTAATTTAATAAATATTAGTAATTCTTGTAGGGATTATTGTTCCTTATTTTTCGACCAAACAAATATTAATGCAGGATTAAGATTTTGTTTGACATTTCAGATTTATTTTTTAACGTAGCTAAATTCTTATAGTATTAGGTTTAACCAAATTTAGATATTCTAAAGAAGTGGCCAATCATAATAGAAACCGGTCGGATCAACTAGTTTGGGTTTAAAAGTTGGGTGGGTAATTTTTAAATAAAATAGTATTTGCGACTAATCATCGTGACTTTTTTAAATTGGAAAAAGTCACAGTGCTAGTTTAAGGGATATTCTTGAACAAAAAAACTTGATTGGGTATTTTTAGACCAATATATAAATGTAGGGTATTTATATGCCATTTTTCATACCCTAGATATGTTTTTGACCCTTTTTAGTAATTTTAACTAGAAAATTCGATCTTCATGCTACAACGAGTCAAGTTTTTAAAGTGCTGTTACTGACTATAAAAAGGCCTCTATAATCTTTGCCACCTTTACGAAAGATACCTAACAACAGTTACAATATTTTTTCTTCTCACAAATTTGTGTAATGATCGTCACTGCTCTGTTTTCTACGCACTTTCCTACTCCCTCCGTCCCAATTTATGTGACATCGTTTGACTTGATACAAGATTTTTTTTTAAAAAAAAAAAAAAAGACTTTTGAAGTTTGTGGTCTAAAATAAACCTTAAACATTTGTGTGGTTATAAATCGTTTTATTAAGGTTAAAAAAGAAAATTTTAAAGTTAAGTTATTTCTAATTATCGAAATGTGACATTCTTTATGGGACAGACTAAAAATAAAAGTGTAACACATAAATTCGGAGAGAGGGAGTATATCATACAACAACAGGAACATTGAACTGAGAGGAGGCACAATGTTTGCTCCATTTGCAGATCATCAATTTACAAGGGAGCCATATGTTGTTATAACATATAATCTACCTGATATTATGGATTAATTTCGAATAACACTTATCATGAACAAATGCATATAGTACCTTTTAGATGACTAGTGTAAATTACTCAAATTTTTATTTCAAACAAAAGAGATGAGACAACATAATCAAATAGGAGGAGATGGAGGAACTAAACTGCTTAAAATAAATGTAAACATTACTAAGGGTATTATCAATTTTAGTCTTCAATATCGCCATCCTTGAACAGGCCATCGTCTGTAAGGATCAGGAAGAAATGTAGGCTGCCTTATTTTCTTCTTTTCCACCACCAACACTTGATCACCTGGCTTTTGTGTAATTGTCTCCCCAGCTCTTTCCCTGCACATAAAGTTTCAATTTTGTGCTTACAGCATGAACCTAATATTTAATATTGTAGCCGGATGGAACCTATTTTAAACGGGGTTCAAATGAACCTAGTACTTTTTAACATGGCATATTGATGATATATATGTTAAAAGTGCTTGAAATTTTGTAAATATTCTAAACTACAATTTCAAAAATACATGTGAATCTGAAAGACTACCTTGAAATGATTTGCAAGGTATGATCGATTTAGTAAAAGAAACCTAGGCTATTCTCAAAAGTAAGAAAATAAAGTGGTTGAGAAATTTAGGCGATTCTCAGAACTTATAAACCTCCGTCCGGTCTTTTTAGATGGATCACTTTAATAAAAAAAAATAAAAAAAATCAATATATTTGTTGTTTTAGAAAAACTAAAAAGGTGTTACTACATTTTTTTTTTCAATTTCCCGTTGTGACTCCAAGAAGCATATAGTAATTAGTTACTATTAATTACTCATCTAATGAAGAGATACAATGTAGGGGTTATTATCCAAATACCCTTATGATTAATGCTATGGAATAATTTTCTTAATCGGTGGATTAAAACATCAAACGACAGATATAAAGTATCGGAGGATTATCTTTCACTCCCTTTGTTTCATTCTACAGAACACACTTTTAAATTAATTATCTAAAAAAGAATGACATTTCGCTATACGTAATTTTTTTTTTCCGATTTTACTCTTAATTACATGATATGTTTCAAAAATTATTTCTTTCTCTCTTAAGCTCTATGCCAACACATTCCCATAATTGGAACAGAGGAAGTAACTTCTTTTTTATTTGATTAATTTGATGTGTATTTTTGGTTTCTTTCTCTTTTTTCTAGGTTGTTGGAAGAAGGAAAACAAAAACAAAAACAAAAACAAATACTCCTTTCGTCCCAATTTATGTGGCACTTTCTGTTTCTATTGAGCGTCAATTTAACTAATTTTTTAAGCTAAATTGAATTAGATCAACTTAACATTTCAAAATTAAAATTTAGATATTCAAAAAACTATCGATAAATACTATAAGTTGCATTAACACAATGTCAATATGATGAAAAAAATAAGATGTAAGTCAAAGTTTATATAGTTTGAATCTGGAGAAACGAAAAAATGCCAAGACAGAAAGTGTAACTAAAAGTACTGAAATAAAAGATTAATCTCACCACGATGAAGACTGCATCTTCTCCTTGTTAATCCCAGCCACCACTTCCATCGACTTTTCCCCAGCATCAACAACTTTTTCACTGATATTTTCATCCCCTATCGTTTTCTTGAAAGAAAATACCCTCATGAGAAATACCCATGCTTTATTCTTCTTCCTCTTATGGCTTATTATGGAGGTGTCCTCATCAACAATTTCAACATTTCTCATAGACTTTGAAAGTCTCTCATAAGTAGTATCTCTAGAAATTCCACAAGGAATTAACTCTGAGGCTAATAACGTGCTTCTACTTCTTCCTAGCTTTCGGATCGACGATTTTGATCTCTCCAGCTTCAAGTTGATCAAATCCATGTTTAATCTTTAAGCTTGTTGCTTGTTCTACAATTGAACTTGTTTGTGTAATGGAAAAATGTTATATTGTTTAAAGTGGTTGGCAACGAACTAGCTAGCTTGTGTTTTGCATCTTTGACTTAATATGGTACGTAGTATCTGTACTGTACGTGCTCTTCTTTTTTATTGGAAATTTATTAAAGAAATAAAAAGTAGAGCGGACTAGACCAATATATCCTTAGGTGTGGTTTGATTCATATGCTAGCTATGCGAAATTATAATTTAGAGACTAGTTATGGTGGTGAACAATAATGAAAAGATAATTATGCGATGAAAAATAATAATATAGGAACAATTGTCATATATGGAATAATAATACAAAGAATGAAAGAATGTTATGTACTTCCGAATTACTTATTTTAAAGATCTATCTGTCTTTAAGTACTTTGATCTTCATATTATCAGTACATGTATTCTTATTCCACATTTTAACTCGCATAAATAAAACATTAATTCCAGCTTAACTTAATAAGATATTATCTAATAATTGTCTAATATCGCCAACCAAACACACTGCATTAGTTATGGATGAATTATCTTTTCTTATACAACTAATCAAATAGCTCTATCTATGGGATTATTTTGATAATCTCTTCAATAAAACTTGATATTGCTTTATGCAAATGCAAATTCAAGCATTACTAAAAAAACACGAATTTCCTAAGGAAAGTTTATTTCTCTTTTAGTAATTCTCAACTACTTCCATTATCGGTTGTTTGAATATGATTTTTTTTTTCCATATAAAAGTCAGTGCACTGAAGACTCAATAATACTTTAAAATGACTAGAAGAAAAGCTGTATGGTTTAAGTTTGTGAATTGGGTAAAATGTACCTCTCAGTACCAATCAAGTGTACTTTAAAAATGGCTTAAGTAAGGATCATTAACAGTATTCTATAGATCTGATGCCTGATTAGTTAGCTCGTGAACAAATCAGTGTGGGATTAATTAATTGGAATAATAATAAGTGTAGCAGGTACTAGGTTGGGACATTTTTTTCCACATTGGTAGGTTGGAACTTAGGGAGGAAATTCAGAGTTACTTTAAAATGGCTTAAGTAAGGATCATTAGTAGTATTCTATAGTTTAACAATTTTGGGAGTTTTATGCTCTCAGTCATCCGGCCCAAGCTTATAATCAAGATGGATCATGTTTTAATCCTTACCTGAATTAACTCATGATATAGTAGTATATAATTTGAAAGTTATGTCACTTTTCATGTTTCTCTTCTTCAACTCAGTCGACTCTGGATTCTTAGTTGACAAACTCAATTTGTTGTTCACTACTAAAAAAAATTACTATTTTCCAATTGAAAAATATTCACTGGCTATTACCACAGATATTTTGATTGAATAAGTGAGAAAAGAAAAAATAGTACTCCCTCTGTCTCAATTTAGGTGGCTAAGTTCGGATTTTCAAGAGTCAAACTATTCTAATTTGGTCATGAATTCGGACATGGAGTCTGTAAGTTTTCTGAAATAAAATTTACATACTTAGATGCTACATATGAAAATACTATAAGTCACAATAATTGACAATTCAAAATATTTAAAAGACATGAGAAATTTACGGTCAAAGAAAAACTTGTTTGAATCTCGAAATCCGAAAGAATGCAACATAAATTGGGACGGAGGAAATAGTGTGTTCATACAGAAAAATTAACATGTTTCCCACTTGAACTATCACCATGTGTCATAGTTCAGGTAGGAAAAGGTTAAAACTGATACTCACATGTTAGAGACACTCTTCTCTGTTGATGAGATAGACTGCATTAAGCGAATTCCACTGGGATTTACTCTATGGGATGATCAATGGATCTGGAAACTTGATAGGCAAGGACGCTACATCGTCAAGAGTGGTTATTCAATACTGCATAATGCTACTGCACCAATCCTGAATGGTCAATTTTGGCGAAAACTTTGGAAATTGAAGATGCCTCCTAAGGTGTTGAATTTTGTTTGGAGAGCTTCGAATGGTGTCCTTTCAACTGGCTATAATTTAATGAGCAAGAATATTCTTCAATCCAACTTATGTCCTGCATGCCTCCGAGGGACAAAAACAATATTGCACTCTCTAGTTGAGTGCAACGCGGCGAAACAGGTATGACTTAAATCATCTTTAGGTTGGCGGCAATTTGGTCCATCGCTTTTGATTGGCTTAATTCGCTGATGGAAATTGTGACTCTCGATCAATTACATGAAGCCATTATGATTCTTTGAGAACTTTGGAATGCTAGAAATAGTCTTGTGTGGTGGGGAAAATCTCTGCGACCCAAAGTTGTTATCCAAAAGGCAGCCCGATTTTGGCAGGATTGGACAAAGGCAAGAACGCAACTTCCGATCATATAGCGATGGGAACTGACTTTGCAATAAAATGGTTTCCTCCTGATGAGAATATTCTTAAATGTAACATTGATGCTTCTTTTGATCTTGCTTCGGGAGTAGCTGGAGTCGGTATGCTAGTCCGGGATTCTCATGGAAACTTCATAAGAGGTCGCTCTAGTCGGTTAGATAGGCCACATGACTCACTCATGGCAGAGGCTTTGGGTGTTCGAGAAGCATTAAGCTGGCTAAAGAATCACTTTACATCAACACATATTATTGTGGAGATTGACAACCTTTTGGTTAAACAAGCGTTGAAGAAATTTTGCAGCACCAACTCTTATTTTGATGTTATTATTCATGATTGTAAAGCACTCATGTGTGACTTTACTTCTATTTCTTTGTCTTTTGTCAAAAGATTAGCGAACCAGTGTGTCCATCTGTTAGCTCGAGCTTCGGGGTTCTATGTCTGATGCTATGGAGTGGATACTTGATCGCCCATCTTTGATTCATGATGTACTCAACTTTGGTTTGATTAATAATTGATCAGAATGCCTTTTTCAAAACAAAACAAAAAAAATACATAGATGGTGATAGTTCAGGTAGGAAACAACTGATAGTTGGAATCGCGAAAAAGTGGTAATTTAGGTGTGTTTTTGACCACTAACTCAAAAATTAATTCTAAGCAATATCTATCTATATATAATAGGAGAGGCAAAGCAAGAATTGGATGTCACGACCCGCCTAGTGGGCCATGACGGGCACCCGGAACTGACTACCGAGCACCACATATCATACCACTATCATCTTAACCTGTACACATGCAAACTCCATAAAGCATATACACACACACACATATATATATATATATATATATATATATATATACAAGCCCTCGTGGCAGCAAAAGAATAATATACAGAATATACAATGAGGGTCACATAACATCCACTACCCACACATGAGTATCTACGAGCCTCTAACTGAAACTCTGAAGTCATGAAGATGGGACAGGACCCCACCATATCCAAGAGTATACACAAAAGAATATATCAGAAACAGCTCCTCCGGTCTATGGAAGTGCTCTGGTGCAAGCTGGTCTGGCTCCTAGGAAGCTGGATCGTCTCCTTGTCTACCTGTGGGCATGAACACAGCATCCAAGAAGAAATAAGATGTCAGTACGAGCGATGTACTGAGTATGTAAGGCATGCATCATAAAATAACAAGGAAACAGGAAAACAAAATAGAGATGAAAAGATAACCGGTGACTGCTTGCCTCTTAAGGCGGAGTCATGCATGCATACTCGTAAAATATCATCATATCATATATTGCTGCGGAACGTGCAGCCCGATCCATATATCATCATATATCAATATATTGTCGTGGAACGTACGGCCCGATCCATCACTCATATAGCCCGCGTCCGGGATGATATCATAAGATACCAGCTGATCAGGTGGCTATGCGTCTATAGCGCCTTACCTTTCCCCATGTCCCCTATATACATATACATATCATATACATATATATATATATATATATATATATATAATATACGTAGCATGCATGAGAGCCCAATAAAAGTGCGCTCTATCGGAGTGACGTAAGGTCGTGAACCTCCGATTATATTATGGCATCATCATCATCGCTATGTCTCACCTTGAGTGGTCCATGACATAAACTGAGGCCATATGTTATATAGCACACTCAGACATAAGCTGAGGCCATGTATTATATAGCTCACCCAGACATAAGCTGAGGCCATATATTATATAGCACGCTCAGTCACGCCATGAAATCATCCAGAACCTTGGGCTTGAAAATCTCTAGGATTGGAGTCATCGTAAGATTCTTCAGAGACTATAGACTTCTGGCATTTCTAAGAGTGAAGAGACTATGGACGACATGTATGGAATCAAAACATAGGGATCATGCCTTCGAAAGAAAAGGGGATAGCCTTACATACCTTTGTGTCTACTTAATGATATCGACTAAAAGCTCTCCTTCCGGCTTACAATTCTACATACAAAAGGGTTTGCATGAGGGTTAGATTGTTGAAGGTCTACTTAAGCCTGAACTAAAGCGAATAAGGCTAACGAAAATTGGGCAGCATTTCGTTTGTTTCAACAACTTTCCCTCAAATAATAAAACAGTTCCCAAACATCATAGCAACGCCCGTAATCATAACACATAAATTCCCTTAGTTAGATATTATTCACTTCCCAAATTCACCTCCAAGATCCTCCATAACCACAACTATAATACAACATCATTAGTACCATTCATGACAAAATTATACTCATATTGTACCATGAATCATAACTCAACTATCTTTCAAACCAACATACCATTATTTGCATACTTAAGCTCATGTTCCATACTTGCTCCTAATACAAGTTCTTCAACTACTCAACACCATTACTAGCATAAAATAATTATAAACTCACCTTTGTTTATGTAGAGGTGATCTTTGGATGAGAATACTCCACTTGAGAAGACCTCCACTTCAATACCAAAGAGATTCCCAACTTCTATCAATCCTTAGGAAGCATTCACACCCTTGATTCTTCCAACTTTTGGTGTTTGATCCTTGATTTCCCTTCTTGGATATGTATTAATGTGTTATGAAGAGGGTTCTAGAGGTTTTTGGAATGTTAGAGAAGTGAGAAGTGAGAAAAAGAAGAGAAAATCGTGCATATATAAAAATGAATTTCGGACCCGACCCGAAACCTACGGTTCACTATACGGACCGTACAATTTATACGGTCCGTATATTGGACCATATGTTTCCTCCAGAAAACCACCCTTCACTGGAAGGGTTCTACGGTCAGGTATACGGGCCGTATAAAATATACGGTCCGTATATATGACCGTATAATCCCGCTTTTTTCGAATTCGTTCTCGTCGCTTCATTTGATCTCGAATCCTTATGGAACCTTCTTGACACTCGTTTAACATTTCATCATCAATCTAATTGACGTTATAACTCTTTCCCATAGCATCATTAGAACGTCATTAACTCGACACTGGCAATTCTTGTCTGGCGCACAACATGTAACTCGCTTTCCTTAGCAACTTTCCTTTCTTACCTCGAATGTCTTTGGAAATCTTAATTAGGACTGTTAAAGACTATTTCTTACTTATCAAAACATCGTATACGTCATTCCCTTTGTTAGTCTATTCACTGTACGCTAACGGGAAATTTTCGAGGTATAACATTGGATGACAAGTGTCATCACGATAAAAATCACAATTTAAAAACACAAAATAAATAAATAAAAAACAGCAACTGGTTAAAAAAACTGCAAAGAGCAAATAATAATTAAAAAGCCACTTGGCAAGATAAAAAGAAACCGGATAAATTCAAGCTGCAAAAATCAATTTTGAAGAGGTAGTTTTTTTTGAAGAACCAGTTTTGTTTCTCAATTAACATAAACCTAATCGTAATCCAAGCCCTATGCTCTCTCACTTTCATCCAGGTTTTCCTACAAGTTTTCTTTGTTTCAGTAATTAGAATATGTGTCTTCCGCTCTTTCAAAGTTTTTCCATCTTTGTTTGGTGATCTTTCATTATTTCATTGTAGTTGTTTCTTTGGTAATTGGATTTGGTGGAGATATCATAGTTTCTGTTCATGCATGTCACTAATTGTACCTAATTTCGTTTACTTTATTTTTATATAGGAATTTGGTAAATTAACTCATTGTTTGCAACTGGGCTTTTGAGCATTCAATCAATTTTTTTCTTTTCTTCACATCGTAAGAACATTTTGTACATATCATTGAAATTTGTTTTGTTTTATTCATTCCTCTGCTTTAGAAACTACTGGAGTGCATCTCTATTTATTTGAGTGGACGGAGCCCTGTGTGATCTTGATATAATGTTCTCGAAGGTGTTGTTTTCTGTTTTTGGTAGTGAATTTGGTTGGTGTATATCTTACTATATGTTTTCTCTCAATTCTGCATGAATTTCATGATTAGCATTTAGCAGGAGATGTAGTCAATGTGTAATAACCAGTCGGATCTGCGAGATCCGCAGAGTGTGTGTGGTATTTTGTAAACAGTCCAGAACAAAATTCAAGTAAAAATAAAAATAAAAATAGACATTTTGAAATTAAAGACAAAAATCCCTAAAACATTACCCGTTATGTGCTTTTCAAGATTTGACTCACCAAGAGGCCGTGATTCGATATATTAGTTAAAGCCTAATTGACTAACTATCACTTAATGACTTTTAGAAGATAACTGATCCAAAGGTTTATATATGACTATATGTGAGAGAAATTAAGCACAAACAATGTGCTATCTGCAGCCAAATATCCACCTAAAGTATAAAATCTTCACAATGAAATGAAGATGAAGAAGAATAATGGGACGAGTCATTGCAGGAAGAGATTGAAAAGAAACGTGTTGATGCTAAATAAATTGGACTACCAGAACATATGCCTAAAAATATTGTGATTAAACAAAAGAAACTTCACCACAGATAAAACACTAGTACCAATTTCTTCAACTAACAATAAACAACTCCTCTTCATTTGTTGCTTTATCAATTCCAATTTCAAATGCATTTCAGAGAATTCTAGTAAGATATAGCAAATTAAAAGGCTTGGGAAAGTTCATCTCTTAATATATTCTTTAGAGCTCAATGTGATACTGCATATTGTCGACTCCTGATTTCATTTAAACATTTACTGCAGTTGACTTAGTGATGTATTAAAATGCGCACTATTCATATTATTCAGTCTGTACTTTCAGTTTCAGGCATTTGTATTTTGTTTGGGGGTCGTCCGGATCATCTTTTTGCTCTTTTTCAGGTGATACCAAGAATATTTTCAGAAGTTAATAGAGTATATCTCTATTATTTTTGCATATGGAGCCCTTGTGTGATCTTGATAGGATGTTCTCGAAGGTGATATTTTCTTTTGTCACCATTCTTTTTATCAATCTGATTTTATTATTGAGTGACAATTGCTTAATTATATTACTTTACTTTTTGTTATAGAAATGCAGAGAGGAGGACGAACAGGGGCATATATATTTTTGTTGCATTCCTCCCTTCTACTAAGTTTTATTCATATTTGGTTTTCCTCTTTCATCATGTTTTACTGGTGGACTCTGTACATGCATTTGGTTGTGACTTCAAATGTCTTTATGGGAAGTTTCTACTTAGTTGCAGAAGCTTCTAAATCACTTAACACACTAAATTTTCATCCGCAGCCAAAGGCGGATCCACACCATTGGGTGTGGGTTCGCGGGAACCCACAACTTTTATCCGAACGTTGTATTTTATAATGTGAAACTCTTCAAATATATAAGAAATTTGAGCTGAACCCAGTAACAACAGACACTGCTAACTGGGAACCCACAAATTTCAAATCCTTATCCGCCTCTATCCGCACGGGGAAAAAAAAAAAAGAAAGAACTTTTACACTACCAAGGTGGGTTAGACAAAGTGTCCAAAATAATTAAGCAATTTTCTATTCCAATTTTACCCCATAAGGATTTTATTAGGTAAACATCTGTCATTTAACAATTCCAAAGATACATCATTGGCATTCACCAAAATCGGTTGACATGAAAACAAGTCCACCTATATGCCTTTGCTTAGATCGACTAACTGAGATCAATATTAGTAATATTTATCTTCATAAATAGAGATGTATTATCTTAAGAAGTTGATATTTGTTTATCTTTTGACTCAAGTGATGTACATTAAGTGCTACTAGGTTACTGCTAAAATTAATTGCTGTTTGTTTCTCTTATATGAGTTCTCTATAGTATAATACTCTCATGTGGGGAAAAAGTAAATTGAGGAGAAAGTTCTCAAAATGGAATAAAGGTAGATGGAGAACAGTAAACATATCATGAATCCTCTGTTCCTTGGAGTTGCATTTTGCATATTCTAATTTAACATTTGTTGGTGATTACAAAGTGGTACTTTGAGCTTTTCTTTTTAGCAGTATGCGTTTCTAGACAGTTCGTATGTACCAATTTAAAAATGTGAAAGAACCAACACTCTTTGCCATATCCTTTGTGTTCAATAATATTGTTTAAAGACAAAAGAAAAAAAAAAATATGGCCATCACAAGGTGCGAGTAATGGGTATATAAGGATTGATAATAGAAATAATTGAGAGGTACATTTTGATGATCTGTTACATCCTATATATTACTTTATAATTTTTATGTCGAAGTTGTTGGTTTGTGTTAATACCATAATTTGTGCTGGTATTTCTTATGATGTCAATGACAGTTCTGACTATACATAAATTAAATCTTTATCTTATCAAAAAAAAAATATAAAACTTAAATGAATCATTGTTATTGTAGAAATTCTGACGGAGAGGGTTCTTGAAGGTAATTGAGAGGTATATTTTGATGATCTGTTGCATCTAATATATTATTTATTTTTGTGTTGAAGTTGTTGGTTCGTGTTAATACCAACCTGATTTGCTTAGGTTCATGATGTATTAATTTTCTATGTTTTAGGTGAGAAAAACAAAGAAAAGCTATTCATGAAATGAATGAAGAATCTAAAGCTCCATTTCAAGATCAACATCCAAGATAGGGATTTCAACAGCAAAAGAGCACTTGAGCAATTAAAAATAGTGAATTCACACAAAAAGATCTGCAAAGATACCAAATAAGTGGCTAATTTGGGAATGTATAGGCCTATAGTACCTGTTCTTACATTTTGTAAAGAATACCCCATTTGAACTGTTGAAATCTCTATTTGAAGTGCTGAAATTCTATTTTAACTATTAGGGCTCATTTAAATTAATTGTTGTGCTAAAAGACAATTGTAAGACTCGATACTGTACTTGGGGTTATTGTTAACGCAGAGGATAAAGGTTAATAGTTTAGTCATTTTTTATAATGCTATGGCCATTTTCTCCTCCCAAGCCAAATAAATATAATTGTACTTCTTTATATGGCACATTTGATATTTGCTCTGAGAAAAACGTATGTAAGGAATTCAATCTACGCTTCTGGATTTTGTGCATCACATGAGGCTGGAGATGTTGTCAGTCCATCGATAGGTTATACATGCAATTGGAAAGACAAAACTTCTTATGTGTAGGATATTAGGATTTTTGAAAAAACAAAAACCCTTTATTTAGAGCATATTAGGATTTTGAAAGATTACACCATCGTTTCAAACGCTTTCTTGAAGTAAATAAGACGATATCAGTCTTCGAGACGAACTTTGTCACATTTCAGATAAAAAGATGTATCTGCAATTTTCATGCCAAAGTTTAAAAAAAGATCGCGTAATTAAAGTCTCAAATTATAGAAAATCCAAAAAAGTTTCAAAACCTTATAATCAATTTCATTTTGCATTTAGATTAGCCCAAGAGAATTTTAGATGATTAAAAAATTATTGAATTGTGCATGTAGGTTGATAGCAGCATCATTATCGAGCTAAGTAAAATACTCCTAACCAACTTATATTTTGGTCGTAATAGATTATGCTACTTTTGGTTGACCAAAATGTAGCAATAGCAATATATTGTTTTACAATATTATGATGGTATTGACCAAATTATATTAAACAGATTGTGTAGGAAGTGTTTTTCGAAGGAAATATTTTACAACATTATGATGGGATCGTGTATCAATTCAATTATAATTGACTATCAATTGTGGTACATTCTCATTTCAAAAAAAAAAAAAAAAAAAACATTAATAAACTAAAATATCTAAGATTACTTGACATTAAGCTACTTGGTTAGTAAGTAATGAATAAAACACAACGATAAGGATTACAGATGAATCTACCTTCCTCAAGCTGCTATAAAAAGTTTCTTTCTAAGTTGTATTGTTTTAAATTGAAAGATGATAGTGTTATTCTTTACTGTAGTATTTTTGAATTGATATGAGAATTACTCTATGTTACTATATACCCATATTCCTTTTTGTTGGCCGCAAAATTCCATCTTCTATCAGGTTGCACTCTTTCACAAAAGAATATTGATTTAATGCAACTTTTGTTATGATTATTTTTTCCTCTCATATTTATATATTGGTTTGTTTTCCATAAGTAATAACTATTATAACTTGTCGACGTGCTAAATATACTAACCTTATTTCATGTAATGAGTACAATTTTACAACAAGTTGAATCTTGAAATTGTTCGATAAACCTGTACAATTACTATATTTAGCAAATAACATTTTCCATATAAACCTATACAATTATAGGAATCTTTCATACTCCTTTATGTCTACCGTATTTTCAAGTAACATTTTCTTATTATTTTTTATATTTAGAATTCTCCGCGCAACGCGCGGGTATGGATACTAGTACCAATAATGACCAAAAATGCTACTATCCCAACTTTTTATTTGTGGAATAGTATTTATGGAATCCAAAAGGCTGGAAAAAATTATAAAAATTCCTTTACCGGAAATCGAACCCGGTTCTCCTGAGTGAAAGCTAGATATCATAACCGCTGGACAATAATGGATTACTGAGCATATGATGCCATGTTATTTTACTTATTATTGTTGAAAAAATAAACTTATTCACATTATTTAATTTGTTCACATTATATTTAATTTAGTTCATGAACTAGTAGATTAATGTATTAGGAGATACATGAATTGGTGGAAAATTCTAGATTAGTCTAGTGAGTTCTTATTCATGTACTTGGAGGATGTGAAGTGTGAAATTATTAATAGTGATACATGTATGCTAGGCTGGATACATGGATGAATTCACCTATAAATAGTCATATAATTTAGCCATTTGAATCAAGTCAAATTGAATAGAAAATCATCCTTCCTCCATTTCTCTTCTAGTGAGTTTTGAGTATTATTTGTGTTGTCTTGCTCTCCTAAATTTCCAACATTTGGTATCAGAGCCGGTGTGTTTGAGAGACAACAAAACGTAGAGAAAATGACTAACACCAATGGAGCTCCATTCCAAGTTTCGATGCTCACTAAAGAAAATTATGGAAGTTGGTGCATCCGAATGAAGGCTTTGCTTGGAGCCTATGATGTATGGGAAATTGTGGAGAGCGGTGTTGATGAAGAAGATGATGCCGCTACCACAAAGAAGAAAGACCAAAAGGCACTCACACTCATCCATCAAAGTTTGGATGAAAAGATGTTCGAGAAGGTTGCACTCCAAGCATGCATGGGATATTCTTCAAACTTCCTTTAAAGATTTGGACAAGGTGAAAAAGGTTCGTCTCCAAACCTTAAGAGGAGAATTTGAATCGCTGCAAATGAAGGAATCCGAATCAGTTTTGGATTATATTTCAAGAGTCTTGGCGGTTGTCAATCAAATGAAGAGATATGGTGAAGAGTTGAATGAAGATAGGGTCGTTGCAAAAATATTACGATCCTAGATTCAAAATTTAATTATATTGTTGTTGCCATTGAAGAGTCCAAGGACTTGGACACCATGACCATAGAAGAACTCACGGGTTCTTTGCAAGCACATGAAGAAAAGTTGAAGAAACCGAAACAAGAGTCGGTTGAACAAGCTTTGCAAGCAAAACTTTCTTCGAAGGAGAAAGATGAAAGGCGTGGCTCACAACAAAGAGGTCGTGGGCGTGGAAGAGGTTGTGGTAGAGGAGGAAGAGGTGGTAGTCAGCCTCCGACCAAAGAAAATAGAAGGCAAGACTCCAACCAAGGAAGAGGCTATGGAAGAGGTAGAGGATGGAGGTCAAATCAAGGAAGGTATGACAAATCAAATATTGAATGTTATACTTGTCATAAATATGGTCATTTTTCCTGGGAATGTAAAAATAATTTTGTGGAGAGCAAAAATGAAGGTGAAGATGACACTTTACTCATAGCATGTAAAGAAGAAGAAAGTGTAGAAAGAAACAAATGGTACCTTGATTCCGGTGCAAGCAGCCAAATTTGCGGGAAGAAGCATTTATTTCCTGAGTTTGAGGAATTTAATGGTGGAAACATCACTCTTGGAGACTCTTCAAAAGTTCAAATCAAAGGAAAAGGTAGAGATAATAGTCAAAATACCCCCCAACGTTTGACCAAAATGCCAACTACACACCTAACCTTTGTGTTGGTCCTATTACCCCCCTGGACAAATTTTTTCAGTATCAAAATGCCCCTTTTTTGCTGATGTGGACAAGAGCGTGAGTACACTGCTCAGTGGCGCGTTATAGCTTTAAAAAACAGCATCGACGTGTTTTGGAGCGCCAAATGGTACCACATAGATGCCACATAGATAAATTTAAATTCCCTCCATTTTTAGGCTACTTCATCTTCTTCTTCACCCTATTTAATACCCATCTCCATTCTTTTTGCCAAAATAATACCCATTATAAATTTAGAGCTAGGATAGTGATTATTCTTATAATCATTGTCTTCTCAAATCAAATTCAAAAAAAAAAAAAAATCTGAAGAAAAAAAAAAAAACGAAAATGCGGAAAAAAAAAAAAAGGTTGAAAATCTAATCTTGTTAAAGAAAATCTGATTGAAAGTTGCTTGTTTGGAGTTGCTACTTGTTGCTTGGTTGGAGTTGTTTAAGCACTAATTCTTTGAGTTGATTTGGGGAGAAAATTAAACTCCATTGCTAGGAATTTGGAGAAAGCTATGAAGAACACCAAGTGGGTTTCTTTAAATTCTTGATTGTTTGATCAAATTAATGGATGAACTTTGTTCTACTTGGTGTTAGGAAGCTTCCTTTCACATTTGGGTTTTTTTCCTAAATCAAATTCAAAAAAAAAAAAAATCTGAAGAAAAAAAAAACGAAAATCTGGAAAAAAAAAAAAAGGTTGAAAATCTAATCTTGTTAAAGAAAATCTGATTGAAAGTTGCTTGTTTGGATTTGTTACTTGTTGCTTGGTTGGAGTTGTTTAAGCACTAATTCTTTGAGTTGATTTGGGGAGAAAATTAAACTCCATTGTTAGGAATTTGGAGAAAGCTATGAAGAACACCAAGTGGGTTTCTTTAAATTCTTGATTGTTTGATCAAATTAATGGATGAACTTTGTTCTACTTGGTGTTAGGAAGCTTCCTTTCACATTTGGGTTTTTTTGGATCAAATTTGAGGAAGTTGGTGTGATTTTTTTTTTTTCAACTCCTAATGAAGATGATGATGATGATGTTGATGAAGATGAAGAAGAATTGGGTATGAGTTTTGGATCCTCATACCGAAAATGGAGTATGGAAAATTGAGAGCTTTTTTTTTTTTTTTTTTTTTTTTTTGAAGAAGAAGAGTAGATGGATGGAGGAAGGGGGGGAAATTAATAAAAGATGGGGGGAAATTAAAGATGTGGCACGTGGGCCGCGCGCGTGTGGACAAGCACCGTGAATAATTGGGGATTGTCATATTGACCCGCCACATCGCAAAAAAAGGGCATTTTAATATTTAAAAAATTTGTCCAGGGGGGTAATAGGACCAACGCAAAGGTTAGGTGTGTAGTTGGCATTTTGGTCAAACGTTGGGGGGTATTTTGACTATTATCTCGAAAAGGTACGATTTTAATTTGTTTGAAAGATGGAAGTTATCAATTTATCTCCAATGTCATGTATATATCGGAAATGAAAAGTAATATTCTGAGTTTGGGGCAGCTTTTGGAGAAAAATTATGACATTCATTTGAAAGATAAAAGGTTGACTATGAAAGATGAAAATGGGAGATTGTCAGCCAAAGTTCCTATGGCTAAAAATAAAATGTTTGTTTTGAATCTTCAAAGTGATGTACCAAGGTGCTCATTTTCCTGTGTCAAAGATTCATCTTGGCTTTGGCATAGGAGATTTGGCCATTTGAATTTTGATAGTCTAAGGTTGATGAAAAAGGAAAATATGGTGAAAGAGTTGCCAACCATTAACCATCCTAAGCAGCTTTGCGAAGGATGTCTTTTTGGAAAGCAGTCAAGGAAAAGCTTTCCCAAAGAGTCATTGACAAGTGCACGGTGTCCTTTAGAGATGATTCATATAGATATGTGCGGGCCTATCAAGCCAGCCTCACTTGGTAAAAGTAATTATTTCCTTCTCTTAATTGATGATTATTCTCGAAAAACTTGGGTATATTTTTTGAAGCAAAAATCTAAGGTTTTTGAAAACTTCAAGAATTTTAAGAGCATGGTGGGGAAACAAAGTGGCTACCAAATAAAGTCACTTCGGTCCGATAATGGTGGAGAATTCACTTCACGTCATTTTTTGACCTTTCCAAGATAGCCTCAACAAAATGGCGTGGTGGAGAGGAAGAATCGAACTATTCTCAACATGGCAAAAAGTATGTTGAAGAGCAAAAATATGCCAAAGGTTTTTTGGGCTGAAGCAGTTGCTTGTGCGGTGTATTTATCAAATCGGCATCACACCAAAAGTGTTCGTGGCAAAACATCGCAATAGGCTTGGAGTGGTTTCAAACCAAAAGTTGCTCACTTGCGAGTGTCTGGAAGCATTGCTTGTGCACATGTGCCGGATGAGAAGAGATCTAAGCTTGATGAAAAAAGTGAGAGGTATGTTTTCGTTGGTTATGCGCAAAGATCTAAAGGTTATAAGTTATATAACCTAAGAAATGGCAAGGTTACCATAAGCAGAGATGTTGAAGTTAATGAAGATAGTGCTTGGGAATGGAAATCTAAGAGCAAGATTGCTCTTTTAGTCCATTCCTTGATGATGAACATGATGAAGAAGTCATGGAGCAACCTACTACACCACCTACAACACCTCCACCGTAAGTTCAAGAATTTGGGAAATCAAGTTCAAGCAGTGTACCTCGAAAGTCTAGAAGTCTTTGAGACTTGTATGATGCAAAGGAAGAAGTATAGAAAATTTAAGTGATTTAACTCACTTTTGTTTATTGGTGGACAGCGAGCCTGTAAAATATGAAGATGCTGCCGGTAATCCAAAATGGAGAGATGCGATGGATGAAGAAATCATGGCAATCAAGAAGAATGACACTTGGGATTTGGCAAAACTTCCAAAAGGAAAAAGCACCATTGGAGTCAAATGGGTTTACAAGCTAAAGAAAAATTCCAAAGGAGAAGTAGAGAGGTACAAAGCAAGATTGGTACCAAAGAGGTACAAGCAAAAGGCCGGTATTGATTATGATGAGGTGTTTGCACCAGTTGCTCGTTTGGAGACAATCCGCTTGATTATTTCTTTGGCAGCTCAGAATCAGTGGAAAATCCATCAAATGGATGTGAAGTCGGCTTTCTTGAATGGGATTTTGGAGGAAGAAGTATACATTGATCAACCTTTGGGCTATAAGGTTGAAGGAGATGAAGATAAAGTGTTAAAATCGAAAAAGGCTCTTTATGGCTTGAAACAAGCTCCACGGGCTTGGAATTGTAGAATTGACAAATAATTCCAAGCAAATGGGTTTTTAAAGTGTCCACATGAGCATGCACTTTATGTAAAAATTAATGAAGATGGTGACAGATTACTTGTTTGTTTGTATGTGGATGATTTGATCTTGACATGAAATAATCCAAAGATGTTTGAAGAATTCAAGAAATCAATGACAAGAGAATTTGAGATGACGGACATTGGCCTAATGTCATACTATCTTGGCATTAAAGTGGAGCAGAAGAATGATGGCATCTTTATTTCTCAAGGAGAATATGCAAAGGAGATTCTCAAGAAATTTGAGATGGAGAATTGCAAGCCTATTAGCACCCCGTGGATTGTGGAGTTAAAGCTTGTCAAGCGTGAAGATGGAGAAAATATCAATCTCACATATTTCAAGAGTCTTCTTTGGAAGCTTAAGGTATTAAACTTGTACGAGACCCAATATGCTTTTTGGTGTTTGTTACACCTCGAAAATTTTTTCGTTGATGCACAGTGAATAGGCTAATGAAGAACACTAAATATGTGGTGTCTCGATAAGTAAGAAGTAGCGTTTGATGACCTTAAGTAAGATTTCAAAGACATTTGATGTTAGACGAGAAAGATTGCCAAGAGAAGGCAAAGCTTACGATAAGTATCGGAAGGAATCTATGAGTAACGAGTTAATGGTGACTTAAAGAGATTATGAAGAAGAGTTATAACGTCCCTTAGATTGGTATTGAAGTGTTAGACAAGTGCCAAGAAGGTTCCATAAGGATTGGAGATCAAACGAGTCGACGAAAACAAGATCGGAACCACTGGGCATTATACGGCCGGACATGCGGCCGTATAAAATACACGGACCGTATGTCAGCGTAGGTTTAGCCCGAGAATGGCATGCCTCTCTGGACCGGATATACGGTCCGGACATACGGCCGTGAAAATTATACGGACCGTATGTTGGTCCGTATATTCGATCGGGACGAGAATGTTGTATTTAATGAGGGTTCAAGCTTATTTCATTTCATTTTCATCTTTCACTCCCTCTCTCTCTAAAACATCTCTCCACACTTCTCCCACAAGTTTTCAAGTGGATTAGTGCTCAACTTCATCAAACCAAGTGAATCAGGTATAAGAAACCCATTAAAGTTCATCCAAAGCAAGAATCCAAGTGAGGGAAAATCTAGGGTTTTGCTCAAGTGGGATATTTGCACCCGAAGTTCAATCCAACACCATATAAGGTAAGTTTTATGATGTTTCCATGTCGTTTAAAGTATTTGGAAGATGAGACACTTGGACTATATAGGAATATAAGAAATGGGTCATGAATGGATGAATAGTATCACTTTTGAGTAAATGTGTGGAATGAGATATGATTCTTGATGCGTTATGAATATGATCATGTTATAAATGATATTGAGAGTATGGAAATTGACATTGTATGTGAATTAACGTATTGTCGAGTTATGATTTTGTGAATGTCGAAAATTGAAGTGAATTGTGAAGTAAGGGTAATGTAGATGGCTAAAGGCTATTGTGATGATATTGTGAACGTTATTGTTGATGTTTGGGAGTTGATATGTATTACGAGGAAAGTCGTATAAATAGAGGAGATGCTGTCCGATTTTCTCTAGAATTAGTTATGAACGCTAAATGCTAT
Organism: Lycium ferocissimum; assembly: GCF_029784015.1. Lineage (NCBI taxonomy): Eukaryota > Viridiplantae > Streptophyta > Magnoliopsida > Solanales > Solanaceae > Lycium > Lycium ferocissimum. The sequence goes on from NC_081352.1 coordinate 24,175,178, forward strand.
CCATCATCTAATATGAGTCTGCACTTGATGAAGGTAGAACGTGAGCTTTGAAGAAGAACGCTCAAGTGATAGAATAGTTGCACGAAAGGTATGTAAAGCTAACCCTTCTTTCGTAAGGCATAGTTCTTGGCCCAATGTTCATCCCCTTATGAGTTCATGATACTCTCTAATGATCCTCGCTCGAGAAGCTATTAAGCTAATGATGCCCAATGGTATGATTGTACTAAGTTCCTTATACGACGAGTAATACTACGGATAGAAGGTAATGAATGACGATAGTAAAAAGGCTAAAGATAGATATGAGCTTATACGTATGTGTGCCCATAAGAGGCTATTGTAAACACCGAGCTTATATGGCCGGGTAGAATATAGTAAGTATGTACACATGTATATCTATATAACGATGCGCGCGCTGCTGCCCGATTGGGTACGAACAACATATATGCCTTGCGCGGGGCCGGTACGTGAAACACAGAACCTTTGTGGTCGGGTATGCTATATAAATGCTATTTATATGACATCTATATGAGTACGATTATGCTATGTATTATGACATCTATATGAGTACGATTATGCTATGTATAAGACACCAATTAGAGCATGAATATGATAAGACGATGTAAGTGCCAAGTGAGGGCTATATATATGCAATGTATATGATATGAGTATGAATATGAAAGGGGATATGAACATGAGTACGAAAATAGATACAAAAGGGTAAGTGAGCAAGAATACGAATGTATGTACGCGGGTACGGAATAGAAATGAAGCGTCCTATGGACGGCGAGTAAGTGCTATGATAATGATGCCATTATCTCCATCTTATGTATTTGAAATGTTATCCATTTGCTTCTACATTGATATCGATCATGCTTTACATACTCGGTACATTCTTTGTCTTGCGTCCTTTTGTTTGTGAATGACTGCGTCATGCCCGCGGGTGACCGGGGAACGATTTGATCCATAGCGCGCATTATCTCGGGGACTACATAGCGAGCTCCATTTCATTCGGAGGTGCCGGACTTTTGGTATAGATTCTTTTGTGTATATATTCATGGGCACGGCGGGGTCCTGTCCCGCCCATATGTTATGATATGATGTACCCTTCTTAGAGGCTCGTAGACATTGTGTATATGGTTAGATATGTTTGGCCTTGTCGGCCTATATTTTGGGATGTTGTTATGATCTCTTTGTCGGCTTATGTACATTTATATGGGCATAGTGTTAATGATGATATAGATACGTTGTTGCCCGGCGATATTAGAATGATGATGAATGAAAAGTGTCATATAATTATGTGGCTCACCTAAAATGCGATGTGAAGTGTGTTGAGGGGTGCCCGGGTGGGATAGCACCGGGTGCTCGTCGCGGCCCTCAGGTTGGGTCGTGACAAAAGTGGTATCAGAGCAGTTCAGTCCTAGGGTGTGTCTACGAGCCGTGTCTAGTAGAGTCTTGGTTATGGGTGTGTTGCGCGCCACACTTATAAATAAGAAGCTGCGGACATTTTAGGAATGAATGACCTTCTTTCTTCATAAGAAATCGTGCGATAGAGCTATGATGTAAGGACTTCTTGTTTCTTAACGATATGTTGTGTATTTCAAAAATGCAGCAAAGAAAGGCTTGATGGCCCAAAAGGGCAAGACGGTGGTGAAAAGCGGTGAAAGAGCACCGCCACCAGTAGTAGAAGAAAGTGAGTCCCAGAGTGCGGCTCAATCTCAGTCTTCCCGTTCAGGGCCTATATTAGAGGAGCGTGAGGGAGCCTCAGCCCCAGCTCCAGCACCTCCGGCTCCTCCACCAGATGCTTCAGGCCAAGATGTAAAAGCGGCCATTAATTTGTTGACTCAATTGGTTGCGGCCCAGACTCAAAGGTCAAGTTCAGGGCAAGGTGATAGGGCTGTTAGTGCAAGAGCCCGTGATTTTATTAGTTTGAATCCTCCGAAATTCTTTGAATCGGAGCCGGATGAGGACCCTCAGAATTTCATTGATGGTATGTTGAGGATGCTTCGGTTGATACATGCTTCAGACACCGAGTCGGTAGAGCTAGCATCCTATAGATTGAGGAATGTCGCGGTCCATTGGTACACGGTTTGGATAGCTTCACGGGGAGCCAATGCACCTCCCCCGGTATGGCAAGAATTTGTAGATACATTCCTCCGACATTATTTGCCCCCGAAAGTTCGGCGAGCTAGAGCCGATAAGTTCCTAAATTTGAGACAAGGGAGCATGAGTGCTCTAGAGTATAGCCTCCGCTTCAACTCCTTGGCTAGGTATGCTTCGGCCATGGTCGCGGATATGGGTGATCGAGTACACAGGTTTGTGAAAGGCCTAGGGCCACACTTGATGGATAGATGTTTGACTGCGTCCCTCCAGGACAATATGAATATTGCACGCATCCAAGCCCACGCTCAGAATCTAGAAGAAAGTTTACAACAACAAAGAAGTGAGCATGATAGAGGGCATGGCAAGAGGGCTAGATCTTCGGGTCCGATGAATGAGTATAGAGGTGGGCATAGACACCAGTCTTCTAGGCATTCAGGCTACTCTATGACTAGTGCGCCTCCACAGTATTCAGCCCAGAGATTTGATAGATCTGCTCATCCCGGGCCGAGTCAGAGCTTTTCGGGATCTCAGTTTAGAGGTGATTCGGGTCAGGCGAGGCCACCCGTACCACGATGATCCCAGTGTGGGAAGTTACATTGGGGTCAGTGCAGATTGGGCTCAGAGGGTTGCTATTATGTTGCGGCCTTGCGAGGCATTGATATTGTGAATTGTTGTGACAGGATGGTATTGCCATATTATAGGGGAAACTCTAGCGAAATTTTTGTAGAATCCCCGAGTGCTTAACATTCGAGGACGAATGTTCCTAAGGGGGGAAGAATGTTACACCTCGAAAAATTTTCCGTTGATGCACAGTGAATAGGCTAATGAAGAACACTAAGTATGTGGTGTCTCGATAAGTAAGAAGTAGCGTTTGATGACCTTAAGTAAGATTTCAAAGACATTTGATGTTAGACGAGAAAGATTGCCAAGAGAAGGCAAAGCTTACGATAAGTATCGGAAGGAATCTATGAGTAACGAGTTAATGGTGACTTAAAGAGATTATGAAGAAGAGTTATAACGTCCCTTAGATTGGTATTGAAGTGTTAGACAAGTGCCAAGAAGGTTCCATAAGGATTGAAGATCAAACGAGTCGACGAAAACAAGATCGGAACCACTGGGCATTATACGGCCAGACATACTGGCCGTATAAAATACACGGACCGTATGTCCAGCCGTAGGTTTAGCCCAGAATGGCATGCCTCTCTGGACTAGATATACGGTCCAAACATACGGCCCGTGAAAATTATACGGACCGTATGTTGGTCCATATATTCTAATCGGGACAGAATGTTGTATTTAATGAGGGTTCAAGCTTATTTCATTTCATTTTCATCTTTCACTCCCTTCTCTCTAAAACATCTCTCCACACTTCTCCCACAAGTTTTCAAGTGGATTAGTGCTCAACTTCATCAAACCAAGTGAATCAAGTATAAGAAACCCATTAAAGTTCATCCAAAGCAAGAATCCAAGTGAAGGAAAATCTAGGGTTTTGCTCAAGTGGGATATTTGCACCCGAAGTTCAATCCAACACCATCTAAGGTAAGTTTTATGATGTTTCCATGTCGTTTAAAGTATTTGGAAGATGAGACACTTGGATTATATAGGAATATAAGAAATGGGTCATGAATGGATGAATAGTATCACTTTTGAGTAAATGTGTGGAATGAGATATGATTCTTGATGCGTTATGAATATGATCATGTTATAAATGATATTGAGAGTATGGAAATCGACATTGTATGTGAATTAACGTATTGTCGAGTTACGACTGTGAATGTAGAAAATTGAAGTGAATTGTGAAGTAAGGGTAATGTAGATGGCTAAAGGCTATTGTGATGATATTGTGAACGTTATTGTTGATGTTTGGGAGTTGATATGTATTACGAGGAAAGTCGTATAAATAGAGGAGATGCTGTCCGATTTTCTCTAGAATTAGTTATGAACGCTAAATGCTATCCATCATCTAATATGAGTATGCACTTCAATGAAGGTAGAACGTGAGCTTTGAAGAAGAACGCTCAAGTGATAGAATAGTTGCACGAAAGGTATGTAAAGCTAACCCTTCTTTCGTAAGGCATAGTTCTTGGCCCAATGTTCATCCCCTTATGAGTTCATGATACTCTCTAATGATCCTCGCTCGAGAAGCTATTAAGCTAATGATGCCCAATGGTATGATTGTACTAAGTTCCTTATACGACGAGTAATACTCTACGGATAGAAGGTAATGAATGACGATAGTAAAAAGGCTAAAGATAGATATGAGCTTATACGTATGTGTGCCCGTGAGAGGCTATTGTAAACACGAGCTTATATGGCCGGGTAGAATATAGTAAGTATGTATACATGTATATCTATATAACGATGCGCGCGCTGAATATAATGCGCGGTTGGGTACGAACGACAACGCCGCGGGGCCGAGTACGTAAAACACCGAACCTTCGTGGTCGGGTATGCTATATAAATGCTATGTATATGACATCTATATGAGTACGATTATGCTATGTATTATGACATCTATATGAGTACGATTATGCTATGTATAAGACACCAATTAGAGCATGAATATGATAAGACGATGTAAGTGCCAAGTGAGGGCTATATATATGCAATGTATATGATATGAGTATGAATATGAAAGGAGATATGAACATGAGTACAAAAATAGATACAAAAGGGTAAGTGAGCAAGAATACGAATGTATGTACGCGGGTACGGAATAGAAATGAAGCGTCCCTATGGACAGCAGGTAAGTGCTATGATAATGATGCCATTATCTCCCATCTTATGTATTTGAAATTTTATCCATTTTGCTTCTACATTGATATCGATCATGATTTACATGCTCAGTACATTCTTTGTACTGACGTCCTTTTGTTTGTGGACTCTGCGTCATGCCCGCAGGTGGCCAGGGAGACAGATTTGATCCATAGCCGCATTATCTCAGGGACTACATAGCAGAGCTCCATTTCATTCGGAGCTGCGACTTTTGGTATAGATTCTTTTGTGTATATATTCATGGGCACAGCGGGGTCTGTCCGCCCATATGTTATGATATGATGTACCCTTCTTAGAGGCTCGTAGACATTGTGTATATGGTTAGATATGTTCGGCCTTGTCGGCCTATATTTTGGGATGTTGTTATGATCTCCTTGTCGGCTTATGTACATTTATATGGGCATAGTGTTAATGATGATATAGATACGTTGTTGCCCGACGATATTAGAATGATGATGAATGAAAAGTGTCATATAATTATGTGGCTCACCTAAAATGCGATGTGAAGTGTGTTGAGGGGTGCCCGGGTGGGATAGCACCGGGTGCTCGACGCGGCCCTCAGGTTGGGTCGTGACAGTGTTGGACTTGTCAGTCGCTTTATGAAAACTCCAACAACTTCTCATTTAAAAGCAACCAAAAGAATACTCCGGTACATCAAAGGTACACTTGATTATGGAATTTTTTATTCATCTTCCAAGGACTTCAAGCTTGTTGGCTATTGCGATAGTGATTGGAAATTTGGTGATGTTGATGACCGGAAAAGTACTACCGGGTTTGTTTTCCTTTTGGAAATTCTGCATTTACATGTAATTCCAAGAAGCAACCAATTGTGACTTTGTCAACATGTAGAGCGAGTATGTAGCGACTTCTTCTTGTGTTTGTCATGCAATTTGGCTAAGGAGCTTGTTGAAAGAACTTCGCCAACCACAAGAAGATGCAACTAAGATTTGTATTGATAACAAATCGGCCATTGCGTTGGCCAAGAACCCGGTGTTTCATGAAAGGTGCAAACATATTGATACTAAGTATCATTTCATTAGAGATTGCATATCGAAGAAGGAGGTAGAGCTTGAGTTTGTGAAATCTCAAGACCAAGTTGCGTACATTTTCACCAAGCCGTTGAAGATTGATATTTTTCAGAAGCTGCAGATGGCTCTTGGAGTAGTGAATCAAGTTTAAGGGGGAATGTTGAAAAAATAAACTTGTTCACATTATTTAATTTGTTCACATTATATTTAATTTAGTTCATGAACTAGTAGATTAATGTATTAGGAGATACATGAATTGGTGAAAAATTCTAGATTAGTCTAGTGAGTTCTTATTCATGTACTTGGAGGATGTGAAGTGTGAAATTATTAATAGTGATACATGTATGTTAGGCTAGATACATGGATGAATTCACCTATAAATAGTCATGTAATCTAGCCATTTGAATCAAGTCAAGTTGAATAGAAAATCATCCTTCCTCCATTTCTCTTCTAGTGAGTTTTGAGTATTATTTGTGTTGTCTTGCTCTCCCAAATTTCCAACATTTATTACTTCTCCATCAGTGTTATCAGAAAAAGAAAAGAGTTAAATTACTCTTAGAAGAACCACATATACTTCATTATGAAAATACTATTCTTTCCAAGGAGTCGAAGAAATTGAGCATCATGTTACAGACAGGGTACATTTTTGCAGGTGTTAAAGACAGGGAATTTACCTTCATTATGAGGATGTTTTTCCCTCAAAACATCAATATTTTCGGAATCCTAAATGAAGTCAGACATTGTATCTCCTGTAAATGCAATTTCAAGTGTTGCCGTTGTGTATGTGATCTGTCAAAAGTCCAAAGCCAGTCTTTGTCATACATAATACTAGGACCTCCAATTCATTCAAAAGACTCATCATCTTCAGAATATGGTCCTTAACCGATGACCCTTCAACCATCTTGGTGTTCAAAAGAGCTTTCATGGTTGTTTGTTTTGCCGCACATGACTCTGGTCTCCAAACATCTATTGACATTAGCCTCCAGTCCAGTTTTCTAAAAAATAGACAAGCGACTGATAACACTATTATCGTCCAAGAAATCGTGTCACACTTTGGGAAAAGGAAAGGAAAACACGCTAACATGATTTTAAAAGTGGATCTCGAAAAAGCGTTTTACCATGGAATGGTCTTTTATAAGAAACACCCTTCTATACTTCAATTTCCCTCCAAACATAATAAACCTTATAATGTCTTGCATCACGACTAGTAGTGTAGCAATTCTGGCAAACGGAAACTGAACTGAACACTTTGAACCATCTCGAGATATTATGCAAGGTGACCCGGCCCTTTATCACCATATATTTTCATACTTTGTATGGAAATGTTGTCGAGGAAGATTGAGTGTGAGGTACACAAAATAAATTGGAAACCGATCAAAATCTCTCACAAAGGTCTTATATATCTCATCTTTTCTTCTCAGATGACCTAACGTTAATGGCTCGTGCTAATGAATCCAACTGCCAAAACATCAAAAAAAAATCTTGGAAGAATTCAGTAAAGAATCAGGACAAACACTAACTATTCAAAATCTAAAATAATTTTTTCAAAGAACTGTCCAGATAATACTAAGATACACCTATCAAAGATCATGCAAATCAGAGATGGGAAAGAATTTGGAAAGCATCTAGGATTTCCAATCTTCTATACAAAACCAACCAAGAGAGACTACCAGTTCATAATATGTCACATGTAATCTAAACTAGCAGGATGGAAGACAAAATTCCTAAATATTGCGGGACAAACTACACTGGCAAAAGCATGCCTGAACAATATTCCAACCCATGGTATGCAATATATGAACCTGCCTGGTAATGTCACTAAAATAATGATCATATTCAGAGGAATTTTATATGGGGATCAATGGATTCCAAAAGGAAATTGCATCTCACTAAGGATAAAAATCAGGGTGGTATTAGTGCACAACGTACTACAACCAAAACCTTAGCTCTCCTAACAAAGCTAATCTATCCAAGAGAAATTTTTAAAAAATAGATTCATTTTGAACCTAAGCAACTATTATGCTAAAAGCAAATTTCAACACCTTTGACTTGATTCCTTTAGCTTCTTTTGCATGAGGGCCCTCGAAAGGTATGAATTTCTTCCCACCCATATATGGCAACTTTAGGAATCTCAACTCAGTCCTCCCTCTGGTAGTTCTCAAGTATACAACACGTAGTCCTCTCTGTCGCGGTAAGGGCAGAGGTCAATGAATGCACGTACTTCTTCGCTTGCTCATTGTCTCCAAGCCGAATTTCCAATTTCCTTGACTGATAATCTGTGCAGTTTGAGGAGGACACAAGTTCTCTATATGTGGATGATGCAGGCCAGGTACCACCCATCGAGATCGTACTTCTTTGCTGCTGCATCATTCAGCGCGCCAGAAATGATAGCCACAATTTGGTAAGGAAGCTTTAGTTGCAGAAAGAATTCCTCTGAGTTTTTTATCATTTCCTCATGCATGTCCCAGGAGCCGTCGCCATTTGGACTGGTCAAACAAAACTGTTCGACTTTCTCAAACTGGTGGACTTTTTCCACCACTGTCCCGGCCATGCCTACCTGCTTCGTTGCGGAAGCAAGTAGAATTCAGCATACCTTAACGGTAGCTGTGAAGGATGAATCCATTCATCCGAATGATAAGAACAACATAGGTTGTCTCTTTCTTTGATGGAAGAACCTATATTATTTGTCCAGTGCCCTTCTAATATTAATACATCTGTCACTTTAGAGATCTAAGGGTCTAGATTAATTTAATTAAAAGAACCTCTGAACCACCCCTAAACCATGGTTAAAACAGAGGTCGGATGATTACAGCTTCCGAAAATAGTGCCGTATCTTCAATTCGGAATTGGAAAAAAGATACTGTTACCATGGATAGAATTCATTTGAGAGGGAACAATGCAACAATCAACAAACACTGAAGATCAAATCATATACTATGTATAACTACAACAAAAGATCGCAACGGCAAAGAAAATTAGTTGGTGAGAAAATTTTCTCTGGAGAATAAGTGGTAGCTCCAAATTGATCAAAACAAGTTATTCGTACACTATTTTTATTGCTTCAAATTGTGATTCTTATAGCGGAAATTGCTAATATGAAAAAAATGTCTATAATGTGTGTGATAAAATGTCTCAACTGAACTATTTGAAAATAGTAAGTAAGAAATTGGGATCCTTAAAGCACATCATTAATTGGATAAAGCTCACAAACTATTCCACGTAAATTTGATTAACACATTCTGTTAACCTGTTGACATAAACAAACTTAACCAACAATATTTACCAAAAAGTTAATTAATGAAATTTTTTATTATGAAAATAAATCCTTATTTCCTTTCTATTCGAATTATTGTTACTATAATATCTACGTCAAAAGCTCTCCTCAAACTACGTTTCCCGTATTTAATTTTTTTCTTTTTCTGATAACACTAGTTGAGAACTAAACTAAAATTGCCTTACATAATCAGAACTCCGTTATCGTCCAGCGGTTAGGATATCTGGCTTTCACCCAGGAGACCCGGGTTCGATTCCCGGTAACGGAATTTGTATTTTTTCAGCCTTTTCGATTTCACAAATAATTTGCCTTGTCTACATTACAAATAATTTAAGTTCTTCTTTGTAATTTCGTAGACAAGTTTCAGAACAAAGCAATCGTTTTAATTCACTTTTCAGCTTGCTATCAATTGGTTGTAAGCTTCTCTCTCCATTTACAAATATTTGATTGTGAACCCAGTTATTATTGTCTTTTAATTTGAGGTTATTATAGAAACACATAAACTTTAAATCCTGGATCCGTCTATGTATTCTTCCACCTTTGTGGTCTTTTTATTCTCTCATTTGTTTTTCACTTGAGACTCTCTTTCCCACAACTGGATGTAGATTTGGGTTGATTCAAACTCTCTGATGTTATTGAACTCCTGAAACCTGTCCCTTTATGGAAACAGGTCCACTGGATCAAACCAGCCAGAGGCATGACCAAGTTAAACACAGATGGGAGTTTCATTCCGGATTAATAGCAGGAACATGACAGAAGCGTTGGCTGCTAAATTTGGTTTAAATTGGTGCATTCAACATGGAGTAACATAATGTTTCTTTGGAATTGGACTCTATGTTGATCACTAATCTCATCAAGCAAGGCCAGTCTAGCAATTTCTTCCTGAAGCCTATTGTAGATGACTTCAAGAAGATGGTGAAGGATGCAAATGTTGAAGTGACTCACTGTTATAGAGAAACAAATCAGGTCACAGATGGTTTGGCAAAACTGGCAACTACACTAAACGAGCCTAAATTCATCAACCAGTACCATGATTTGCCCCAAGACTCTCAAGGCCCTTATCAACTTGACAAATGGCAGATGCCAAGTTTCAGGATCCGCTATGACAAAGGAAACTTCTGTGTTAGCTAAGCTCAGTGTTTCCTTTTATTTGTATAGCCAATGGAAAGTGTATGAGACAACAAGAATTCGAGCAGTAATATAACGAAAAAGAAGAATAAACAGTTTTAACGTGGAAACCCTCAAGAGGAAGAAATCAAGATCATCGCCACTCTTATTATTCAATAAAAGATGTATTTTCAGGATACATAATTATGAAGGAAAGCCCAATATATATAGGCATATGGGCTGCGAAAGACCCTAAACCCAGGAGTAATCGGACCACTTTGCCATGTAGGAAACAGAACTAGTCCTTACATCAGTCCCACAAACAGAGCATATAGGGCCCTTTGTCTCATTTAGTGCCTCTGTAGTATCGCTTAGGGACAATATTGGCATTTTAGGAGTCTGTTTGGTATAGGGACCTTGTGTACCTTTGTGTGTTGTGCAGGTAAGGTTCAGATTCCCCTTCGTTTATGTAATTTCTTCATTCAATACACAAGGTAGGGGTCAAAGCCAAATCCCGTCACCTTCAAGTAATGCATAACTAAAGGTGACAAGGCTTAATAGAAAAATAACCTAATTCTCCCTTTTTCGTGTTAATTAATTTAGTTTACCGATTAATCGATCTTCCCATAATAGAGAAAGGTATCTTAATCTAGGACTAACTTGTTAATCATAACAATTTTGTTTTACTTATCAGGTTATTCGGGAGCCTATTTCTGCAATACCTCTGCCTTTGGCAGGCAGAGTTTTTCCGCTTACTAGAAGATTTTTGATGCAAGGCCAAGTCCATGTATTAGCTCTTGATCCAGTTCAATCAGATTTGTATTTAATATTTGACCTCTATGTATCAATTTTTGTTGAAAAATCTTGCATGCTAGCACATTAGTATACGCTGTTTGCAAAGCAATTAACAGGGAAACCATCTAGCTTGCACCTTGGGTAAGCGGCAGAGCCACATAGGCTCAAGGTGGTGAATTGATTCATCTTTCGCCGGAAAAATTATGTTGTATATATAGGTTACTGATAAATATTTGTACTTTTATACACGGTACTATATATATATATATTATCACGGGATAACTTGAATGAACTACACTAAAATAAACGCAAACAATCTAGTGTGTGTGTGTGTGTAGGGTAACCGATGCATGATTCAGTAAGTTGCACTTCACAGAAGGTTTAAACATTTTTTGTCAATAAGGTCATTAGTTTTAGAGAGTTGCTAAAACTTTTATTAGATCCATTCCCTAGTTATAACTGGAGATAAGCAACAAAATAAATTTTTATTTGGTAGCATTAGTATAAGGTAATTGATTCATAACAAAAATACTTTGCAATAACTATTTTTAGTAAACATGACATCTAAATGGAATGGATGGGTATATATGTATATAGTGAATTTTTGATATGTACGGGTTGAGCCAAAACTATTGAATTATGTCAAACGCCTACCATATGCTGCACATTCCCCTCTGACTGCAGTGTTCAATATTTCATTAAAAGAAAGGAAATTTACGACTTTATCCTAAAATAAACAACTACGATAAAGAAGCTATTTCTGCAAGGCCTAATAAAATTTGAGGTAATCACTAATTTAAATTTAAACGAAGACACTATATAGTAGTTTATTCTCAGTGACAATCCCAAATAATTTGGGATTTAACAGGACATGCATCCTTAATGGGTTTATATCCTACTCCGAAAAGGTTTCTATATTTAATCCCCACATGCATTAGGATTAAGAATATGCATTTGCAAAAATAGGTTAATTACTCCGATTCCTATAAGGACTATATCAACAACTTATATTATAAATATCTAAACTCTCAATTGCCTTCTATAAACTCACTGATCTACAACCTTCAAGTCATCACCAACACCAAAAAAAAAAAAAAAAAAAAAAATGACGTTTCCCTCGAAGACAGATTACGTAATGGTTACAATATGCCTTTTGTTTCTTTTGCTATTTTTTTACAAATTGATAAAAAACTTCCTGTGTTATAGAGTAACACGACCTGCACGTCCAAACTATGTAGAGGAATTTGTACCGGCAATAGTGACAACAGAAAGAGCAACTATTGAAGTAGTGATAGATATTTCAGAGGAAACAATAACGACGCCATCAATTAAAGGAAAAAACAACGATTGCTCGATTTGTATCGAAGAAATTAAACATAGGGAGATGTTTTTGATTTTTCCTGTTTGTTGTCATAGGTTCCATTATGATTGTGTTCGTGTAACGACCTATTCGTCGTTGAAGACTTCTTAAAAGATAATATTCCTAAAACACCCTTTTCACACACAACTACTGCTTCATAAATCATGTATAACGGGTGATTCGGTTATTTAATTGATTTGTGTCGAATATCCTCATTTGACATGCAGGAC
>NC_081352.1:24187946-24242494 GCF_029784015.1 Lycium ferocissimum
GGTATTGAACACATAATTATTGATGTTGTATTGGTAGTATGTGGTTGGTTTAGATACAAGAGTAAACATCGCCTAAACATCTAGAAAGGAGTTACTAACGTTAGAATACGTTTGAATCTCCTGTAGCTTAACCATAGTTGTTGGCGTCTTAATATAGGTTAAAGTATTATTGGGTAGCGTACACATATTGTGTGACGAATAAGCACTAAAGACCTGGTCCGATCGGAAGCACTTCAGAAGGAAAAAGCTTTGGCGTGAAAGTTCGTGACACCTTGTTCGGCATTGAGGTAGGTTACGGTTTACTTTATGTCTAGACTCGGTTAGCGAAACGTATGTAAATAGTAGTGATTGACGGGGAAAGCATGATAGGCCTTCGGGCATGGTGTGGAGGTAAATTCCATCTAGGTTGGTATTACCAGTACATTATGTGGGCTTGTCGCCATTATTGTGATATTTTGTTATGTGGGCTTGTCGCCATTATTATCGTTATGTGGGCTCGTCGCCATTATTACGATATTGTTATGTGATTTTGTCATTGTATTGTGATTTCAAGTATTTGATATAATTCTCTCTCTCTTGTTCTCCCACTGGTCATATGGAAGAGGAAGGTTATTCTCGAGAATTGAATATTGAATTGCAATTCCTAGTATGAATCTATGGAACCTATGATTGCGGTGATTATTGAGGTTGATTCCATGCGAGGCATGCATCCCATATTCTATGTGCTATGTGATGTAATTATCACTTAGTTGTATCTTTATCACATACTAGCTCCCTCACCTTATGAAAGGGAAGGGTAATATTGATGATTGAGCCGTGGGCAATAATATGACTTGTACTTGTTTATTGCATATTGGTGATATAATTGAGACTGATAGCATAGCACGACATTGCATTGCATTGCATAGCACTCCATTTGAATGGTCATTCATGTCATTGCATGGCACATTCTCTGATTGATTCTTGATTTGTGAATTACTGAGTTGTTGTTTGTGAGTATTTATTTTAAAGGTTGGATGGAATCGAGGTTTATAGAATTCTCCCTAGGCTTATAATCGAGATATTGAGATCCCTTGTGACTATCGTTAATGCAAGACTTTCTCATGTGCTAGATGTGTGCTTGTGTTTGATTACTTATCTGCTTACTTGTTAGTTGCTTCTTGTTTATATGCGTGAACTAACCATTGTCGGCCTATGATACCTACGAGCCTAGTGTTGTGCTCATACTACTCTTGCTACACTCCGGAGTGTAGAGTTATTTTCGAGCGATGTTCGGAGTCTCACGACCGTTTCGAGGCATTCGTCAAAGGCGTTTGGGTGAGCTATTTGAGATATTGCAACCCGAGTCTCTCCTTAGATTTCTGTTGTTCTCTATCCTTCAACGAAGTCGTATCGATTAGTACGGTATCCATTCAAATTGTAAACTTTTAGAAGCTCTTGTATGAGTCTAGAAATGAGATTTTGGGAATTTCTTATAATAATAGCATTTATTCCGCATGTTGTATCAAATTAAGGTAGTTATATGAAGGGTTCGCCCACCAGGGAAGGTTAGTGTGGGTGCCCGCATGATCCATGATTTGGGTCGTGACAGTTCGGCCTTGGTTAGAAGAAAATAAGACATGTCCTATGTGTCGTACACGTGTTCGTGTCGCGCCATTGCCATATGCTCGGAACGATGATTTAATGAAGGCGCTCGATAATCATCGAGACTTACAGTCTAGTGATACTGATTGAAATTTTCACACCATTCGTGTATGAGTTTCTCTTTCTTTCTTTTTTTTTCTATTTTTCCAGAGGGGGGTTAAAGGGATGCTGTTTGCCCAAATCTACGTAGAACTCAACTTTTCTTCTTCTGTAATATTAAGAGAATAATTTTACGTATCTGATATATACTTTTCTAGTTGGAGAAGCCATATTTTAGGTTTTGAAGTGTGTGTATTTCATTCATTATTCTCTCTCCTGTTGCAAGCATGTAAAATTATTGATGCTGCTTAATTATTACAAAAACTAGATTTCAAGGGATAACTTTTTCTTCACAATAAAGCCAAATTCTTCTTATATTTATAGTTGTACATATTTTTGTTTTTAAAAAAAATATTAGGTTGTGTTTCACTTTAATTTATTCATCTTTCTCAATGACGTTTCACAGCACTCCAAACTATTTTTTCCCACCCTCAAAAATCTTTATTATTATCTTACAAACATTTCTATTATATATAAGTGCCTTAAGAGGACTAACACACCATTGAATACTTGTACTAGAAGCTGTATAAATTGTACATTTTAACACAACAATGAATACTTGCATCAAAAGTTATATAAATTGTACACTTCAACCAACTACTTCTTTATCCCACGTGGACTTATGTCATAGTACTGAATATTTATTCTCTTCTCATGTACTCCCTTTGTTCACTTTTACTTGTCCACTTTGGACTTTTCACGTTATTTAAGAAATAATAAATAAAGTGCATAATTTACCAATGTACCCATATTAATTAGTGCATATTTTTATTAGATTTAAAAAATGATTTGAAGTGAGTAATTAATACTATGGGTAAAACAGGAAAAAATAAATTGTCTTATCTTGATATGCTAAAGGTGACAAGTAAAAGTGAAAAATTATTTTTGGAATACTAGACAAGTAAAAGTGAACGGAGGGAGTATACACGTATGCACTTCAATTTTAATTCTCCGACACATTTATTTTCTCCGTGCACTTTTACTTGTTCACTTTTGACTTTTCACATTCTTTAAGAATTAATAAATGAATTATTCCCTCCGTCCCATATTACTTTGCCACATTACTAAAAATATATGTCCAAATTACTTGTTCATTTACAAAACCAAGATAAAATTAATTAAATCTTAATTTTGATTAATTAATTAAATCTTAATTTTGATTTCTCTGTAACAATTCTTTTTATCTATAAGTGTTAATATAAAAAATTATAATGTAACTAATTTACCCCTTATTAACATTTTTTTTTACTTAATTTAATAAAAATATTTTATTAGTTTTGCTTTTAAAAAATCCAATATATACAACAATGGTTCTTATGTTTGGATCTGAACGGTTAGTTAATTGAGATGAATATCAACCTGTCGGTATACATAAAAGATATTAAAGAATTTAAAAGAAAAAATCTAGAATCAAAATATTAATTTCCCCTCGTATTCTTACTAATTTTCTTTTTCACATCGATGAACAACTTTCATTGTCTTGACAATGACAAAAAAAGTCCGACTCTTTCCATCTCAAAGACTTAATTCCATCATTTTTTAACTATAACTAAAGTGATAGTATATAAAATACATTTTGTATATGTTGCTATATCTAATAAGAATTAGAATGTTTTTAAAAGTTATTTACAAAATACAAACCTTAAAGACTGGCTAATTAAAGTGACCGAGTTTAAGAAATAAATATAAACTTTTGAATCTTGTGGTTCTAAATTAAAAATGTATATAATATAATAAAATATCCTTTGAATCTTGTGATTATAAACTTGACATGTAGGATATTTGAATTGTCAACTTACTAAATATAATAAGAGGCGGACATAACCAAAATAAGACAAATTTTAACAACAATTGAGAAATTAAGGGGAAAAATAAGAGTAAAAGAAGCAAAATACGGAGACTCACTAAGGAAAATTACAGTACCCTTTGCAAAATATACAAACGATTAAGACTAACTAAAGTTGACCAAATTAATCAGATTGGCCCCCGTCTATCAATGCATAGTTTGCTAGTAAAAGTTAAACGTCACACACCTTCCCAACAAGTCAAATACATATTTTCACAACTTAGAAAATGGAAGTAAATGTAAATCTTATAAAAAATTCACGGGACATAACATATGTGTATAAGTATCTTAAATGTAGAAAAGAAAAGAATATTTTAATTTCATTGCGCATGCATAAACAAATTACATGTTTCCGTGAAATTTATTTATTTTTCTTTATATGATTTAAAAGTAAAAAAGTAAAAAAATGTGTTTTCACTATATAGCTTATACCAAAATAAAGAATCTATACAAGACAAAACCAGCGGAAAAAAAAAAATTAGAGATAGAAATCTGACCTTCCTTTATGATCACTAGTATTCGTACCCGCGCGATACGCGGTTTGTATTAAAAGAACCAATTGTGTCAAATGTTAGATATTAAAATATCAAATATGTAAACTTATTACTACTGAGTCTTCAAATTAAACTATTTACCAATCGTGTCAAATGTAATATGAATTTTATTTATGCTCATATGAAAGATATGAATGCACAGATAAAAGTTTATAGTTCCGCAAATTTTATCCTTATTTATTAAAAATTTCGGCACAATCCAATTATATGATTATGTGCATAAGTTTAACCATCCAAAATTCCTAAAATCATCTATCCCTTGTAATTTTGCCGAATGTGAACAAATTTAATGTGGAGTATAACAGTCAGAATGATGCACCATACCTTGTTTTAGAAATTTATAAATATCAATAACGTGACCACTAATAGAAGATACCCCGCCAATTCTCTTCAAAGATAAAGACTAATTCTATTACTACTCATTAGATTAACATATATAAACTTCATCTTAAAATAATTGAGAGAGACAATAAAATGATATGCCATACAAAAATTCAAACAATAATTTACTCAAAAATTTACCTTTAACATCACCAAGGGATTAATAGTTATAAAATGCCAATCCAGAAGTAAAAGATAGAGGCCTTTAAAGACATGAAACTAACCGCTGAATGATTGAGAACTTTTAGCATATGGTGTCTATTAAGGATTAAAGTTGATGAAGCTTTCCCCTTCACTACTACCTGAAAAAATGCAACTCATATTTTATAAATAAATAAGAAAATTGCTTATAAACAATCTTAATTGTGATTAACAAAATACTAAAGCAACAAAACAGTATGTCAAAAGAACTAATATGCAAAAGCTTGTGAAGTGAGAAATCGAATGAAAAATTTGCAAGCAAAACACTGATCAAATGCCATACTGATTTGAAGCTCTACATATTTTTGCTTGGCTTCTTTTATCAACATAGCTTTATAGAAAATTAGTTTTCTAGCCTTTTAGAGTATTTTGTTCCTAATTTACAGCAATTAAAATAATTAAAAATTTTAATAATATTTTTTAGTTGAAATTAGAACTCTTTATTTGGAAAATAAATATATAGAGCACACGTATATGGAGCAATTAATGGTTCAGCACCTTTTATAGTTTGTTGCTCCTTATTTGTAGCGACTAAATTTCTTAATAATTGTAATAATATTTTTATTTGAAATAAGAACTAGGGGTGGGCATAAATACCGAAAACCGAAAAACCGAACCGAACCGAATGAATTCGGTTTTTCGGTTTTCGGTGTTTCGGTTCGGTTCCAGTTTTTTTAACTAGCAAATTCGGTGTTCGGTTTCGGAATTTTGGTTTAACCGAATATTTAATATAATATTTTTTTATATCAATAAATAATATATATCAATATCAATTTAAAAGTATCTCAAGGCATTGAGATGAATAATACTGTCTGAAATTTAAGATTCTGATTTGTCTGAGAGAAAGAACTTCCTTGTCTATCAATTTCTTCCTCCAAGTTTCATTTATTGCGATTCTGGCGCTGGTCGTAGTTCTTCTTCTGCGGCCGTCTTCGGGCCGACTCTTTCTTGGCTAGTGCTTTGGTCTTTGGCTAGTGCTTGGGTTGCCTGCTGCTATTGCTAGCTAGTCTTAATTTCTTCGCGCTGTTGCTAGCTAGTGCTGGTACTAAAGACATTCTTGATATGTTGATCATGAATCATTTGGTAACGGGTGACTATTGCTTAACCAATGCCAAAAAATCGAATTAGAAAACCGAAACCGAACCGAACCGAACTTCAAAACACCGTACCGAACCGAACTAATTCGGTGCGGTGTTCGGTTTCCACTTAAAATAAACCGAAACCGAAATACCGAACCGAACTTTGAAAAAACCGAACCGAACAACCGAACGCCCACCCCTAATAAGAACTCTTTATTTGGAAAATAAATAATATTGAGCACCGTCTATGGAGCAAATTGTTCGGCTCCTTTTATAGCATTTTGCTTCTTATACATAGCAACTAAATTTCTTAACTATTGTAATAATATTTTTTAGTTGAAATAAGAATTCTTGAAAAATAAATAATCTAGAGCACACGGCTTTTGCTCCACATTTATAGCAACTGAGTTTCCTAACTATTGTAATAATATTTTTTAGT
Organism: Lycium ferocissimum; assembly: GCF_029784015.1. Taxonomy (NCBI): domain Eukaryota; kingdom Viridiplantae; phylum Streptophyta; class Magnoliopsida; order Solanales; family Solanaceae; genus Lycium; species Lycium ferocissimum. The sequence goes on from NC_081352.1 coordinate 24,194,190, forward strand.
TAAATAAGCATTTTTTTTATATCAGCAACTTTATTTTATTTTATCTTGGATGTTATTTATTGTAAATTTCAAATACTCTAAATATTAGGAGTAAGCATATTCTAAATTAATAATATTTATAGTACTGTTGTACGATTAACTTTGAAGTCAAAATTTAAACTTTTATTTTCAGTTAAGAAATTAATCTTCTTTTAGTAGATTATTAAATTAGGTAATATTTTAAACTACAATTAATAACTTCTTTTATAATTAATGCAAATAGAATTTGTTGCCAAGTAGTTTGTTCATATTTCGCCACTTGGCTTAATATTTAGCTAGACTACTCTCCTTTTATATATATAACTCATTTTTCGTTTTTTTTTTCTTTTTCGAATCATTGAATATTCGGTTAGAAATTAAATTTCAAATCTCGTTTAGGCTTTTTTTGGTTGATGATAAGGTTCTCGTTTAGTTTATCCTGCTCTAATACAAAGTTAATTCCCCTTGATTCATGTTTGGTAAGATTGTAAATTAATCTTCAACTTCAACGAATAGTGATTGTCTTCGAATAATCCATTGAAAACCAAAACATTTAAGTCGAATTTGGTTATTGGTTACATCACTTGTGCGTCATCTGGGGCGCCCCTATGGAGCAAATATTGAGTCCGGAACCAAAATGCCCCAAAAAAAAACAGTTTCGACCAAAATACCCCAACAAAAAAAAATGTTACGAAAATGCCTTTAGCGCAGTAAATTACTGCGCTAAAGAGTTAACGGACACGGCTCCGTTAACTGATATAGCGCAGTAATTTACTGCGCTATAGTGCTTTGTTTTTTTTTTTCCTGCTCTTTTGGTTAACCCTTCTTTCATTACACTTTTTAACGTACTTTGACCATAGATTAATCATGCTTCGGGACCCCGAAACTTCAATATTTTATATAGAACCCTACTTATTTTTGTGCGATTAATTAGATAGGATCAACACATCAAGGATACACAAAAGTTCGGATGACCGTTTTAGAGGTTGAAAAGTGCTCGAACGCCATTTTCGTTCAAGGCTCGGTGACATTAGCTTGAAGTTCTTTACGAATACTTAAACTTGTTCATTAATAATTAATCAAAAGTTAGTCAAAATGGCAGCGTTCATGCAAAAAAAAAAAAAAAACTTAATTAAATTGCATCATTCATAACCTTGAGTAGATGAAAATACTTAACACACTAATTCATTAATAAGAAACCCATGATATATTAAAAATACAATCACAACATTCTTGAGTAGATGAAAATACTTAACATACTAATTAATACCTAAGAGCATAACGATATATTAAACTTAAAACTAAAATCACAACATTCTTAATCATCATCAGAGTACAAGTCCTCAATATCGTCCTCAGAAAAATATTGGCGGTTTCTTAAGACACATCTTTTTTCAGTAGATTAGTTCTCTACCGGTTGATGATGCTTGTTCTTCGGCCAACTTTAGCATGTAAAATCTACATCGTCTTGCCAAGATTCGTTGTTTTCTTTTCTAATCCTTTGCACGGCAAGCTCACAAGTTTCTCGCACCTACTTGAGGCATGGTTAAGGAGTACCTCGTTGGTATTGGAGCGTTGAGATTTTTCAAGTCACGAACAAGACGTTCTGATTCGGCAAGCCGATGTGACCATTCTCGGCGTAAACCGCAATAATATTCCCGCGGATCTGAATATTTCACCTTTGCAGAATTCATCATTACGCTCTATAAGAAGGTGGGGATTTAGCTCATCTAGTTTGAAATCACTAGTATCGCTCGAAAAACTGCTATAATTTGAACTCTCATCGTCACTGCTATTTGGTTCTTTTGGAAGGAGTAAAGACCAAGCTGAGTTTCTACTACTCGACATTGAATATGGTGTAGTCTAATAACAAAAAAGGGCTACTTATGTAGTTGCAAACCCCCAAGTACCCTGGGCTGGGGGGGGGGGGGAAGGGTCTTTATGACCCTACCTACTTACCTTATTGTAAGAAAAATGTTAATCTTCATCGGACATTTTACAGTCCGAATCCCACTTGGATCTAAATCTTGTGCTACCATATATACCATATTCTACCCTATGGTAACGTATTTGCATCCGATTGTTCTCTTCGCGAAAACGATTAAGAGCCAAATTAAACTCTTGTGGAGTCCGCGAGGCATTGACATAGCACGTTTTTTTGGGCGTTTAAGCCCTACTGACGCTAACTTGTGCTCCAGTGCTGCAGCCTCCCTAACACACCAATCCCACTCCTCTGTCATTTTATTATTGTATTCTCGATTGAATCTATCGTTAGGGTTATTTGAGTAATGAAAATCATCATCATCTAGTTCCCCGTGTCCTACACATTGCTTCAAATATGTTTCTGGAGTGAATGATATAACACGGCTAATATCTCTAAATTGGTCAAAAAATGACATAGTAGCTCAATTTTGTGTGAAATGTTGTGTGGTTGGTAACAACTATTCGTCAAATTACGTTATATAAAGTTTGATTCGAATCATGACGTTTTTCTATTTGACAGTTGAGGTGACAATGGAGCAGCTGTATAGCGCAGTAAAATTATGCGTTATACAGTATAACGCAGTAATTTACTGCGCTATACCGTCATAACGCAGTATTTTACTGCGCTATACCGTCATAACGCACTATTTTACTGCGCTATCTTTGCTGAAATGTAGCATAACGCAGTAAAATAATGCGTTATGCATCTCTCCACACTTATTTTGATTAGACGTAACACTGTAATTGCATGCATGCGTTGGTTGGTTATAAATACCGAGTTCGCATAACGCAAAAAAAGTAAAAAAAATCCAAAGTTTCATCTAGTTTTTGCGTTTTGTATTCCTCCTAAATTATTCAAAGTATGGCAAATGTTCCAAGAATTAAAGTTTCTTTATTCTGGGACGGACAAATTATATTCGAGGAAAATAATTTGCGCTATGATTCTTCCCCAAAATACCATGTTAAGTTTCCACTTGACTTAAAATTCTCAAAACTACTCCAAGCCTTGTATAATAGACTACAAATTAGTAGAAGTGATTTTGATCTAAATAGAATTGAAAAATATCCAACGTCATTTACACCGCAAGGTGTAACTAGTTATGGTCAGTGGTACATTCAAGACCATGAATCGTTGACTGATTTTTTGAAGGCGCCTTATGATTATAGGAAATGCATAACTTTAAACGTCCTTGAAATGTATATAGAAGGTCCCCATTAATCGACTTGAATTCATGGCTAGGGCTCCTCGGGAAGCCCGTCTATAATTCAAGCGAAGTCACTCAAGCGGAACCTACTTATCAACACAATTACCCCGACATGAGTACCTATCAAAGCATTTTGACTAGCCAAATGCCTCGGATAGTTTAAGTCGTTAATTTGGTAGCGAGTGGTAAATATTCATTTTTTACATTATTATTATTATTATTATTATTATTATTATTATTATTATTATTATTATTATTATTATTATTATTATTATGTGTAATGGCACTTGAATGCTACTAATGATGTTGATTATATTATTTAGGGGTTATACACCGATATGGATCATATCGACGGACATTCTCCTCAATCGGGATGGATGAATCAGGTTGGAACATCCTCAGCCTATCCAACAACTCAAAGCGATGGTCCTTCCTCAAGTTTCGGTGCAGTTGATTACTATCGGTACGTCTATTTTTTTAACATCAATAGTGTTATTTGATGTGTAGTAGTTAAAACACCCTAATTTCTTGTGTAGGGAGAATATGGTGGTTGCACCAAATTATAGGCAAAGGCGTGCTATGGATGGTCCAGATTATCCGAATTATATAGTGACATCACCCAGCGATAGTGAGGAAATACCTAATGCGGAGGAAAGTGACGATGAGATTGAGGTTGGAACTAATCGTCAACATCAAGTAGAACTGTTGCAAGACATGATGAACAGTCCGGCACACGAGGAGGAACTGAATTCACAGCAACCATTTGAACAGCAAGAGTCGACTCTGGTTCATCCACAAAGCCAATTTCAACGGCAAGAGTCGACCCCGATTCAGTGGCATTCCGATGAGATCCCATATCTTGATCATCTTCAAGATCGCCCAGATGCCTTTGTCTTTACTAGGGATAATGATCATATTCGGCAAAATTTGTGGAAAGAGCCAGTGGATCTGGTAAAACAAAAGGCTCATATTGAAAAAGGGATGATTTTCGGCTCGAAAAAACATTGCAAAGGGTGTTAAGATTTATTGCATCCGGGGGATGAGGGAGTTTAAAGTTGACGATTCCACACGAAAACTTTGGCGATTGGTCGCAAGCGAAAGTATCAAGAGCTGTGAATGGATGCTCGTGGTAAGGAAACCGCCGAAAAGATGTGGACTATTTCAAAGTTCTACACAAAGCACACTTGTGATATGGGTGACCTCCCAGATGATCATTGCAATCTAGATACTAATTTGATTGCGCGTGTATTAGTTGGCGACATTAGAGAAAACCCAAGGTATCCCCTTCGCCTAAGTTTTTTTTTTTTTTTTTTTTTTTTTTGTGTTAATATAATGTTCCTCGTTGTTATATCCGATATTTCAAATTTTTTTGGTACCCTATTAAAGCCGTATTAGAGCGAGTCTTGAAAGTATATAACAAACTCGTCACTAGGAGGAAGGCGTATCTTGGGCGTAGGCGTGCACATGAAATAGTCTTCGGCAATTGGGAGGGCTCTTTCAAGACGTTGCCGAGATACATGGCGACTCTACAACACTTCAATCATATACTTGTTGTTGAATGGAAGCTCAAATCGAAGCTCGGTGTGCCGGTAATATTTTTGATTTTGTATTTTGGGCCTTCAAACCATGCATTGATGGGTTTGCTCATTGTCGGCTCGTAATATCAATAGATGGAACACATGTGTACGGGAAGTATGACATAAAACTGCTAATTGCAGTTGGAATGGATGCAAATGGAGCTATATTCCCTCTAGCTTTTGCAATTGCAGCTAATGAGAGCATTAGTACGTGGGGTATGTTTTTGGACTACTTAAGGCAACACGTTATTAAGGATCGCATGGGAATATGTGTGATATCGACAGAAATCTTTGGCATATTGCACAATATGTTCAATTTGCAGGGGTGGCAACCACCCTTTGCCTACCATCGTTATTGTTTAAGGCATTTGAAGGCAAACTTCCAAAAGGCATATCGAATCCCAGCACTTTGCAATTGGATGTGGGCGGCTGCAACAGAGCATCAGGAGAAGAAGTTTAACCTGCAAATGGACATTATTAGGCGGGCGAATGAGGAAGCCTTCCCTTTGGTTAAATGCAATTGATAAAGACAAATGGACATTACACAAGGATGAAGGTAGACGATGGGGTATCGACAACAAACAGCTACCGAGTCATTCAATGGCTTGTTGAAATCTGCACGGGGACTACCCGTCACCGCAATGGTGAGAATGACATTTAAGCAGGTTGTGGAGCGGTTCGTCGGTAGATAAAAAGAGGCCAAAGCACATACAGCAGAAGGTCTAAGATGGATGCCAAAACCGTTAAAACTATTCGAGTACCACAAATATAAGGCTCGAAACATGATCGGATGGAGTACAACCGCAGAGCGCATATTTGAACTCACAACAAGTGTGCACCAAGGTAAAGGAGGTAACGTTCACACAATTTGTGAGATTCCAAGAACATGCACATGCGGCAAGTGGCAATCATATCACATGCCATGTTCTCACGCCTTCAAGTGTTTTATCACAATGGGAAAGAACGCCTCCTCTTACATGGCTGAGGAATATACGGTTGAAAATTATGCAAAAACGTATGCTGGAAGGTTCTACCCACTTGGTAGTGAGAGTTATTGGCCACCAGATCCATTTTCAATGGTTGCAAATAAAGCATTTATCCGTAAATTCAGAAAGAATGCATACTCGCGTATTCATAATGAAATGGATGTTCCACCAGGGAGATACACTCGAAAATGCTCATTTTGCAATTATGTTGGTCATGATAAGCGCAAGTGTCCCTTACGGCATGTTGGTCAAACTACATCTCGCGGTGGAAGTACCTCTCGGGGTGGAGGAAACTTTAGTGGTGGAAGTACCTCTAGTGGTGGTGGCACATCTCGCGGTGGTGGCGGAAGATCAACTCAAGAGCATTAATTGATGAATGGTTTTTAAGTTTTTTTCAAGAATGTTGTGATAGTATTTTTAATATATCATGGGTTTCTTATTAATGAATTAGTGTGTTAAGTATTTTCATCTACTCAAGGTTATGAATGATGCAATTTAATTAAGTTTTTTTTTTTTGCATGAACGCTGCCATTTTGACTAACTTTTGATTAATTATTAATGAACAAGTTTAAGTATTCGTAAAGAACTTCAAGCTAATGTCACCGAGCCTTGAACGAAAATGGCGTTCGTGCACTTTTCAACCTCTAAAACGGTCATCCGAACTTTTGTGTATCCTTGATGTGTTGATCCTACCTAATTAATCGCACAAAAATAAGTAGGGTTCTATATAAAATATTGAAGTTTCGGGGTCCCGAAGCATGATTAATCTATGGTCAAAGTACGTTAAAAAGTGTAACGAAAGAAGGGTTAACCAAAGAGCGGGAAAAAAAAAAAACAAAGCACTATAGCGCAGATAAATTCTTTATGGCTATATCGCTTAACGGAGCCGTGTCCGTTAACTCTTTAGCCTTGATAATTTACTGCGCTAAAGGCATTTTCGTAACATTTTTTTTTGTTGGGGTATTTTGATCGAAACTGTTTTTTTTTTGGGCATTTTGGTTCCGGACTCGCAAAAGGAGGTTCAATTGACCTTCCCTCGTCGAAAAATTATACTATTGTTCAAAAAGAATAAAATGAATTTTTTTCGCTCATATATAAATTGTTGAACTCCCTTGGCTTAAAGGATATTACTATGCAGTAGCAAATAGGTTCAGAAATTAGTTTAGATGTGAAGGATTCAAATCTTAGGTGTCACGTTCTTGTATTTTTTGAGTTTCTTTGTTTAAATTATTACCCGTATCACAGTTCTAACATATTCGACTAAGGATATATATATATATATATATATATATATATATATATATAAAGAAGTCCAGATTAAGTTTTAAAAAAAAAAAAAACTACTGTTCATATTACTGTTCACTTTTCACTGTTCATTTTACTGTAAAAAAAAAAATATATATATATATATATATAGGGTAGGGGTGTTCATGGTTCGGTTTGGATCGGTTATTGGTTAAAACCATAACCAAACCAATTTAGTCGGTTTTTAAATGTCTAAAACCATAACCAAACCAAGTAAAATAATAACCACCGGTTTGGTTATTGTCGGTTTGGTTCGGTTTGTTATTTTTTTAATGTATGACTAGCCGTGATAATTCACATCTCTCTCTACATTCTTCAAATTTCTTATGAAGCTCTTTTTTCCTCCACGGCCCACAAGGGCGAAACTTTCTTTGCATATTGAGGGAAAGACATGTCTTTGATGGCAATGTAAAATGAAAAGAGATAGTAGGATTTTTACTTTTTACCCTTATGCTTACGACTTATTAGAGTTGGGCTTGGATTGTTGGACTTGGACATATTCTTTTAAGACATGGGCCTTAAAAATAAGTAGACCAAAATTAAATTAATAATTAAAAGGTATAAAATATCTTTAATTATTTATGAAAAGTTAATATTATACATATAAATAATTCTAAATTTTATGTATATAATTATCGGTTTGGTTCGGTTATTTTTTACTATAACCATAACCAAACCAAATATTATCGGTTTTTCAAATTTAAAACCAAACCAAACCAAACTAAACCAAATGTCAGTTTTTTTATTCGGTTTGGTTAAATTTTCGGTTTGGTTTTGATTTTAACCAAAACTGTGAACAGCCCTAATATAGGGTTTTGCTAACCTACAACATGAATGTTGTAGGTTAGCAACCTACCCACTTTTCACTTCACTTAAATGCTCTTACTATTTTCTAGTATAGCATTAAAGGTGAGGACATTTTCGTCATTTCCTTAAAACCCCACTTCATTATCCCCTCCCTGCCCAAAAACTCCAGACCCAATTAGAAATCTCTCTCGGTGATAATTTTGAGTTTCATCCTAGGATGGCATCTTTTAATCACTTCTGAGAATAGCAACCACATAAATCATTTTTGTTTGTGATTATTTCAAAGATTACCATAAATAATAAATTGCTGAAAAATGTACAAAGCAAAAAGTTCATGGGGTAAAACTATTAATCTGAAATTGAAGTCGACGGTGGGGTTCTAATGGAGTCTCATCAAACGACCATAGTGTTGCAAATTCTGGAACTACAAATTTAAAGGGATAAAATTATCCCCAGAAGAAAAAGTAAATAAAAAGAAAAAAAGGCAGAGGGCAAAAGAGGATGGGGGTTCGCTGGAAAATAAGTGAAGGAAGAAATCAAATGAAGAAGAAAGTTTCTAAAGAGATTGACAAGAAGATTTGCAGGAAAATTAAATTGAAAGGAATTAGGGAAGAGGAAAAACAAAGGGGGCAATGAAAAAAATCATGGTGAAATTCTCATCTCCATTATTCCAGTAATAAATGTTAGAAGGAGAGGCTTCTAACGTAGTCCATCTGAGAAAAACCATGGCTACCAGCTCGTGAGGCTTTTTTTGCAAATTCAATGGCTAGAGTTTTTGGACAGGGAGAGGATGATGAAGTGGGTTTTTGAGGAAATGACGAAAATGTCCTCACCTTTAATGCTATACTAGAAAACAGTAAGGGCATTTAAGTAAAGTGAAAAGTGGGTAGGTTGCTAACTGATAAGTTGATATTTTACCAACTTATTTCTCCTTTAATCTTAGATTATTGTTATGTTTTGATTGAGAAAATAGTGCATTTAATGTCGTTTACTTCAATTTTATAGGTTTATATGATTGAGAAGTGATCATGAAGAAATCAAGTGAAACAAGTCAAAAAGAGGTCAAAATGAAGAAAATGACAAAAATGGCTAAAACTGCAAAAACTGGATAGTTTTGCCAAATCTGGACAGTTTTCAAAATCTGAAAATATGGGGCTGTTTTGGTCTTATTTTGATGTGGAAATATTGGAAAGCTATAAAAGCAACACTTGAAGGAAAAAATCATCATCTTTGGCCATTTTCAACACAAGTTTTGGAGATTAGGGTTCATCAACTCACACATTGGAAGAGAAGATTGGAGCACTTTAATGATAAATTTCTTAACCCTTTCTTCAATTCCTTGCTTTGTACGGTATATCTAAGTGTGTAGAATTTTATTCCATCACTTTAATCTTGTTTATGAAAATATTCATTTGCAAAGTTGGATAAAATCTCTTGTTATGCTTATGTATTGAATGATTTTTATTTCTATTGAAGCGGGTCTTTGTTATATTAATTAATCTTATTCTTTAATGTTTCTTGAGGGATTAGCTAACCCTAAAACCCGCCCATTTACTTCGATTTGAGCTCGAGAGAGGAAGATTGAGGTTGGGAAAGATTAATTAACAAGAATATGGGTCATTAAATCCCATCTAATAACTTGAGCTAGAGATAGGAAAGTTACTTGAAATTATATTGATTGTGCTTAATATCACACTCTAAGGCTTGAGAAAGCTTAGAGTGAAATTCATTGATTTGGTCGAGAGACTTTTGATGAGATTTTAGAGATCATTATCTAATTAGCATAAACTCACTCATAGTTGTAAAATTGTGAAATACATTGGATCGTTACTTGCGTAATTTCCTTTGTATCCATACTTGTGGCCATTGATCATTTTACCCGCTTTCTAGTTAGTTTTATCTTTGTTAGTTGTTAAAACAACGGACAAGGGCCTAAATACCCTCGAACTATTAGAATTGGTGCAAAAATACCCTCCATCCACCTTTGAGCCCCCAAATACTCCTGTCATCCACCTTTGAGCCCCCAAATACCCCTGCCATCCACCTATGGGGTCTAATATACCTTATTTTCTAACAGCCCCATGTTGACACCCAATTTTGTCCATCCTTTCGTCCAATTTACATCGTTAAGCTTCTATTTTATTAGATTATTAATTATATTTTTGTATCACAACTTGTAGTCAAATTTCTTGATGATCTCTATTACTATTATTACTTTTATTATTACTATTATTATTATTATTAATAATAATAATAATCTTGAACTTGGACGGAGTTTTCGAATAGATTCGGGTCCAAACTTCTGTCATTTTGTTCTTGGCATATTAGATGAAAAGAGGAAAGTTTCGATTTCGCAATTAAGGAGGATATTAGGCTATGATTTTTATGATTACTAGTAAGAAATTAAGGTGAATGAATTAAGGAAAGAAAGTGGAATTGAAAAGAGAAGAGAAGAGAAAATCAAACTAGAATAAATGAAAGAATATAAAAGGCACAAAGAAAGGGATTTTGTAGCCGTGGAATTTCGACGAGAATCGGGGAATGTTTGATTTTAAGGAAATTTAGAGATGACGGGGTCTTAGGAATTTTGAGTAAATAACAATGAGTTATGGATATTTGGTTTTGGGGGTAACCTGATGCCTTTGGGGATTTTTAGTTGGAAAAGGATTATGGGCTGGGTAGAAACTTTAGGAAATGGGTGAAAAAAAATTATTTGGTTTATTTGGGGAATATAGTAATTTCAAATAGATTTTCATAATGATAATAAAAGTAGAGGGACAAAATATTTTGGTAAATAGTTTTATCACTTGTAATAGTAAAGTAATCATAGGAATATAACAACAACTATAAGTGTGACGCCAATACAAAAAATATGTTTAAATAAATATTTATAGAGAAGACAAATGGGATTAACACTACAATCAAGCCAGAAGGAGAATAAATGCATGAGTGATTTTTTTTTTTCTAGTAAAACGAAAAGGTAGTAGTAGCAATAGTAGTAGCGATGCGATAGCAATAATAATAATGATTATGATGATGATGATGATGATGATGATAGTAATAATAACAATAATAATAATAATAATAATAATAATAATAATAATAATAATAATATTAAAATAGTAATAATAATAATAATAATAATAATAATAATAATAATAGTACTAATACTAATAATAGTACTAATAATAGTACTAATAATAATAATAGCACTAATAATAGTACTAATAATAATAGTAATAATAATAGTACTAATAAAAGTACTAATAATAATAGTAATAATAATAGTAATAATAATAATAGTAATAGTAAGAATAATAATAATAATAGTAATAGTAATAGTAATAATAATATTAATAGAGATCATAAAGAAATTTAACTATAGGTTGTGATAAAAAAAAAATATAATTAATATTAAAATAGAAGCCTAACGATGTAAATTGGACAAAAGGATGGACAAAATTAGGCATCAACATGGGACTGTTAGAAATAAGGGTATATTAGACCCCATAGGTGGATGTCAGGGGTATTTGGGAGCTCAAAGGTGAATGACAGGGGTATTTGGGGGCTCAAAGGTGGATGGAGGGTATTTTTGCACCAATTCTAATAGTTCGAGGGTATTTTAGGCCTTTTCCGTTAAAACAAAAATCAAATATTGAAAAAGTGTTTGGCTTAGCGTAGTTGGTGATGATTCCTTACTTGTTTAAATTGCCTAGTATATTGTTCCCTGTAGGATCGACCCCGACTCATAGTTGGGTAAATTATATTGCATACGACCGTGTACACTTTCTCTTTGAGGAGTGGATTTGGACGTTATCAATTTTGGCGCTGTTGCCGGAGAACAATTTGGCGTATTTGAGATTTAAGCTTATTTGCTTTGGTCCAAACTTGTGAATATTTGTGTAGTTATTTTCTTTGTCTGTGTTTATTTTCTTAGTTTTGGTAATGGCATCATATAACGAAAATTGGTCGGATGGTAGTTCTTCATATTGTGATGACCCATGTCCTTATTGTGGGGGACCACACTCACGGCAAAATTGTTTGAATTCTCCCAGGGGCGGATTGTGCGCACAATCTCAAACCTATGAGTGGAGTATTTGTGATAGGTGTGGTGGTCAAAATGGTCATTGGGATAATTGTGCTTATCTGTCCTTCCCTTCCCCGAACCCCCACTATGACACTTCTACTTTTGATTTTGATGATGATAGGGCTATGGAAGTGGAAGAAGTCTCAAATGCTCAAAATGAGAGGATAATGCTCATGTTGGAGACCATTCTTGAAAAAGAGGAAAAGTTGAACTTAGCACTAGAGGACTTGAGGCAACCACTTAATGACTTGAGGCAAGCAATTAATTGTAATGACAAAGCTATTCACACCTTGGAGGATCAAATGAAATTATTGGTTGAGGCTCATAACGCTCACCAACTTGAGGGTGTTAAAAGTAGACAAGAAAGTGTCCAAAACATGAATTTCTCTATGGGTGGATTTTTACAAGCTTTGGATAACTCTCACCATGGCGAAACACTTGACAAAGTGTATGTTGTGAGCCAGGATTGGCTTATGAATCAAGCTCAACAACTTGGAATTTATGGAGATCACCGTGAAGGCATTTCACGGATGATGGAAGAATTTTTAAAAATGCATGTTGTGCAAAGTCAAGAAGTGGAGCTACTTAAAGTTGCTATCCGGAAATTGGAGGCTGAATTGAATGCAAAAATTGAGAAATGTGATGCTCAATATCAAAAAGCCACGGAGTGTAATTTTGAGTTTGTTTCCAATGAAGAAGAGGTCAAGATTGACTTTCAAGGGCTAATGGTGAATTGCCAACCGACCAATCCAAAAATAATACAAGATGCCGAAAGTGAAGAAGTGATACTAGAGTTGAATGGAAGAGTTCATAACATAATTTTTGAAGGCTTTAGTTCATTTGTGGGTGAGGATGTCAAAAATGGAGTGAATTTGAAAATGGAGAGCATTGGAGCGCATTCTAACCAGTTTTCAACATTATATTTGGTTGGTGAAATGGAAGTTGAACTAACCGAGCGTATGAAGGATTTTGGAGAACTAACCGAGCCTATGGAGAATTTTGGAGATGAAGAACAAAGTGTTTTCATTTTAAAATTTGCTATGCCCACAAGACAAAATGACATGCCTCACTTAAAGGCCAAAAAGTGCAAAATGCGATACCCGAGAGTTGGCCTCTTTGCTTTTCTACCAACGCCCCACGAGCATCACCGGAATCTTGATTCAAAATTGGGGTGAAAATTCATATCCTCCAAGTGGAGGGAAAAGTGGTAAGGTTGATACACGTCATGCCATGACGTTAAATGTGGCGCTCTAGGGGAGGCAACCCATATTTTTTTAAAAAAAAATTTTTGTTCAATATTGTGATTTTAATTTTTAGATTAGTTTTTTTAATTAAAAAAAAATCATTTTCACCAAGTTTCACAATGTGTGAAAGTGATTTGGCCAGATTCAGGGGTTTGAGCAGAAAAAAAAAAAAAAAAAAAGGCAGTACAGAGTTTTGGTGCAAGAAATTAGTCTCACATTTGGACACATAAAAGAGTGGAAAACAACACTAGTAAAAAAGAGTAAGGCCTGGGGTGTTTGGTATTTCTATAAAATAAGGCTAGAAGCCTCACGCCACAAGAACAAAACACGATGCCCAGATAAGTGCAAAAAAACTGAACACTTTAAACTCAGTTTTTCTTTATTGTAAAATTTACTTGGCATAGCTTACATTATTACCTATTTAAGGAACATAACTAAACTTTACAATAATTATATTTAGTAGCTAAAATATAACATATTTACTTCCTATAGCTACCACTTTTTTACCACTCATCTGATAAATTCCCACACCCCTAAATTTAAGCCAAAAAAAAGTCCCTCTCTCCTATTTCACTAAATACACGCCATTATGCACAATATCCCTTAATTTCCTCCAATTTCAAATCAGTTTTACAATAGTTCAACTTCCTTGTTTATCTCTAATTAACTACTCATTAATTTCACTCATAATTCAAATCTAATTCCCAAAAATGGTAAGATTCTATACTGATTTTTACATTTCACCGTGTCTTTAACCTATATTTTCGGTTTTTTTTGTTTTTTTCGTTTGAATCAGCAATGCAACTGTAAATAATTAATCATCACTGTTTGTTCTTGGTTGTTTTTTGTTAGATTCAAGTGAAATGGCTAAGAAAGCTTCTACTCCGATGAGGACTAGAGGTATAGAACCCGAATTTTCAATTCCTAATTTTTCTTTGGGAATTTCTCAACATGAAACTGCCATTGCAGGCTCTTATGTTGAGAATCGTTCAAAAAAAAAAAAAGTAACGATCCTAGGCGTTCTGCTGATTATGTTGATTCGAAGAGTAAACAACAAGAAAAAGGTTTCTGAAATGGAGAAACAAAAGAAGAGAAAGGCTGGTAGCAATGTTGCTAATGTTAAGGGCAAAAAAATTGCTAAAACCAAACATAATGTTGATGAGGATGATGATGGAGAGGTATATTTATGTTGTATTTTCAGTATATTTAGTTCGTTTGATTTTTTAGTTCAGTTATTATAGATCTGTGACTTAACCAGATCTATATTTTATGTGCATTTTAAGTATATTTTGTATTGTTATTTTTTTCACATGTTTCTTGGTTAATTCGTGTTTATTGTTCTTCACCATAATGTAATTTTTAAGATTTTTAAGTATATTTGTGTATATTTTGTTGACGAGTTATTACGGATACGTAATTTACATATTTGGTCAATATATGTCATTATATTTTCAGTATATTCATATATATATTTATTGTTGAATTACATTATATTTTTTCATTGTCAATCACTATTTTGTTGTATATTTGTATATATTTTTGGTTGATCCCTTTTTTACCTGATTGTGTTCACTGTTTTTTGTCAATCATATGTGTTTTTTGGCATGTTGTTTCAGGTATCTAAATTTTTGGTTACCAAGCACCCTGCTGTGGCACCATCTATGTGTAGATACACGAATGTTAATGTAATGCAAGATATTAGAGGCAAACTAACAGACGCACAGAAGGATATGTTCAGGAATACTTGTTTTGGTAAATATCTCAGAATGCAGCAATTGGATGTACAAGCACAGATTTTTTGGTGCTTTATGGTCAAAGAACTTAGGGGCAGCACATATAGGTGCTTTACAATTGAAATAAATGGTAAAGTTCTGCGTTTCGGCCTTAGAGAATTTGCACTGATCACTGGGTTAGATTGTGTCTCTGATGAAAACGATTTTGTATATGATAACTCACAACCGAATAGGCTTATGGTTGAATATTTTGGTAGAAATAATGAGAACCAACTGTCAGTTAAAAGACACGAGCTTATTGAGTGTTTCAACAAGACAGTTTGGGATGATAAAGGGGAGGACGCAGTCAAGATGGCAATATTGTATTTCATAAATACGTGGGTACGTTGTGGTGAGCCAAACTCAACAAACATACCAAGGATCCATTTTGATGTTGTAGAGGACGGGAGATATAATGAGTATCCTTGGGGTAAAGAGTCGTTTAGAGAGTTGGTTGTAAGCAACGGGCAGAAATATGCTGATTTTAAGAGATATTATAGGATTCATGGGTTGCCACTTGCTATGCAAGTCTGGTTGTATGAATGTTGCTCAAAAGTCCCGTCCACCATTGCAGTTAAGATGGAGAATTTAGTTTCTAGAATTTTGAACTGGCGGACTATGGAAGAAAAACCAGAATTCAAGAGATTGATGGATGGCATGTTCAGAGACGACAAAACTCGGTAAACCAAATTTTTAACAAACTGAACAGTTATATTTGTTTGTGTCCTTTACCATTTAACTGTTTTCATATGTTTGTTTTTCATAGTCTATTTTGATTGTATTTTGACTATATTTATTAAGTAATGCAATTGTGATCAATATATTTTGACTATATTTTTCTCATATTTTAGTATGTTCCCAATGTAGATATATATGGTAATGTAGTTTCTATATTTTGTTGTTCACAGTCTTGTAGATTTGAGGAAGTTGTGCCAACACCCGATGAGTTGGAGACTCTTAGTTTGCCTCTGTTGCACATGATATACCGGACGTCAAACATGGAGTTGATGGTGTACATGGTGCGATTTGGTGGACGATGATTACGATGATTTTAGTACCACACCACCGCATACGTCCGGTGGCAAACAACAACAAAAGGAGTGCCAATTCTGATTCCCCGCGATGCAAGAAACGGACACAGTTTCTCGTTTCTGTTTCTGCTTCTAGGAAACAACCATCACCGAAGGAATCTCGGATAAAAGGGACAAGGAAACCAAATACACCTACAGGACCCGGAACAAATGAGTTTAAACTGATAAGGGAAGAGATTCAGATTTTCAAGAAAGAAGTAGACGTTTTGTTTTCAATATGTTTTTGTTACTTCATATTGCTTGTGTCAATTAATTAACAATTCTAATTCTATTTTTGTGTTTCAAAACTGTAGGTGTTTGACTACATGGATAACAACTTCAAAAAGTTGTTAGATGCAATAAAGGGCAATCAAACACCAGATAAGGTAAAAATCAAAACTAAAAGTTATGTTCAATAAATACATTATAGGCATTAACAAGCCGGTTTCCTTTTTTATTAATAAGATATTTTTTTTAAGGTCGCTGATAGTAAAGCCCCGTCACATTAACATGATGTTGGCATACAACACTCACATGAGAAAAGCCAACGTCATCATTCTGATAAAGGGACACCAATTGTCAACGACGTAGTCGAAGACAACATCGTAAAAATGGAACTTATTAACTTATTAAGTTATTTTGATATATGTATTAGAAGACTTTATATTTATTTATTTTTTTGGAAAATTTTAAAGGTCGGAGACAATGTTGCAAGCTAACTTACATACTGATGGTGGGATTTCTCGAGGCAATCAAAGTGGTGGTTGTAGTAAAGGTTTCAACCGAAGAGAATCAAGGTGGTGGTGCAACTTCCGCGCAGAGGAGTCATCCAGTGGTACTCATTTTTCTTTCACTTTGCTATATTTGTAGTATATTTTCAAAGTAAAAATCTTGCTATTATTTTTGTGTTTAGTATTACCTGTAGTGTATTTACATACATATTTTCACCTAGTCATTTTTTAGTGTGTCCCATTTGTTGTATCTATTTGTGCTATATTTGTTATGATTGTGTTTATATATAATAGTAGTGCTATATTTGTTTTGGTTGATATTTTAATAGTTGTTTTTCATATATATTTTGGCTATATTTTAATTGTATTTTGATTATTATGTTCAATATTGCTTATTGGTTTTTAACATTGACTATATTTCATATATATTTTTCATATATTTTGACTATATTTAGATGAAACTTTTAACTTTTATAAACGATGCTATATATGTGTATATGCGTATTTGTTTTTCTTGATGCTGTAAATTTATTTGAACCATGTTTTTATTGTTTTAGGTTGAGGCAGTTGGGTTGCCAATTAATGATCCGGTTTCTGTTGTTGATGTGGATAAAGAAATGGGAGTTAAAAGTGATGCACAAACAGATGGAATGCCCATAACACCAATCCCTTTAAATTTTTATGTAAGTACTGAAATTTGGATTTTAAGTGCCAATCACATATCGTTTTGATAAGCAATAATTGACAAACACCAGTCGTTTTTTGTTTGTTTTTTATTTCAGGAATCTCAGCAATCTGGTGATATGGAGAATGCTAATCTTTGAATTTACCGCATCAGAGGAAATGATAGCGGACTTACTAGTCGACTGTCCTTTAGCATCTGTTATTCCTCTCGATGCTCCTCCAGTACCACGGTATGATCAAGCCGATTTGTCAAGTTTAAGGACCCCTCAGAATCCGGACGATAACCCGGTAATGATCTCTCAGTGGATGATTCGTGATTCTCAGATACCAATCCAACTTGGAGTACAACCAACAACTGGACAAAGTTCAACTAATGAAACTGAACAACAAGTTGGAGTACAGCCGATCGTTGGCCACAGTTCAAGTGATGAAATTGGACAACAAGTTCCTGTACAACCAAATGCGGGTCAAAGCTCAAGTGATGAGACTGCACAACTTTCAAACCCTGAAACACAAATCATTGTCCATCCAGGGGCTGCCCGAGAAAGGAAACCAAGCAAATACAACCTGTCCCCTTACTGTCCCAATTTCAGCTCAGCGGGTTCTTCTGCCAAAAATATCAGTCCTTGCATTTATCAGAAAAAACGCTTATTTGTTGACCACCCTATCAATGCCCCGTTAGATACTTCGTTTCTTCAAGAATATCAAAAATGGTTTGAGAAGGATCTGTTGAAATTGCATGGCAAAAAGTAATTATTTTCACAACTTATTTTTTTAGTTTTCCATAAATCAATTCTTAATAAACTTAACGTATGTTCTTTCCATTGTTGATATACAGGAAACCCAAGGAAAGTCATTACAGAAAGAACAAGGAAGGACTGGATCCTGCTGATGCCGAACTTCGGTTACATTTAGGCGTTACAGCCGTATCCGACAAAAACCGGTTCTACTTGTTATCTATGGATGGGCAAATTTGGACTGATAAGGTTTGATGTCTTTCTGCTTGTTATCTAAGTTTTTTATGTTTTATAATAGCATTACAGTGTGATGTATCTAGAGTATATTTTTACTATATTTGACATGTATATAGATCACAATTCTGTACTTACATTATTACTGGATTGTATTTTAAATATATTTCATCATTATATTTGCACTATATTTAATATAGATACATTAATTTATTAGTTGAGTATAGTACTGATTAAGTACAGAATTGTATTTTTGCTATATTTAACAGTATATTTCACTATATTTAATATATATATATATATATATAAACAACAATATTTTTATTGAAGATAGTACTGATTATAGTCACTTAATTGATGTTTTTACAGCATATTGATGTTATTTTCTACTACCTACGCAAGAAAGGGAAGTATCACAATAAAAACAATTATAGATTTACCACTGTCAGTTGTATTTTTCACACTTTAGTTGCTGAAATTTACACATCTTGGGAAAACCCCGATTCATCCAGAAGTGTCGCCATGATGAGGAAGATGAAGCTTGTGTGAGTACATTAACGAGCACGGGCTATTGGCTAATGTACCATGGTATCGTTGACAACCTACTAATTCTGTCAATGTAAAAGAGGAAAATCCTTTGGATTTTGGTTGTGATATCATTCACTGACAGGTGTGCTCTCATCCTTTGAAAAAATAATTAATTTTTCTACAAAATTTATATGTTTTTTGTTATCGTATTTTTTCTTTTTACAAACAGGTGCTTCTACGTATACAACTCATACCGAGCTACAGGGCATGATGCTATCGTTAGAGTCGAAATGAAAATGTTGGCTACTCTTGTGACACACAGTCTACAAATGTCTGATTTCTATGAAAAGAAGGCGGATATAGATTTTGACACATATCCTTCTTATAGAAACAGAGAACAGACCGACAACTTTGACATTGTGAATGTAGACAATCTTCCGCAACAAGCTCCCGCTAGCATGTAAGAATTTCTTCCAACAAAAAACACAATAAATACATCTATTTTTTCTTGGGTTTTGATTAGTAAATTTTTTGATCATTTTTTCAGGGATTGTGGTGTGTATGTGGCGGCCTTTGCTGAATACTTGAGCTCAAGTGAAGTCATCCCAACCGAATGCGATGCAAAGTTACTCCGTATGAGCTACGGTGCCCTTCTATGCCACTATGCCTGGGATAAGTCAAACAACAATGCATCAAGTGATAACGAGCAGCCTCCAAGACCAATTAGACCGACAGTTGATTACGATACAGTTGATAAAGAGGATCTTGATTAGGCCACCAAGTTTTTTGTGTTTTTGATTTTCATGTTGAACATTAGCATAGTTGATTGTGACTTTTGTTGCTGTTTTTTCATTTTGGACATATCGTTTCATGTGCAGTAATGTTTTTTAGGATCATTAATGTTGAATACCACCTTATGGTTTTTATATGGTTGTTTCTTTCAAGTATGTTATATTTTCAATGTATAAATTTCATTTTCATTTTCTGCAAAATGTATTCCTTAAACAAAGTAGTATATTTAACAATTTAAATACAGTCGAAATGTACAACAAATATAACTTAGATATATTCCATAAGTCCACTTTTAATGTACAGTGTGTTACAGAAGTTAAAATTTCATCTAAATACAGTCCAAATATATGTAAAATATATATGAAATATAGTTAACGATGAAACGAGAATAAGTAGTATCTAACAGATCAGTCAAAATGCAACTAAAATATAGCCAAAATATAAACGAAATACAATTATTAAAACATAAATCCAAAACAAAAGGTCAAATCAGTTTATACAGAGTAGATTTTTCAAATCTTATTAAACCACCAATATAACATAACATCGAAAAACATCGGATGTTCAACCATGTGAAATACAACCATAGTAGAATAATATGAATTCAAGATGAATTCATTTTTTATTTTTAACAGAAAATGAAAGTAGAATTGTCTTAACAAATAAAATCAAAATGGACTTATTTATTCTTCTTATTGAGCGGCGGATTATCACACGAACACCTGTTATGATCAAGACGTCCACAGTTACCGCATGCATTCCTGCGTTTACCAATCATCAACTCCTGTAATGGCTTATCCCTCTTCTTTTTTGGCCTCCCAGGGGGTCTCTTATAGATCGGTAGCATAACAACTTCATCTGATATGCTTTTAGGAACATTCCACTCGGTCTCATCGGGAAGAGGATCAACCGGCACATCATATGTGTTCACAACTATTTCTAGCTTGAATAATTCCGAAAAATATGCATCAACAATCAAATTTTTATTTTTCAATACTGCCCATGCATGAGAACACGGTATCTCGTCCAGTTGGAACATCCTACAGCTGCAAGTTTTCTTCTTCAAATCGATTATGAAATGCCTCGGTCTATCATTCACTGTGTAAACATATTCAGTTGACGCTTCAACCTGAGAACCATTTAAACAATAAACAAGCATTAACCTGAGCAGTTTTACCATTTTGGGAATATAGATAAATATAGATTAGATAGTAAAATATAGATTAAAATTTTGTGTTGCAAAACAAACATACCCTCATTCGTATTGATTTGTACTCGTTGATTGACAACATCTCTTGATATCGCCTCATCAGTGTTGTGAATGTGTAGGTACCATTTTTTCTATTTGTGCAATTCCATCTACCAAACATCTTCCTCACTTCTTCAAGGAAATCAAAAATATGTAACTCTCTTGCAGCAACCAGTTTTCCATTAATACATTCGGCTATATTCGAAGTCATTGTCCATCCTTTGTTAACAGGTGAATAAAGCCTAGATCATTTATCCCTTCCAGCATCTTCTAGGTATCGTTTTACCCGAATTTCAACATTCCCAATCTTCTCCACCAATTTATCGAACTCATCCTGGGTGTATGCCTTCGCCAGTGAATAAAAAATAGGACTCAACACCTCACTGTTCGATGTGTATTGCTTTGTCACATTTTTCTACAAATGCCATATACAAGCCAAATGAGGAACAGTATGATACACCTTAGAAACTACGGTATTATGCTTTCATGTCTGTCGGACACGACATACATATTTTTCCTAACACCATAAGCTTGCTTGAACAATTCAAAGAACTACGTCCAGGACTTATTATTCTCATAATCTATCACACCATACGCTAGTGGTAGGATATTACCTGCAAAAATCAGTCTATATTTATAATATATTCAACATATATTTTAACTGAATTTGATCTCACACTGTGCTTTTAGCAACATTATTTATAAAAGAACAGTATATATTTACAATATATCCACCATATATTTACAGTGTATTTCAGCATATGTTATTCACAAGTTAACACCAGCAATAAATCCAGAGTATGTTTTTAGCAGCTTTATTTGCAAATCAATAGCATATTGTTGTATTTATAAAAAAACATCCATAGAAGAGAATTACACATACCTACTCCATCTAAAGTACTTGCTGACATAAATGTACCATTATACGTTGATTTAAGGTGTGCACCATCCACTACAACTATTGGTCTACAACACTCGAATCCCTTTATGAATGCTTTGAGTGCTACAAACAAATACATAAACTCATTTTACGGTGATTTATGCATTTTAACGAGCGATCGGATATGTTTTATCAAGGATGTATATATATCTTAGGAAACTTCTTGTATGAATCGATTTGGATCACCTCTGAAATCTTTTATAGCCTTCTCTCTAGCTCTCCATGCCATCATATAAGAAACATCTACGCCGAATTCATTTTCGACATCGTCTATTATATCCCCAGGGGTGACCTTCCTTTTATGGTTAGTTATTTTCGCCTTGACAACCGCTTCTCCAATAAACCAACTTGTTGCTTGTCTTTGTGAATACACCTTGTCCTTCAACGGACATGTATGTTCGTCATCGAAAGATCTAACCCTGAACATTTCAGAATCCCAATTCTCAACGCTCTGAACTTCCATTTACATTCCGGCGACCAATATACCAGAGTATAGCTACATAATACAATGCAAAGAGTACATATTGAATCAATTAAATACAGTCGAAATATACAAAAAATATATCAAAAATACATTGCATCAAACATTTTTTAATAAACAGTGTGCTAAACAAGTTAAAAAATCATCTCAATATAGTACAAATATAACAAAAATACATCTGCAATATAGTTACTAGAATACATTTAGAAAATCATAACTTATAGCATTCGATCTCTCTGTTTTGAAATTGTATCTTTCACGAATTGCGTATTTCGTCATCACAATTTTAAAAGTTTCCTTATCCTGGTAAATTTGATCGACAAAAACTCCTTTTTGTTCCGTGTTCAAAATTACCAAATTGTTATCATTCTCAAACAAAACAACAGCCTTTCCTATAGAATCACAAACATCCATACCATCCCGATTCTCGCTATATCCAAGTTGCAGCACATCATCTCTAATAATACGATTACCAGTTGCATCATCTTCAATATCAATATCATGAATACTAACGCACATTGGATACATCCCAAAAACTCTATTTTCTCTCTTAAGCTCAACGTACACATGAACTCCCATATCGTTGTGTATTTCCATTGGTTGAAAATCGCCTTCAACAGTATATTTTATTGAAATAGTTTTTCTGACAGTATCCACGCCTAATTGACTTGTAATCGTAGAAACTAAATCATCGTAATTGCAATTATCAGTGAATACAATAGCATCAATTTTGTAATTCACAAAACAGTTCTGATCGTTCCAAAAACCAGAAAGTCGGATCAACGCAGCTACGCTTGTCATTATTCTATTGTTTTTAAATACAGCAATGTGTTATATTCAATTTAGCTGAAACAATTATATTTTGAACTATGAATCTGAGTTTTCGTATATTCAAAATTTCAGAAAAATAAAAAAAATAAAAAAGTTGCAGTGAAAACGTTGTTACCTCAATTATGAACTCAACTTGAATTCGATATTTCAACAGATGAATTCAAATATATATTTGTCGTTTAAAACCAGCTCTGTTCACTGGTTTGATATTGTTATTTTCCAAAGTTTTTTGATGAATTAGTTTTTGAACCTTTTTTTTTGGTTAAAAATATGAATGGACTTTTTGAATTCAATTTTTTTTTTAATTTGTTAGCTGTTTGAATGAGATATGAGATCAGATATGGAATGGGAGGATATTTGCGTGAATCAGGGAACATCAAAAACTGATTTTAATTTAAATTTGGAATAGATTTTGTTTCCATAAATATAGCACTTTCAGTTTTCTCAGCGTGTGTATTTTCGTTATATTTATCCTATATTTAATTCGACGCGTCTACTAGCTAAATATAGGGTCCTCCAGCTACGAATTATAAATGTAGAACATGTAATTATAGGTTGTTAGAAGGAGCTAAAAGGTAGCTGTTTGTGAAAATTTTACTTCTTTATTTCCCAACAAGGCTCTTGCTTCTTTTTTACCTCTGGCCCATCACCCCTCCTATTCCACCTTCACACCACCACTGTTCCACCCGTCACTTCCACAGCCAGGTAAGTCACTCCACCTTTATTTCTGTCTCTCCCCTCAATCTCCCTTGTTCGCAGATTCTTTTTCTCTTTCCCTGTGGTTTGTTTGATGTGGAATTTGGGGCATAAAATTTGCAATTTTGGTGTTGTTGGTTGATTGATATGTGATTGTGCTTCATTGAACTATAATTCCCAACATTTTGAGAGGGTTGATCACTCACCACTGGGGCTTAAACTAAGCTAATTGTAGGATGCCCACCACGTGTTCGACGAATTGTCTGAGAGATGATTTCATTCGCCGGTGAAGTCTGAGTAACCGAGTGCTATTAGAAGATGCGTAGAAGTAAGTGTAGGGTGATCTAGGCGAGATTAGGAGCATTGAATATTTTGTGTCCTTCGGGAAAAGTGCATCCTACTACAACTTGCGGTTATGGGCTGAATTGTGACTTAAAATTATTCGGAATTGTATGGATGAATTTTCTTGTGATAGTTTGATCATGGAAAGCAAAGGAAAACAAGAGAATGTGCTAACAAGGAGTCTCTCTTAACTTTGGTTTTCACTTTTTAGTTACATTGAGGACAATGCAACATTTTAGGTTGGGGGAGGCTTTATTTTGATAGATATTTTTGTGATGGGGTGTGATATGTCATGATGGATGATAATTTGGTAGATTGATGTTATTTTGGTATTTTTTTTATGACATTTATATTAGTATGATTTTTTTTTTTATTTTAAATTACTATCTTCTTTAGTTTTTTGTAGTTTAGTTGTAGCAATGGTGTTGGGATGTGATTTTTGCTCCTTGGCCAATTTTGGCTTGCTTGGTACCAACATATTTAAACCTTGGCGTATGAATTCTTGATTTTTGAAAAAGAAAAACGATTGTAGTAAGGATTCTTGTTGTGAATTTTAGACTCAATTTTTGGCTCTTACTTTCACTAATTAGTTCTTTACGCTATGAGTGACTTTTTGAGTTCATTTGTTTTAATTGGTTCTTAGATACATATTCTACTTGAGATTCATGTGCCATGTGTGGTGAGGTTTATTTGTGAGTTCTTTTGCATTATTTGTGGTCTAGAAGTTGCCCGGAATGAGTTTCAAGGCGAAATCCTAGACTACACTTGGTTTGAAAAACGATGTTAGGCCTTCTTTGGACCGTTTTTGTGCCTTAAATTTCCTACCCTTGCATATTTTTCCTAGTCAACCCCTTTTGAGCCTTTAACCTTTTATTTGACAATCATGTTACAAGCTTTACCCCGTTTTTCATTGATCCATCTTTTGATACCCTACCTCTTTAAGTGCGTTGAAAGTGCAAACATAGGCTAAGAGCCTAAGTTTGGGGTGATGGTTGGTAAAGTGTGATGTGGACGTTGCTTGAAAGGTGAAACTGAAAAAAAAAAAAATAGTGGTCTTCCTTGAAATTTTGAAGAAAAAAAAAAAGAAGAATAAACAACAACAAAAAGCATGAAGAAAAATGAAGGAAGAATAAAGAGTTGTGAATAATGGGAAGACTAGGTGGTGAAATGAAAAGATGAAGAAAATGGTGGAAGAGTTTTAAAGGAAGTGTGCTTTGATTGTTGAAAATTGTAGTGCTTAGGAAGGTTTTTGAGTCACTATTTCCAAACTATGCCCCTACCTTAACCAAAAGCCTACATTGCAACCCTTTAAGTCCTAATTGATTTTGAACCAAGTGTGTCTACGTTAGTGGAGAAATACATGAAGGGTAAGCTTATGGTACTACTTGTGCATTTGAACATCTTTGTGAGAGAAGAGAGTTAATTCTTTCCATTTGATATCCCATTTGTATTGTGAATTACATTTTGTGAGTTTGAGATTCTCTCTTGATTGTGAGGGCACATGGAGATTTAAGTTGTGAATTTGTTCCATTTTCCAATTGAGAGGAATGAACAAAAGAAAGTTGTTTTGTGATAATGAGGCAAATTTTGAAGCTTTAGTGTCATGACTTGATTGCTACTTTGATTAACTTGGTGTTTGAGCACTTGAAATGAAAATGAAGTTTTTGAGAAGAAGTTGGTGATTCATACGTTTTGGATTAATTGGTGGTACCAATCAAAGTCATGTAATTGTGCTTAAAGTAGACTTATTTACTTGGTATGATGTTGGTGCACATTTGAATGGAGTCCTTTGAAGGAAATTGTATGATTTGATTTGCTTGAGGATAGGCAATAGTTTAAGTTTGGGGGTTTGATAAGTTGGTATTTTACCAACTTATTTCTTCTTTAATCTTAGATTGTTGTTATGTTTTGATTGAGAAAATAGTGCATTTAATGTCGTCTACTTCAATTTTATAGGTTTATATGGTTGAGAAGTGATCATGAAGAAATCAAGTGAAAAACAAGTCAAAAAGAAGTCAAAATGACAAAAATGGCTAAAACTGCAAAAACTGGACAGTTTTGCCAAATCTGGACAGTTTTCAAAATCTGAAAATATGGGGCTGTTTTGGTCTTATTTTGATGTGGAAATATTGGGGGGCTATAAAAGCAACACTTGAAGGAAAAAATCATCATCATTGGCCATTTTCAACACAAGTTCTGGAGACTAGAGTTCATCAACTCACACTTTGGAAGAAAAGATTGAAACACTTTAATGATAAATTTCTTAACCCTTTCTTCAATTCCTTGCTTTGTACGGTATATCTAAGTGTGTAGAATTTTATTCCATCACTTTAATCTTGTTTATGAAAATATTCATTTGCAAAGTTGGATAAAATCTCTTGTTATGCTTATGTATTGAATGATTTTTATTTCTATTGGAGTGGGTCTTTGTTATATTAATTAATCTTGTTCTTTAATGTTTCTTGAGGGATTAGCTAACCCTAAGACCCGCCCATTTACTTCGATTTGAGCTCGAGAGAGGAAGATTGAGGTTGAGAAAGATTAATTAACAAGAATTTGGGTCATTAAATCCCATCTAATAACTTGAGCTAGAGATAGGAAAATTACTTAAGATTATATTGATTGTGCTTAATATCACACTCTAAGGCTTGAGAAAGCTTAGAGTGAAATTCATTGATTTGGTCGAGAGACTTTTGATGAGATTATAGAGATCATTATCTAATTAGCATAAACTCACTCATAGTTATAAAATTGTGAAATACATTGGATCGTTACTTGCGTAATTTCCTTTGTATCCATACTTGTGGCCATTGATGATTTTACCCGCTTTCTAGTTAGTTTTATCTTTGTTAGTTGTTAAAACAAAAATCAAATATTGAGAAAGTGTTTGGCTTAGCGTAGTTGGTGATAATTCTTTACTTGTTTAGATCTCCTAGCATATTGTTCCTTGTGGGATCGACCCCGACTCATAGTTGGGTAAATTATATTGTATACGGCCGTGTACACTTTCTCTTTGAGGAGTGGATTTGGATGTTATCACTAACATACAACTTTCATGTTGTAGATTAGCAAAACCCTATATATATATATATATATATATATATATATATATATATATATATATATATATATATATATATAAATAATTTGTTTCGCTCATATATAAATTGTTGAACTCTCTTGCCTTAAAGGATATTGCTATGCAATAGCAAATAGGTTTAGAAATTAGTTTAGATGTGAAGGATTCAAATCTTAGGTGTCACGTTCTTGTATTTTTTAAGTTTCTTTGTTTAAATTATTACCCATATCACAGTTCTAGCATATTCGGCTAAGGATATTACTACTATATATAAGGGAGAATACCAAATTTTTGTAGTCCTATTTTTGTAGTCCTCACATGAATTTTTTATCTCTTTTTACCCCTAATTAAAGTTTTTATTACTTTGTGAACTCTTACAAATTTTGGTAAATTTTGAGAACCTTAAGGGCCTTTTTATGCCACTAAAGATGATGATGTCATGGAAAAGATTAGTAGTCCCTACAAAACATGCTTATACATATTTGAGTCTTTTATGAGAAATATATTAAATTTGTTTAAAATTATATTTTTCCTTAAGAATTTATTATAGACACTTAAAGAATATAATTATCATGTCAATCAAATTCTATACTATAGGCTTAATTATTGAATTAAAATATTATTTTTATAATACTGTTTATTATTTGTTGATGTTAATTACCAATTATCATTTGCTATTTAAAAATTTTATTCGTCCGTTTATAGATAAAGTTTTTTATTTTCTCCTGTAATTTTGTATCGTATATCTTTGGCAAAAATAAGTAATTAATAAAAATTTTACTTAAGGTAAGATTAGGTTTTAAATCAAAAGAATAAATACAAATAGACTATCATTGTTAAATATACTTAAAAATGAATTAAAATTGTAAATTATAGTCTGAAGTACGTTAGTTAATTAATCAAATTTTACATGCGCACGCTTTCAACATAAAACTTATCTAATAAATTACTATATTAAAAGAGGAACTATAAAATATTATAGTTATAAAAACACTGTAGTTAAAGAAGTCAAACAGTAATAACACTAAACAATTGCAAAAAGTGGAGTATATTTTTTTACCTTTTTAATATTAAAATATTTTGCAAAATAGTTAAATTCAACATGAAAAAGTTATTACAATGTGAATTTCATAAAATTATTTATTAAATTAAGAAAAAGAAAAAGATGTTATTTTTTAACATCCATCTTTTGGAAGGATAATGAAAGCTTAAAGTAAGAACAATTTAATTTTATGGACTTTTCAATATTTTTTGTGTGTGTTATATTTGAGAAAACATCTACAAAAATATCTTGTAATATCAAGAGTTTTAATAATGTATATTTATTTGTAAGTTAACTTTATTGATTTCATCATATAATAATATTTTTTCGTAGTAAATATTTCTGACATTAATTGAATATTGTAATACTTTTTGGTAAAAATTAAGTAAGTTTAATTCAAAAAACAAATGAAATTAATTTAACATACGAAAAGCCGAATTTGGATCATCGGAGATTTTAGTCTGAAAATATTTAAGTATAATAGCAATTTGAAAGGCCAATGTTTGATTATTTTTTTTAAAAAAAAAAAAAAAAAATCTATGATGTAAACTAAAAAAATGTTTTCCCTTAACTTTTGGATAAAAGTCTATTGAAAGTGTCAAATTGATGTTAGAAAAACAAAGAAACAATAGCAGAAAAAATTTACAAAATATCTACAAATTGAATTTTGTAAGATCGGTTTGGGCCCGGGCTTAGCACGAGCCAAATGACACTAGTATATATATATATATATATATATATATATATATATATATATATGCACATCTTTTCAACGCATAATCATGTTCATTGATCTTTTATGAGTACCTGAGAAACTTCATTAGATCTTTTTCTTAATTCATTCAGTACTCGAAATGTGATGTTTTAGATTTTGTTAAAATTGTCTTCGATCAGCCTTTTTATAATAGCACTGGTAAATTTATTCGTGCTTCGAGTGAATATGGAATTCATAAGTGAATTAAAAAATGTCTGTTTTTATAATTTAGTCGAGTTAGAGGAGATAAAAATTCACATACAAAGTTAAATTTATTTTTTGATGAACTCACAAATAAAACATTTAAAAAATGACAATTCAGAATTTTATTATATGCATTCCCTTAATGATTTATAACTCCTATTCCTAAAAGGTTTCTTAATTTTTTTCAACAAAAAGGTCTAATTCCCAATATAAATTGGGAAAATAACACTCCATGTTTATTTGGAAAAAAATATTTACCCGAAATAGTCTATATTTTTTATTTTACCCGAATGGACCCAATTTGTACACCATTTTCACCTCTCTGCGCGGAATCCGCGACTTTAGTAGCACAAAAAAAAAAAAAAAGTTGAACCAAACTAGCACAAAAAAAAAAAAAAAAAACCTTAGTAGGTTTCACGCACGAAATTCGTGCATGAAAGGACCAAACTGCAAAAATGCAATTTGGGCCTTTCACGCACGAATTCGTGCGTGAATGGGGTCAACAAAAAGTGACCCCTCCTTCCCCACCACAGACCCGATCAGTTCCCCCACCCACCAACTCCCATTAACGCCGTTTTTCAGTGGTCCCCAACCCCCCAAAACGCTATTTTCGTGTTGTTTTTCAATCCAAAACTCAATATTCTTGGTATATTGAAGTGTAGGAACAAGTTTCTAAGGTTAGATTTTGGAATAGAGCGGCGCGAAGCTCATTTTGAAAACTCAAAAACACCTTCATTCTAAGTATTTTACTACGAATTTTTTATTACATTGCTAAATATATTATTACCTTAGGCAGGGAGGGTGGGATGTGTGGTGGATTGCGCACTTTTTTTTGTGCGTTTTTGGGCAGTCCGTATGCACTGTTGGGACTGCCCATTTTTTCATTTTTTTTTAAATTTGTTTATCTATTGTTAATTAGTTAATTATTTATTGCTTGTTTATTTAGTATTTGTTAATTGTTCGATTAGCGACTTAAGTATTTATTAATTGTTAGGCTAGCTATTTCAATTGTTAGACTGGCTAATTATTTATTTAGTTTTTGTTAAGCCAATTGTTTATTTGTTAATAATTTCTTAATTGTTTCATTAGTTAATTAATTGTTTATTTGTTAAATATACGATAATAATTTATTAATTTTTTGATTAGTTACTTAATTGTTTATTTATTAAATATATGATAATAACTTGTTAATTATTTGATTAGTTAGTTAATTGTTTATTTATTAATTTTTTATACTAATTGTATGCTAACTAATTGTTAATTATTTGACTTATTAATTTTTAATCTTTATATTTTAGGATTGAAAACCCTTAGTTTAGGATTCATAACCCGTAGCTTAGGATTGAAAACCCTTAATATAATTTTCGATAAAAGATTACATAACTAATATTACTTGTTAATGATTTATTTAAAATACGTAAAATAGATGGGTCACCACAATCCTTAATAAAATTTTCGATAAAATATTACATAACTAATATTACTTGTTAATGATTGATTTAAAATACGTAAAACAGATGGGTCACCACAATCTTTAATAAAATTTTCTATAAAAGATTACATAACTAATACTACTTGTTAATGATTGATTTAAAATGCGTAAAACGAGATGGATCACTACCCCTTGATCGATCCGGGCCCTTCGACCGAGGTTCTTGTATCTTCGGCCCGAGCATAGGTCGCAACATATATGGACATCCGATCTGCAGCCTGAGTCTCAGGTCTGTACCCGGTTAGGGGACTCAGCATGGGAGATCTTAGTTGCTCGCCCCCCACATCCTCATGTCCTGGATATACTACGCTGGGGCAGTATCTACCGGTGCGTCGAAGTTGGTTGGGTACAGCACGATAGGTCGCTAGTGACGGCATTGATTGAGAGGTGGCGACCGGAGACGCACACATTTCATCTCCGCACCGGTGAGGCTACCATTACCCTTCAGGATGTGGAGGTCATTTATGGGCTACAGGTTGATGGACGCCCATTGTATATTGAGGAGCCTTCTGTGCTGCCGCCTTACCGGGATGAGTTGACTAGGCTCATCGGTTTCGCTGCTCTGGATGGTCATATTTCCGCAGTCGGTTTTTGTTGTTGGCCCCTTTATGCTCACTTGCGCCTCGCGGACATGCGCATCCGATTGGAGAGGACATGCCTCGGGTCGATGTTGACCGACGTGCGCGTCTATACCTACTCATCATATTCGGGGCCATCCTGTTCCCGAACACTTCGAGTTCGCATATGAGCTTGAGGTATCTTCGGTATATCGACGATCTCGTTGAGATAGGATGTTATAGTTGGGGCGCTGCTGTGCTAGGCTATATGTATCGAGGATTCTGCCGATGTTCTATGGGCATGAGGGTAGAGGTCCCTGCATATTGCTCGCTCCTTTAGGTAATATATTTAAGTGTGTGTAATTAAACACAAAATATATTTTTTAAATGACGACGATAAAATATTTTTTAAGTGACTATATAATATGGGTGTGGACTATATGCACCGCATCACCCTCCCGCCGACTATCTTCTTGTGCCGATGCCATACGCGTCGAGATGGTCGCGATCGTGTGAGCACCACGCCTTTCTCTGTTTAGGGATCGACCAGACCGCGTGACGGCGCGACGGTATGTTCATATTTTGGATCCACACGCTAGACCACAAAGCTACTATTTTAGTCTTTTATTGTTAACTAGTTCAATTCTTTTTATAGGCTTTTATATGGACGCCGTATGATCATATTTTGGATGAGCTGCCGACGTTTTGTAGGGCTAGTGATTGTGGATGTCGCGGTGTCCATTACATATGGATATCGTTGAGTATTATGCGCCCGATCGCGTGTTACGGCAGTTTGGGTATGTACAGAATATACCCGCGGCTACGGTTTGGAAGCATGACAACTATGCGAGGGACGAGCGTGCGGGCGTCGATGATGCATGGCGACTCCATATGCAGCAGCAGGTCCAGAGTTGGGATGTGAGGATGGCGAGCCTAGCGGTGGTCGGATTTGACAACACACCACGCATGACAATTTCAAGAATCTATGACACATAAAGGCTTGATTTGACAATACGTTGCGCATTATTTGACCGTTTTAATATGACTTGTATTGCGCACCATTTTAATTCGTAAGTATTGATTTGACAACACACCATGCATGACAATTTGAATCTATGACACATAAAGGCTTGATTTGACAATACGTTGCTGCATTATTTGACCGTTTTAATACGACACCATTTTAATGCGCATCGTAAGTATTGATTTGACAACACACCACGCATGACAATTTTGGAATCTATGACACATAAAGGCTTGATTTGATAATACGTTCTGCATTATTTGATCGTTTTAATACGACTTGTATTGCACCATTTTAATGTAAGTATTGATTTGACAACACACCACGCATGACAATTTCAGAAATCTATTTAACTTGAAGGCTTGACGAGTGAAAAACTCATCAATTTCATAAGTCTAAGTGGTACAAGTCATTCAAAAAAAAATCATACTTCATCGAAAAAATGTCTCAAAATGCTTTAACTGTTAAGGTTTCACTATTTTGGGATGGAGATATCGTCGAGGACAATTACTCCATTCGTTATAGTATCAAACCAAAAGCCCATGTTAAATTTCAACAACTTTAAATTATGAAACACTAGTCGTTACATGCACAAAAGAATGAAAACTACACCCATCGAGATTGGAATCTCAATAACTGCGTATATCCACAAACAATATCAAACGGTGTAGTGCGTTATGGCATGCACAATATCAACGATGATGAATCTTTGAGTGATTATTTGGGATCGCCGGAAGAATATCGTGATTTAGTATTCATTAATGTTCTTGAGATGTATGTTGAAAAGATACCTTGACAAGAAGTCCCTCAAATCCAGCCTATCCATGGTAACACTTATGGGGACTTTAGTTCTTATGGAGACATTTTGAGTGGTCAAGTGTCACTGGAAAATCTAAGCCAGCAATTTAATCAAGCTTACAATGAAAATTGGTAAATATGAATTTTTTATATTATTATTATTATGTGTAGTAGCACGTGTTTGTTGTATGAATTGGTAAATAACCAGTTTTCAAATCTTTATAGGAACTATTCTCAAAACTCGCCAGTGGTACCAAATATGGATGTTGGTATATATATTCTATATATATATAGTAAGTTCATCACCTTGATATTAAATTATCTATATATATCATGTTGGTATTTAAAATATGTTACTTTTCGTGTAGGAGGATGAATGCACTTGATAATGAAGATTTTCCTAATTATTATGAGTCATCATCAAGTGATGATGATGAAATAGCTAATAATGCAGAGGTAATCGATGATGAAGATGATGATGATGTTCAAGTTGGTATGACCAACAATATTCCTCAAAGGCAAAACCAACAAGAACCAATGCACCACCACGTACCACCACGGATATGGCTGAAAACCCAACTTCCGAAAGACCAATTCGGTGGCATTCTAACAATATCCCTCATCTTGACAGACTGCGAGTGGTCGTGATGATGCATTTGTCTTCACAAGAGAAGATTATGATAGTCGCCTAAAAACACGGATTGAACCAAAGGATCTCAACAAAGATCGATGCTACCTTGCAAAGGAATGTTGTTCGCATCCAAAAAGGCGTTTAAACGGTCGTCAAAATTTATTGTTTTAAGGACATGAGAGAGTTTAAGGTTGATCACCAAACACAAAGATATGGAGGCTAGTTTGTAGACGACGGTATCAAGTTGTGAGTGGTTGCTTCGGGGAATTGTTAAGCCTGATGGTATGTGGGCTATCACAAAATTCGCGAAAGACACACACTTGTGATATGGAAGAAAATCGAGCGCAGATCATTATAATTTAGATACAAACATGATTGCTCAAGTGTTACTTAAAGACATTGCCGAAACGCCAAGATAACTTATCCTACCTAGTACATTATATGTCTTATATCAATTGAAAGATCATTACTAAGTGTTGTTTGTTTAAACTTGTGCAGGTTCCCCATCAAAGATTGTATTCGAAGCGTTCAAACCGTATATAGTAAAACTATAAGCAACAGAAAGGGATTTCTCGAGCGTAGACGCGCTTTTGAGATGGTCTTTGGAAATTGGCATACTTCTTTTCAATAGCTGCCAAGGTATATGGCGACCTCACAATATTTTAATCATGGTATTGTTGTAGAGTGGCGACTTATAGAGGGTAAAATCTTCAACTTCGTATTTTGGACATTCAAACCATGCATTGATGGTTTCGCTCACTGCCGACCAGTGATATCCATAGATGGTACGCACGTATATGGTGCCTACGACATCAAGCTCCTAATTGCAATAGGAATGGATGCCAATGGGTCAATATTTCCTCTTGCTTTCGCAATTGCCGCTAACGAGAGCAACGACACACATGGGGGATCTTTTTGACCCATTTGAAAACTCATGTTATTAAGGATCGTACCGGCATATGCGTCTTTGTCGATCGTCATAAAGGCATATTGCACAATATGAATAATTTATCGGGTGGCGACCTCCCTTTGTTTACCATCGCTATTGTTTAAGGCACTTGAAGGCAAATTTGCAATCAAAGTTTCACAATGGCACTCTAAACAAATTGATGTGGGGGGCTACGATGGAGCATCAACGACGAAAATGGGCTGCAAAAATGGATCTGATCAGGGCAGTTAGTGAACCCGCATACATTTGGTTGATGAAGCTCGAAGTTGAAAAATGGACACTTCATGCTGATGGAGGCAAAAGATGGGGCATGCTGACAACAAACAGCTCAGAGTCTTTCAATGGCTTGCGGAAATGCGCTCGAGGATTACCTATCACCGCAATGGTGAGAATGACTTTCAAGCAGGTTGTGGAGCGATTTGTGGTTAGGACAAGGCAGGCCAGAGCGATATTAGCCGACGGCGGGACATGGATGCCAAAGCCCTTCAAAACTATAGAGCATTATAGAAAAAAATGTGAGCATCACCAAATGACCAAGTATGACTCAATTCAACATGTGTATGAAGTTAGGACGGGTTATTACAACGGTAAGGGTGGAAACGTGCATACCGTTTATGAGGCAACAAGAACATGCACTTGTGGTAAGTGGCAAACGTACCACATGCCGTGTTCTCATGCTGTCAAGTGCTTCAAGAGAATGAGAAAACGGTAACAAATTATGTGGCGGGGAATACAAGGTCCACGTTACCTTAGAGCATATTCCGGCCAATTCCAGCCACTTGGTAATGAAGCTTATTGGCCAAAGGAGCCGTTTTCGATGGTTGCTAACAAGGATTACATCAGGAAATTGGGCATTAACTCACGGAGTCGTAGACCCAATCAAATGGATGTTAGTGAAAGAACTTACTCTCGCAAGTGCTCTACATGTAAGCAATATGGCCATGACAAGCGTTCGTGTGGGCAACAAGGCCGTGGTAGTACAAACACGTCTCGAAGTAATAGAGCCTCTAGAACTTGAAGATTGTATTATTATTGCAATTTATTATTGTATTGCTTTGAATTAGTATTGTAATTAAATGGAATGAATTATTTTTTAATTAGTATAAACCTCTCGTATTGGATGAATTATTATTAAATCAAATATTTATATTTGTACATTCAAATATAATAAAACGCTTAAATCAAAACCCTATAAATATGACTAGTTTCAAAACTTAAGTTTCAAAACATACTTCGGCGCACTTTAGAACCCCTAAAATGACGATCCAAACATTTAGGTGGACTTGATGTAATGAGCCGACATTATTGTACGCAAAAAAAGATATTAAGTTTTATATAAAATATTGATATTTTGGGGTTTTGAAACATGACTAATCTTTGCCCAAAGTTTAAAAAGAAACATGATTGGAAAGGTAACACAAATTCGTGCGTGAAACCTACTAAGGTTTTTTTTTTTTTTGACCCCATTCACGCACGAAATTCGGGCGTGAAAGGCCCAAATTGCATTTTTGCAGTTTGGTCCTTTCACGCACTAATTTAGTGCGTGAAACTTACTAAGGTTTTTTTATTTTTTTATTTTTTTTATGCTAGTTTGATTCAACTTTTTTTTTTTTTGCGCTACTAAAGTCGCGGATTCCTCTGCGCGTGCACTTTTTTTAGTTTTCACTGATCTCTTTTGTCTCTTTTATTTTTGTACCAACAGATCCAATCCCCATTCCCCTTTTTCCTATACCACGTGTAATGTACTCTTTTTTCACTCAAACCATGTGTCTGACCATCTTCCTCCAAAAGTTTCAAAGAGAAAGTGCACATTGCAGAAGAAAGGATTTTGCAACAAAGATTTATTGATACCTTCTTTTACCTTTTTCATTGCTTTTGCTATAAAAGCACCCTTCTGTTTATTTGGTTTGGTTCTTTTTTTCTTCTTTTGATTTTCGCCACTATCACACACACACATATATATATGTTGTGTATGTCTTTTTTTCTTCTTCTTGATTTCTCTCCGCCATTGCTATTCTATTTTCGTACTTTAGAGTTTAATGTTGGTGTTATTTAGGAGAAAGTGTGTAAAAACACCTCTTATACATTATTATACACTTTTATACAAGGTTGATACATTTTCTACAGTAAGTGTACATTGTTGTGTATTGTTGTATAATGTTGTATACCGTGAAAAATTGGCTATGCGAATATAAATTAAAAATATGGCTATGTGGATGTAATTTTGTATCTTTGAATTGTACGTTATTAAAATTTCCCCATATAAATTGCCTCCCAAGTTCATTTTATAAATAATTAATCCTAATCCTAAAAAGAATTAGGACACGTACTTCTTAAGCGAGCCGGTAATTACTTCGAATCCCACTAGGTTTCTAAATCAAGAACTTATAATTATAAAACATTGTCTTGTCTTCTTCCTATCTTCAAAATCCTTGGCTGACACTTCCTGAATTACGAGTTTCTTTTTTGCAATTTTTCATAAAAAATTATTTATGATTCGGGTCGAAAATAATATACTGAGCGCATTTAAACTCATCGAAAAAGGCTCCATCCGCCTTGGCGATCACAAAAAAAGAAAAAAAGAAGAAGATGCCAATGGGTCCTGATGATTTCCTGATTATCTTAGCCCTTTCGCCCGTGTTATATTTGATCATAATCATATTGATGTGTTTTCGTCACTATTCACTAACACATTCAAATTATATCTCGGGAATTGCACCATCTCGTGATGTGACAACAGAAAGAGCTCGTCTAATCCCATGTCGGCAAAATCAGCTATTGAAGTTGTGATAGATATTTTTGATGATGATGAAGGGACAAGGACTCGTCCAGAAACGAGTCCGGAAC
This sequence comes from Lycium ferocissimum, assembly GCF_029784015.1. Lineage (NCBI taxonomy): Eukaryota > Viridiplantae > Streptophyta > Magnoliopsida > Solanales > Solanaceae > Lycium > Lycium ferocissimum. Next base: position 24,231,866 of record NC_081352.1, read on the forward strand.
CTACATGACCCGGGAAAAAGCCTAATAAACCAAAGTACTGCATAATTTTTTTTGTTATGATTATACCTTTAACGCAGAAACTTTCTGCGTTAAAGTTTGAATTGAATTGTTACCCCTTAACAGATCACTATGTTAATCTGCCAATAAAATGGCTCCTAGGAGTTTGTGCCAATTTCATTGCGAAACATTTAATAACTGAGGAGTCATGAATAAAATTTGAATGTTACTTTAATTATATACTTGCTCCGTCTGAAATTATTTATCGTTTTTTGTTTTACACGCCCTTAAGAAATATTAATTAGGAGGGACACGCCCTTAAGAAATATTAATTAGGAGGGATATTATACAGGACTTTCAAAGAAAAATTGAGACTGCTTAGATAGAATTCTCTCTCCTTGGCTCTCGGCGCACGTTAGTCAAATGTACGCCGCTGGTGGCTGCCATGGCGAGAGGACGAGGAAAAGGCCCAGGTCGGCCTCGTAAAAGAACCTATCATCGCGTTTGGGAGCTCGGTGGGAGCTCAAGTGCAAGTGGAAACTACGAAGAAGGGTAAACAGCCTGCTCAGAAGGTGAACAACGATGGGCAAAAAGTAGATCCGGCAAACTCCTTTTCGGGACAGAGTGGGGTCACGAAGAGGCTAAACCTTACCCCCTCACCATCTTGTACTACCAATTTGACTATTCAAACACCTGGGTGTACAAACCCTTACCTTGCTAACATGGCGACTAACTCAGATCCGACTGAATCAAAAATGCAATAAGAAGAGATAACACAGGAGGGTCAAGTTGATACTCAGACGCAGTAGCTCCTTGGAATACTCTTTTTGCAAAGAATCGAGCAGCAGCAAATGGTATGTCACTTAGTTATATTCCTCCTTAATTAATTGATGGACAGCTGGTGGCTCAGCTAGATAAAGAGGAAGTAGATAAAGAAACAGAGAAGTGGAAAAATGCGCTTATTGCATATTTTATTGGGGAAACACCGGGTTATAATGCAATGAGGAAATACACCACCCAGCATTGGAATGAAGTACGAGAACCAGAGTTATTCTATCATGAGGATGGGTATTATGTCATCAAATTTCACACTGAAGATGATAGAAATGAGGTACTCTACTCTGGACCCTATACCATTAACAATCGACCTATTATCCTTAAACCTTGGTCCATGGATTTCGATTTCAATGCTGAATTCCCTACACAAATCCCTTTATGGGTGAAGTTCCCTCACTTGCCTATGTCATACTGGGGCAAGGACTCGCTTAGCAGAGTAGTTAGCTTGGTAGGAGTTCCAATTTATGCGGACGAGTGCACAACAAAATAGACCCGTATCACTTATGCTCGAATGTTGATTGAAGTGAACATTACTCAAACTCTACTGGATGTGGTTTTAGCCCTGGGACCTGCAGGGGAGAAGTATAAACAAGCAGTGGCATATGACTGGAGACCAAGTTTTTGTGCATCTTGTCAAGTGGTTGGTCACCAATTCCCTCCTAAGGAGAAACAACAACCTAAAGCGCAGCCTAAACCAAGGCAGGACCCAAGAAAGATAGGACAGGAATGGAAGAGTAAAGGTATAGTTCAAGTGGTTGGCCCCTTACAACAGTGTATTGGTGATTCAAGCAGCTTCAATGGCAATTTAGGTGACCAGAACATTGCTAATGTGGGGACTCAGCAGCACACCAAAGACACTTCCCACCTGGATTGTCTGGGATCCTAATGTCTATAACGTGTCTCATATTTGCTCTCCTCGAAACTTATTCATTGCCATATTGCAGATTATAAAGGGGAATTAAACTACCTGGTCACTATCATATATGGGGTCAACTCTCTAGATGGAAGAAAACACCTCTGGAAGAAATTGCAAGATATTGGGCAAAGTATAAATCAACCTTAGATCCTAGAAGGGGATTTCAATGCTGTTCGTCATCCATCTGACAGATTGTTTGGTGCACCAATTACGGCTACTGAACTGAAGGATTTTAATGACTGTATTCAATATTTGAACATCACTGAATTTCCATGGAGAGGGGAATACTTCACTTGGTCAAACAAATAGTTGGGAGCTGACAGAATATGTAGCAGAATTGGCAGGCTCTTTGGTAATGTCGACTGGATGATGAAATGGGGCCATGTAACCACAGTTTATGACTTACCCCATATCTCTGACCATGCTCCAATGCTTTTAAGTATTCAAGAAGTCCAGTGGAATATTAAAACTCTATTTAGATTCTTCAATATATGGGCAGGTCATGACTCTTTTCTCCGCATAGTAGAAACAGTATGGGAAAAGAAGTTAGACTCGGATAAGATAGGCAATCTATGGAAGAAGCTTAAAAATCTCAGAGGAGAATTGAGGAAGTTTAATGAGCAAGAATTCAAATTTATCTCTTAGAAGATTGCTCACACCAGAATGGAGTTACTATTCATACAAGACCAGATCAATAACCAATGCAATGATACCTGCCTGGCTAAAGAAAAACAGTACTTGCAAGATCTGGACCGATGGTCCCTCATTGAAGAGAGTGTACTACAACAAAAAGCTAGAGCACATTGGATAAGATTGGGAGATGGAAATAACAAATATTTTTCAGCTATGATCAGGGAAAGGACTCACAGAAAACAGCTCCTAGAATTAACCTCTCTATCAGGCATTGAATTGACTACACCCGCAGCTATAAAGAAGGAGATAACAGATTTCTATAAGTCTCTCATGGGAACTACTAATCAAGCCCTTCCTGCAGTAAATATAGAGACAATGAGGAAAGGCCCAGTCTTGTCACATGCTCAGGGGATTGAGTTATGTAAAGAAATCACTGAGGAAGAAATCTATGAGGCATTACAATCCATAAATGATGACAAATCTCCAGGGGTAGATGGATACAATGCTTTCTTTTTCAAGAAGTCTTGAAATATAGTTAAGACAGAAATAATTGCTGCCATCAGTGACTTTTTTCACACTGGACAGATGCATAGGGCTATTAGTTGTACCCTTCTCACTCTTGTCCCAAAAACTCCTAACCCCGCGAACATCAAGGAATATAGACCTATTGCCTGTTGCTCTGTCCTTTATAAGATTATTGCTAAGATCCTGACTTCTAGGCTGCAGAAGGTCATTGCCACAATCATCAATGAAGCCCAATCTGGTTTTATTCCCGGAAGAAAGATAGCTGATAATATTATTCTAGCCAACGAACTGGTCAGAGCTTATTCTAGGAAGCATATCTCGTACAAGATGCATGGTAAAAATTGATTTACAAAAGACATATGACTCGGTAGAATGGGGATACTTGAAACAAGTGCTAGAAGCTTTATGTTTCCCTATCAAATTTGTTCAATGGATCATGGAATGCATCTACACTGTTAACTACTCTATCATGATAAATGGTGAACCCTCTAAACCATGGGATGCTGCTAGAGGATTGAGACAGGGGGACCCTATATCCCCCTATCTATTTGCAATTTCCATGGAGTACTTGAGTCGGTGCTTGGGGGAATTAAAGGATTACAAGAAATTCAAATTTCATCCTAAATGTGCAAGAAATGGAGTTACACACCTATCTTTCACTGATGATCTTTTGTTGTTTACAAGGGTGGATCTAGACTCTATTTCTGCTATTTTTGACAAATTCCAAAACTTCTCACAAGCATCAGGATTACAGGCAAACAGAGGCAAAAGTAGTATGTACTTTGGAGGGGTAACGGATGCAGTGAAGAATACAATTACACAGCAACTTGGATTTGGTATTGGTGAGTTACCTTTTAAATATCTCGGTATCCCCCTTTCCACAAAAAATTAACTACACTCTAGTGGTCCCTACTCATTGATAAGATGGTAGCTAGAATCTCCTCATGGATAGCGAAGAAACTTTCTTATGCTGGGCGAGTTCAAATAGTCCAATAAGTACCGTTTGGTATCCAATCTTACTGGTCTCAGCTGTTTGTGATTCCTTCAAAGTTCCTTAAAGTCATTGATGCTTTTTGTCGGAGTTACATATGGTTAGGCACTAACACTATCACAAAGAGGGCTCTAATATCTTGGGACAGGATGTGCTTACCTATCTCTGCTGGAGGCCTTAACCTCATCACTATGCAGATTTGGAATAAGGCAGAAATTGTAAAAACCTGTTGGGACTTGGCTCAAAATAGACAAGCTTTGGATCTAGTGGATTCATAGCTACTACCTCAAAGCAGAACAACTGGCTACTACCCCCATCCCTAAGCAGGCATCGTGGATGGTACGGAAGATTATAGACTCAAGAAACATATTGGAGCAGCATTTCATGATGGGAGACCAGAACTTGACCATCAGAAAGTAATATTTGGCTATGGTTGGAGATAGACCAAGAATGGAATGGAAAGACTTGATGTTTAGTAATGGTTCCAGACCTAAAGCAAAGTTTACCCTCTGGTTGCAACTACAAAACAGGCTGCCCACTACAGATAGACTATAAAAATGGGGACTGGATGTGGATTTGAAGTGCAAGCTCTGCAATGTCCACTTGGAAACTCGTGATCATATATATATTCAATGTGATTACTCAAAAGACATATGGATGACACTTCTCCGCTGGGCTCAAATTGACTACTATGCAGCTTCTAACCGGGGAAATCACCTGCAATGGGTATGAAGCAAGACAAAAGGTAAATCGCAAGCAGCACAAACATTCAAGTTGCTATATACTGAATTTGTATACGCGGTGTGGATGGAAAGAAACCAAAGAACTTTTGAAGATAAGAGGAGGTCATGGAAGGCAGTAGCAAGAGAGATTGCCTATGTGTGTTGTGTGAGAGCTCTTCTTTGGAATTAGAACTAGAATGCAGCAGTTGGTTTTCTAGATTACTTAGCTTCTGCTGTAATTGTCACGACCCGACTACCGGCCATGACGGGTACCCGGGGCTAACCACCGAGCACCACTCATTCTATCACTCATCATACACATCAAGCATTCATTCGTTAATCTTATACTCAAATCATAGTAAAACCATTTTTTTTTCACTTGAAACATATTTACTTTATATACATAAGCCTTTCGGCTATCAAAATCAAAATAATACATATACATACGAGGAGAAACTGTGAGACCATACTACCCCACACATACCCATCTACGAGCCTCTACTGGAGTACTAGACATATAGATGGGACAGGACCCCGTCATGCCCAAAACATATATATACCAAAAGAATCAATCAATGGCACCTCCGGAACAATAGAGTGCTCTCAGTCAGCTAATAGCTCCTACAAGTCTTGATCACCTCCCTGTCTACCTGTGGGCATGAACACAGCGTCCAAAGAAAATGGACGTCATATGAATATTGTACTGAGTATGTAAGGCATAAACAATAATAATACGTCAAAGAAATAAGGAGGCATCAAATAAGGAGCAACCTGTAACTGACTGTCAATTATAAAAGAAATAATGCATGCTGGCTTACTTCATCATCATATCATGTATGCATATATGTATAAGCTGCGCGACCATATAGGTACGGTGTGATAATTATTAGCCTGCGTCCAGGCCTCCGGCGTCCGGGGTACTATCTCATGTCGCCCACTAGTGGTGTCTGCCCATGCCATCTAGACATGGTGTATACGCTGCCCGCCTTAGCGGTGTCTGCCCGGCCATGTAGGCGCGGTGTAATATCATCATCATGTACTCATCTTAATGCATGCATAGGAACTCAAAGACAACTACACTTTATCGGGGTGACATAAGGTCGTGAACCCCCAATTCCATTATGGAGCATTCATAAACATTCTGCCTCACCTTGAAGGAATTAGCATATAAGGTGAGTGTATATAATAAACAACATCAATGGATTATAGATAGCATCATTAGCTTTATAGGAACATCATATCATGGACTCTAGAATCTTTAGACTTAAGCTCATTATCATCATTATCGTGCTCATAATGTATCTCTTATCTCATATGGCTATTCATGAACATAGACTCTTAGTGTAGAAAATTCATGGAGAAGGAGGAAAAATCATGCCATAGGATTCATGCCTTAGAAAGAAAGGACTAGCCTCACATACCTTTTTCGTTTAACTAATCTATCGCTTGCTCGTTCTCCTTCAATGCCCACGTTTCTACCTTCAAGAGAATTTGCATTAACATTAGCTAATCGATTATAAGAACGTGCTTACTAAAGCTAGAGAAAATTGGGCAGCATTTCCTTTGTTTATACAACTTTCCCCATATTCCATATCAACTCCCAAACATCGATAACAACATTCACAATATCATAAGCAACAATCATCATTCATCTACATTATCCACATTTCACAATTTCACTTCAATTCCTCCATAATCATGGTCATAGTTCACTATCACGTTTCTCACATGTAATACTTATCCCATGTTCTAAATGTCATTCATAACATACTTACAATCACAACATATCGATAATCATGACTCAATCCAAGCCTTTACTAAAAAATGACACTATTCTCACATTCATGACCCATTTTCTATATTCTTTTACAATCCAAGTGTTTCAACTTCTCAATACCTTAAACAACATGAAAATACCATAAAACTCACCTTAGATAATGGAAGAATAAGCCTTGAGTGGAAATACTTCTCTTGCACCAAAACCCTAGTTAACTTCTCTTGGAATTTCTTGGCTTGGATGAACTTTAATGAATTTCATACACTTGATTTTGTTGGTTTGATGAAGTTGATCATCAATTTCTCTTGGGATCTTGTGGATGAAGAATGGAGAGGATTCTAGAGGGTTCTTGAGTTGTGGAGTGATAAAATGAAATGAATTAAATGAGAGAGAGGGTCCCTATATCATTTTAAAATCAGACCCGACACGAACACACGGTCCGTATATTTTATACTGACCTTATGTCTGGACCGTATGTTTGGTCCAGTGAAGACCCTCATTCTGGGCAGAACATACGGTTGAACATAAGGTCCGTATGTTTTATACGGCCAGTATGTTTGGCCGTATAATGCCCAGCTTTCCGAAGTTCGTTTTCGTCGACTCGTTTGATCTCCAATCCTTATGGAACCTGCTTAACACTTGTTTAACACCTCAATACCAGTCTAAGGGTAGTTTCACTCTTCTCCAAAACATCATCAAGCCATCATTAACTTGACACTCGTAAATCTTACCCGACACACAACATATCCCTTGCTTTCATTAACATCTTCCTTCCCTTACCTCAAATGTCTTGAAAATCTCGATTAGGATCATCAAATGCTATTTCTTACTTATCAAAACATCGTATACGTCGTTCCCTTCGTTAGTCTATTCACTGTACGTTAACGGGAAATTTCCAAGGTGTAACAGTAATTCTTTAAGTATGTTTGCTGAGATAGCAACCTGTGTTAGGGATGCTATGGATTTGTAATTATTCGCTTTGGTGATTAATAAAAAGTTAGTTACCAAAAAAAAAATTAGGAGGGGTATTTGACCCACTTTATTTTTATTTATGTTTAAGTTATAATCTCTCTTCATTAAATGTTTACTTTATTTATGTGTTATCCATTAATAACAAAATTCTACTATGGTTAAAATGAAGAAAAAATAATTAATTATGCCTTGTACTTTTAAAACTACAAATAATATCAGACAACTATTTTTAATTACCACGACAAATAATTTGAGACGGAAGGAGTACTTCTTTATTTTTATTTTTTTGTAAATTCTCAATCAAATCCCGTGCAAGCTAACTTACATGAATTAATTAGGTAGCAACAATTTTAACGACTAATGCAATTAATTGGTTGTAGCACCTAATATAACTCTATATAAAAATTGTTAATCTAGTTAACAAATTACCTATAAATATTATTTTGCGAGATGAAAAAGGTGAAAAATGCTGCTTTAATTAAGTGGATAAGTTAACAATGTTCTATAATGAAATAAATGAGTAGAATAAAAAAACTTTAATTATATTATTAGAAAAACTCCACTATCTATTTGAACAAGTGAAAATAACATTGAGGGATAACTTTACAAACATATTTAATGCAGGCAATGCAAAAAAACTAATTAATAAAATATTAGGTTTTTTTTAACAAATTCCTAAAAGATTCTCAATTTATATTATAAAAATATTTCATTAATGACAATTATAACAAAAAGATGTTTTCTCGGTATAAATAACCGAATGAATATTGTCCAAGACTGTTGAGGTCCCTTTCAAGTGTCAAAACACAATTTTTCAATGATCATAATATTTACCCGGCTTCCTTTTTTTTTTTTAATGGTTTTTTTTTTACTTCTTTAAAATCATGTTTTTTTAAAAAAAAAAAATATATGTAACAAATTTACCTATAGAAAAATATATATTATTTCCGATGAAAAATGTATCTTCAAGAAGCTATACCTTATAGAACATAATTGATTTATATTGTATTTTGGCACTGACATTATTATATAGAACGTCATTAACTTATATTATAGAAGGTATACCATTACGGAAAGTCAATTATTCACACACAAAAAAAAATTGTATTTTGACACTTGAAAGGGACGTCAAACAGTGGCGGAGCCACACTATGCCGAGGGTGTTCATCCGAACCCCCTCGGCGGAAAAAAATACTGTTTTTACAAGGTTAAAATTATTTTTTATGTAAATATAGTAGATGTTGAACCCCCTTATGCTTCTTCGTATGTTTAATTTTTATATTTTAACCCCCTCGGTGAAAATCCTGGCTCCGCCACTGACGGCAAACCCTTGGAAAAATAATATTATTCCAAACTGTTACTACCTAATTAATTCGCAAAATAATATTTTTATAGGTAAATTTGTTACATAGATTAACAATTTATAAATAGAATTATATTAGGGGCTACAACTAATTAATTGCATTAGCCATTAAAACTGTTACTACCTAATTAATTCATGTAAGTTAGCTTGTACATGATTTGATTGAGAATTTTACAAAAAAAATATTTGTCGTTTTAAAAGTTCAAGGCGTAATTAATTATTTTTTCTTCATTTAACCTTAGTAGAATTTTGTTATTAATGGGATAACACATAAATAAAGTAAACATTTAATAAAGATAAATTATAACTTAGACATAAATAAGGATAAAGTCGGTCAAATACCCCTCCTAATTAATACTCCCTCCGTTCCATAATAAGTGTCACTTTAGCCGAATTTTTTTGTCCCATAATTAGTGTCACCTTAGGAAACCAAAACATAAATTGGCTAGTTATTCCAATTCTAGCCTTAGAAAAAACTGACGAGTTAAATTTTCATCTAAATGATCATTGGAAAAGCCACATAGTAATTTGGTAGGGATTCCTAATGTTAAAAGATTTACTTCTTGTGCATGCTCTGATCAAGAGGAAAAAGTAATTTATTTTTATTATATATGGATAATTTGGTAAACTTCACATTGCATTATTGATTTCTTAATATGCGTGTTTTTGGCTAAGGTGACACTTATTATGCATGGGACGGAGGGGGTGTTTCTTAAGGAACATGTAAAATAAAAAACGATAAATAATTTGAGACGGGAACATAATTAAATAACATTCAAATTTTATTCATGACTCCTCAGTCATTAAATGTTCCACAATGAAGTTGACACAAACTCCTAGGAGCCATTTTATTGGAGGATTAACATAGTGGTGTAGTCAATTGAAACTTTAACGCAGAAAATTTATGTGTTAAAGATATGGTAACAATTTTTTTTTATGCAGTACTTTGGTTTATTTGGCTTTTTCCAGATCATTTAGGTTCCGGACTCTCCAGAAACTAATGGCAAGAACAACAATTGTTGTATCTGCTTACAAGAATTCCAACAAGACGATATGTGTGGTCTGATACGTACTTCGTACTTGTGGTCATAGGTTTCATGTTGCTTGTATTATTCAATTCCCTGGTTAGCAAAAAACAAGACCTGCCCCTTATGTCGGACACGTGTTAGTATCGTGACATATGCTCGGAATGATGGCTTAACTAAGGCACCGTCAAAGCTAACTGTATAGTGAAACTTGTTGGGTTTTAAAGTCGCAAAATGATGGACTTTAAAGAGGAAGTGTGAATTGGGAAATGGAGGGAAATGAAATTTTGGAAAAATAACTTTTCCAAGTGAGCATTCTCCCACATTGGTGGTGGAAAGTGATATGTGTGTGCTTATATGTAGACATCTTGAAACAAAAGAGTTGAGAAAAAGGCCTCCCCTCGCGCTCATCATCGTCGCTCGAACAGCTCAGGATAATCTGATTAATTGATAATCTTTTTGGACCAAATTTATTTTTCACTTTCATTATTTAAATTTTCCTTTTCCTAATATTAATTCGCGCATTATTTAATTATTTAATTAATTCGCAGAAATTAATATTATATCCCAACGGTCTTAACTGTTGACCGAACAGTCACCTTCTTCCCAAACAGGTGCCTTTGCACCTTTTCAATGGCTATAAATTTCCAGAGGCTTCGCCTCAATTTGACACACTGGAATAACGAAATTTTACTCTCTGAAAAACAGTCTTTCATCCCCTCTTCTTGCATCATTTTCAAAAATAGAAAAACAGTAAGTGTCGTGTGATTACACCCGTTGGTTGAGTTCGCTGAAGTTCTGCAATTTCGATTGCCAGTATTGCAGAATAGAGTTTCGTTCTATCCTGGGAGGAATTAATCCAAACCTTAGG
>NC_081352.1:24242594-24271044 GCF_029784015.1 Lycium ferocissimum
TTTGATTGTGGTAATGTTTGGGACCTTTGGGGGTTTCAACCTTCCCCCCTGCCCCCCTATGCCGGGGGTTTGATGGAAAACCCCCCAATCTTGTGCGACACTGGGAACAAGGAGGGTGGCAACCACCCTAATATCATTCCAATATACTCAGCCCACATATCACTAAAATGCATTATGAGGAAAAATATCATACTAAGAACAGCTTGGCTACTTCTATCTCAATATTGTTATTATATGTGTATATCTTCCATGTATATTATATGAACTTTCATAGGATTCAGTCTAACCAATTTCCTTTTCTTTTCTCTCCCCCCGCCCCCCAACTCTTACTCTTCGCATGGCCACTTGGGCCGAGGGTACAGCCTCCTTATTGGGCCTAAGACCCAATAGGACAATTCTTTCAAATTCTGCCAAGTACGAGAAAAAAGGAAGCTAATATATGTCCATGAAGGCCCAACCATGGGTGAAAATGGTTAAGGGGCTTGGTATACCCCAAGTTTGCTTTATTCCCGTTATATGATATGTTTATTTTCATCTTTGTACTTGTAAATCTCACAACATTATTGGAAACCAAATGGTTGGAACTAGACGTTTTAGGCTGCCATGACCCATTTTAGCCTAGGTCATGCAGGCACCTACCATTCTCACCTCGGTAGGAAAACCTTTAACTCAACGTTCACAATCAATAAATATAATAATATAGCAGAAGAAGTAAAATGACGTAAGTCTCACAATATAATATAATATAGATAAGTGCGGAAGTAAATGAATCCACCATGATATCCGGTCTGGTAAATAAAAGAGCATCTAAATCCGAATACTAAGGTCTGAATAATAATACATAAATGTCTCAAATCATGTCTTGAAATAAAAGTAAGACATAAGCAATAGAAGAGTCTCCGAGGTCAGCAGACGCCATGCTCACCCTGAAAAACTCAAGTAGAAGCTAAGGAGTCAATCAGCCGCGAGTCGAAGTGAGATCCGGTTCGATACCTGTGATTCATAAAAGAATGCGGCAAGTGCAATCGGTACAAACGGCGATCTTGGTAGGCATCGTAGGGCGGAGCTAAGCATAGATAAGACAATTCGAGAAAATAACGTAGATAAACAAGTAAACCAATTACGCATGGAACAATATAATCGTAACCGAGTATCCGTCAACGCACAATAGCAAGTATCTACAACGATATAATAAGTTCGGGTATGTCCCAATCTGGAACGAAGTCAACACAATCCGACACGATACGGTCGTCACGACGTCTCGCCAGTCGTAATGCAATGCAATAATAGTATGAATGTGATGCCATGCCATGCTATGCAAATGAGGACGTACACATGTACTCGGACGGAAATATCGACGTCTCGGCGGCCACGAAGCCAGTGTGACTCCCCGAAGTACGGGTGCCGCCCATCCGGATCTTAAACGAGCAGACGAACGCATTTGGTACTCGCGGGGAGTCTCACCGGCGCCCTACGGGGACCCGTGAGGCCCGTGCACTACAATCGATTCCCGAGAATAACATCGAAATCTACCGTACGACAACGATGCCCGAATATAACCATCGGACGTACGTCCTCATCACATGATCCTCCAAAAGAGTTGTCGAATATCAGTTTCAACGATTAGAATTGAACCTCGGAGATCGGCCTCCTCACAATCCTCGAAGTAAAAGAGTTTATCAAGTATCGATTTCATATAAACAACGATTAGGAATGGATCTTCGACGTCGGCCTTTTCGCAATCACTCGGGTAAGATTTTATCAAATATCGGTTTCGCTCGATCCAACGTCTTTGGATCATCACCGGATATCGGCAATGCATGATAATATGAGAGAATGCGCGCAATGCATATGTCAATCATCAACAAGCAAGCTCAATATCACAAGTACCTCAACGGGGAAAGCCAATAATGTATCACATCACAATACCAACAGTGGGTATGCCAACATATATCAATAACACAAGTACCAATAGTGGGTACGCCAATATATATATCAATAACTCAAGTACCAACACCAATAATGTATCAAAGTATAAATACCAACAACGGGTATGTCGATCTATCGAATCGGGACAAAAAGCGACATTCGGCTGTCTGCCGACTACACGTGGCATCGAGCTTGACCTAATTAAACAACTTAACACATATAACGCGGTGGCTAGTCCCAACACGCATCGGGCCCGACCCTAAGGTGATGTCCGTCCCGACTTCACACCGAAGGTTCACGTGCGTAGTCTTCGACATCATAATCTAAATATGTGATTCACTATGCTAAGTCTCGCCAAAAGATAAACCATAACCTACCTGTGCAGAGGCTATGACACCGGACAAGTCACTGTCGCCTTGCCTTTTCTCTGAAGCTCAGAATCAAAGTAGTCTAAGCACAATCGAATTCTAAATTAGAAATTATGAATAACGATACTAATATTGCTATGATATCAATTAGGTCCATTTTAACCCTAGAAATTGGGAAAACGGGCCCACAACGGCGAAACGCGAAATTCACAGGTAAAATACCAAATTGAATCTTAGGTAATCATAAACCCATCATTAATTGTTGATTTAGCTCAAGAATTATCCCCTAATCTGATTTCTAGTAAAAACCCCCAAATTGGGTATGAACCCTAATTCTCCAAATCCGAAATTCAATGTTAAAAGTGAAAGATATATGATTACTAAGCTTAGATTCATCACCTTTTAACTTTAACATCATCAATTTATCAAGTATACTCTTAGAGAAAAATCTCTCAAAACCCTATTTCAAATTCCATTTCTAAGGGATTGAAAAGAGAAGGGGAAAGTCTAAGATGATTGTGATTAAAGAGAAGTAAAGGATTAGACAAGGTTTTACCTCCAAGATTTCCTTCAATTTGTCTCTAAGAAACGACTTTCCCAAACCACAATATCGAGATAAGAAATAATAAGGGTCTAAGACTCATTAAATGAACGGTCTCCCGCGTCGCATTTGTGGTGGTAGCGGGACCGCCCCGGCCGGCCTTGTGCGCGGCCCCCGACGATGAAGCCAAAATGGATAAGGCCAGCCGGCGGCGGGGGCTACCTCCCCGGTGGTCTTGGTGCGCCAAAGCGGACACGGACACGGACCTTGGCCTAAGTTTTTCGTTTCGATGCGATTTTTTGACTAACTCCCGAGGCCGTCTACTCGCATGCCGGATACCTAGTCCCGTATTAAGCGCGGCGCGAACGCGCGCAATGCCTCGAAATTCCCAACGGAGGTCTCGTTGACCGAGTCGACCACCGATGTCTTAATTCCATTTCCGTCAATGTCCGAAGTGCATTCGAATACATTGGGAACCGAACGAATGCTGCCTTTTGAAAGTTCTAAATGACTACCCGGAACCTCTCAAAATTGACGGAAATTTCGAAAAGGTTCGTTGCCTAAAGTCAACTTTTGGGTCAACCACTTTTTCACTTTTAAGCCTATATTTTTACTTAAAGTTACCCCGAATCCGGTCCTGAACACCTCGGGAAGCGTGTCAGCCGTCCCTCGGGTCAAAAGGATCTAATCAGTGCTCGGGAGCGGGCGAAAGTGGTAAAAGAACTATAACGATCAAACGGGTCGTTACATAGGCAAATGGTACTTAAGCCGTTTAGTTGGACTTTAGGCCCCCTTTGCTAATTTCCAAAACCTCTTTTTATTTTTCTTGCTTTCAAAGAGAATTTCTAAATAAAGTGAAACAAATTTTTTTTCTACAAAAAATAAATTGGATTTAGAAACTCGGGTAGATGTTAGCACCTGAACGATTTTTATCAAAATTATTCGTTAAAATCTTCACTTAGCATTGAAAGGGACACGACTCTTTTCATAGTAAACCCAGTTTGTAAAAATAGTAATAAAAGGCTTTTGGTATCATGGTAAACTCAAAATCAAATTAAAAAATGTATACTATGCCTTGCTCTTAAAAACTGGCATGATTTTTGATAAATCTTAACCAACAAAAGTCGAATTTTGGGCCACGGTCCACTGAATTCTTTGTGAGACCAGATTTCAATTTCAAGGTTAGTCTTGAGCCTTTTTTTGAAAACCAACAGAAATAAGTTTTGGGCCAGAATCCATTAACACTTCCACCAAAAAATCATTACCTTTCCCTTTTAAAATAGGCATAAACTTATAGGATTTTGAAACTTATCAAATCCAAAATATATAGTCGGTTGTTGTCCTTCACCAATTCAACTTGTTTTGCGGCCCAATGCCGAATCCAAATAATCTCTTTCAAACACACTAGAATGTCCTTTAATAGAAGTAATAGGTAAGGGGTTCTTAGCTTGCGTATACGTTTAACCCAAACCAAGTGTGGAGCAAACCATGAACTAAAATATATATACTTCTTCATAACACATTTTCCCTCTTTGCAAAAGATCATTTATCCTCATATATAAGAGGAAACGTATTTTTTGATATATGATAAATTCAACCTACAAAATAGCCCATATATAAGGGAACTACACTCAAATTTTTCAAAAGAGAGAGAACTTGATATGCAAATAAAAAGGACAGATTTTACGGGAATTTACACTAAATAAACAGTTCATGCAAATAATCACACATTGGAATTCGAAGGTCAACCGTATAGTACGGATCCTTAATACTAGGGTGCTTAATACCTTCCCTAGGGGATCACCAGAACCCTTACCTAGAACTTTGGATTAAGAAGGATTTTTCACGGTGAATGAATAAACCCTTCAAAAATTGGTTTTCCTATTTCCTAAAAATTAGGTGGCGACTCTTTTAAAACAAAGTCCGAAAGAGCACCAACGATTTCGAAGAAGCTTTTTCCGAGCGCTAACCCCGTGAAGCTGCGAACCATTACGATAAAGCGGTGAATAGGTACAACGGAATTTCTTGGAAGACATTCCATTTTAGCCTAAACCGATGGCACCTATATGCATACATTGTGATAGTCAGCTACAACGATAGGAAGAAATTTTGAAGCGTGATGTATAACGAAAAATCTCGTCACATATGACGAAGACATAATACCGTTAGACAATTACTCTCTAGTGGAATTATCGCGATTGACTATGTAAATTCAAAGGATAATGTGTCGGATTCACTTACAAAAGGCCTAACTAGAGAGGCGGTTGATAAATCATCAAAGGGAATGGTATTATGGCCGAGAACAAGTCATCATAATGGTAACTCCATCTGGCCAACTGGAGATCCCAAGATCTAGGTTCAAGCAGGACAAACAAAGTTATGAATGACGGTTCAACATTGTCATTAAACTCAATCCATTCTCACGATAAGACAATGTTCAGGAATAAGGATAAAGCGTTAAGGCTTTTTAATAATTTCTAAGTTTGACATGATATGAGCAAACAGTGTATCTACGGATTACACATTTAGGAATCACCTATGTGAGTGTGAAGTGGAAGCCGCTTCAAGGATAATTAGTGTAAGGCCAGTTCTCTACACACTCATGAAACCGGGCGGTGTTCATGGCTGAAACGAACACAACAATGAGAACCAAGAATAGTTAAAGGTTAATTTTGTGACATATATTATCCAGATATACATCAAAGCTCGACGGTTCAAGGATATCAAATCTATCGATTGATCAAGTATATCCGATGTATGTTCACTACGAAAAGTTCAAAGGGAAACCTACTTACTGTTGCTCCCAAACGCACATGCAAGTATACGTGGTCGTACAAGTAATATAGACTGTTAAGTCCAGATATCGATCCCACAGAGACTTAGATTATACTGTTAAGCTAATTCAAATTCGGGTGAAACTATTCAAGAAAGTGAAAATCAAGATATTTATTGTACTAAACTAAAACTGAAAAGTAAACAATTTGTGATGGGTGTTTTTGTAGCTTTGGGAATATCTTGACAAAGTGTAAATTATCGGATGAGAGAAAGATATAGGGTCATGGCTTTCGACAATCCGGTTGATCTTCGGACAATTCCACCTATTTTATTTCTGGGTTACTAGTTGACGGGTTAATTATACTTTATGATATTCTCTCGAACTACTCGCGTGTAGATGTTACTATAACGCCTATATATCTATGGTCATCGAGAGGTAACAAAACGCATTTATTTCTCATTCAACTAAGTAGGGCTAAAGGGTATATCTCTATCCTCGATGGCGAATCGATTAAATCAAACAAACTCTATTTATTCTTATTACGTACGTGAATCCCCTTTCTAAGTCAATTCACGCACCACAGATAGTGTCTAACTATTGGCCAGATAATCAAACAATTAAGATCAAGAATAAATAAGCAACCCAAAATATGGAAAATCAATAGATAATAATTGTCATCAAATCAACTTTCAAGTCTTTCGCCCATGACCCTAGAATTAAGAAGTTTAGCTACTCATGATTCGATCATAGACAAAAGAATTCATGAATAACCTAGGGTTGAAAAAGATGAAAAATAAAATAAACCTAGAGAGAGAAAAGAGAACAGTGGCTTACAAGTCTTTGAAATAATCCTAGCACACCGTTCTCAGCAAATAAAACGTCTATATATAGTCTAGGGTAAAAATAAAAAAATAAGAAAACCAAATCCTAGTCGAACTGGGAAAGCCGCGCAGAACTCCGCTTTCCTTTCACATCGCGGAAGGATCGCGCAAGGTTCTGTAGCTTTCCGCTTTTCTTCCGAGATGCGGATGGATCGCGTGGTAGTGATGCCTGGTCTTGTGTGTCCTCTTTCTTTCCGCGATACGGAAGGATCGCGGGGCCTTCAGTTCAGTTTCTTTCCTTTCAGTTCATCGGTCTTCGACTCGTCACCTCGTCTACTCGTCATATGCTTCAAAATCACTCACTTTAAGCACCGTTTTCCATCGTTTATCATCTCCGTACCTATACACATGAAATATGACGACATAAGTTTAAATACGACGATTGCATCATGAATTAAGCGATAAAAGTCATAAGAGTAGGATTTAAAATGACACAAAACATGATATTTGTGCCAAATATCACTTACCCAGATGCGATTAATCCTTACTTGTAAATCACACAGTTTTTTCATGCATGCTTTCATAAAATAGCCATTCTCCATTCATGTGGGGGATTGTTGAGTTTTAAAGTCATAAAGTGATGGACTTTAAAGAGGAAGTGTGAATTGGGAAATGAAGGGAAATGAAATTTTGAAAAAGTAACTTTTCCAAGTGAGCATTCTCCCACATTGGTGGTGGGAAGTGAATATGTTTGTGCTTATATGTAGAAGCACATATTCTAGCTCATAAAGAGTTAAGAAAAGGACCTCTCCTCGGGCCGTCATGGTCGCTCGGCTCGACTTTGGCTTCAGATTTGGATTTGGATTTAGTCAAATGATCTGATTGATTGATAATCTTTTTGGACCAAATTTATTTTCCACTTTCATTATTTAAATTTTCCTTTTCCTAATATTAATTCACGCATTATTTAATTAATTCGCAAAAATTAATATTATATCCCAAAGGCCTTAACTGCTGACTGAACAGTCACCTTCTTCCCAAACAGGTGCCTTTGTGCCTTTTCAATGGCTATAAATTTCGAGCTTAAGCCCCATGATTTGACACCTTTGGAATAACAAAATTTTACTCTCTGAAAAACAGTCTTTCATCCCCTCTTCTTGCATCGTTTTCAAAAATAGAAAAACAGTAAGTGTTGTGTGATTACACCCATTGGTTGAGTTCGCTGAATTTCTGCAATTTCAATTGCCAGTATTGCAGAATAGAGTTTCGTTCTATCCTGGGAGGAATTAACCCAAACCTTAGGCAATTGTGAGGAGATTAAATTCCTTAAGGAAACAAAGTTTTCTATGGGCTCGAAACTACACTTTCGTTCTTATATTTTCTGCTTTACAGTTTATATGTTTGAATATTGGGATAACAAAACTGATAGAAGCTTTTCCATAATATAACTGAGGGTTCAATTTTCTTGTCTCCATTCAAGAGAATTCCCTTATGTATTAACCTTTGATAGTTTTCATATTAGATACTGCTACAGAGAAGCAATTAAACAAACTGGAGATAGTTTAACCAAAGAAGGTGTCGATTGACAACAACACTGCTAAATGGTTTTCCATAACTCGGGTTATTTTTTTTTTTGTCGAGATATTTTAGCTTTTTTGAAAAGAAAAAAATTATGCAGATTTTTTGTAGATAATGTTTCCAAGTTGGCTATTTAAAGCCCTCTTATGCTTAATAAAATAAATTGAGAGACATTTTTATTCATTCTTCAAACTTTTTGCTGCACCATCTTTTAAAAAACTAACAGAAGATTTACAATATCTTGTATCAATGATTAGCAGCTCGGGTATTGTAATCTGTGTGATGTTCTCTCTCTTATCAGATTGTATAGAGGGAAAGTTCCTCTACTGTGCCTTAAGTTAGAATTGGTGTGTTCATATTGTACTGGATTGGGGATGGCCAATTCTTAGCTCTTTTTTGAGGAAGTAAGGTTTTATGTCTCCCTTCTAGGTATATTCTCTTGTTGGATTCTAATTTACGACGTAGGGGTAAGTGCCAAACACCCCGTCACCATAAAGCTGCTTTATTTTAAAAAGTTTAAGTCAATCTACGGTCATTTTTGGCCTCCACATAAATACTTAAGCAAAAGTATAAGTATTGCGAAAGTTACAGCCCAATACCTTTTAGTGATCTAGTTTACAAAATAATGTATAGGTTTTGGATATGTATACTTAAATATACATATACGATACGTATGTGTATATATACATACATATTAGTGTATAGGTTTTGTATGAATATTTTGAGATTTGGTATTAATCTTCCTTCTAAATGTTGTTGTTGCTCTAATCCTAGCTTGGAAGATGAAGATCATTTATTTTTCAAGAGTGATATTAGTAAGACTGTTTGGCATTTTTTTAATCAATGCTTCAGGATCCATGGTCACTAGAATGATTTTAAGCCCTTGATTCTCACATGGTGGTATAGTAAAACCAAGAAGCACCTTCTCAAATTGATTAATTACCTAGCATTTCCAGGAGTCCTTATCTAGCAAATATGGAAGGCAAGATGCAAAAGCTGATTTGACAATGAAAAGATGAAGTCCAACAAAATCAGAACACAAATATGCCAACAGGTAAACTTAGTTATGCATCAAAAAAATTCTAATGTATATCCTTTCATGCCTTGGAACAGATTGTTATACATGGTAGAGGAAGCTAGAAGCAGCTTCAGCATCACTCAAGTCAAATAGAATGCACCAAAGACTGGCTTTGTGAAAATCAACTCAGATGGATGCTCAAAAGGAAATTCAGGACTTAGCGGAGGTGGTGGAATTACCAGGGGTGATATGGGTCAAGTGATCACAGCTTTTGCTTCTCCTTTTGGTAGAATAACTAACAACCTGGCAAAAGCCTTAGCAGTGGAGCTAGGCATTACCTAGTGTTTAGAAAATTTTGTTCTGAAATTTGAGATTGAAATGGATTCTATGATGGTAATAGATTGGATAAAAGGAAAGGCTCAAATTCCCTGGAATATCCAAGATACAATTACCAATATCAACAGGAAGATCCTTCTTATGGAAGAATGCTCTATATCTCACTGTTACAGAGAAGGCAATAAAGCTACAGACATTCTTGCAAATCATGGATTGAAATTGGGGCAACTAACTTGGTTCAACAACCTTCAAGATATCCCAAAAGAAGTGAAAGGAGAAATCAGAATGGATATTTTACAATTTCCTTCTTTCAGAATAAAGCACGTTAAGAATACCTTCTTTTTGAATAAAAAGATGGAACATGGGTACCTCTTTGATGTTCCTTGATCTGTTATGAATAGGAGAGGGATATCTAGTGTTTCGTCTTCATCTGCCTTTCTCCCCATCTATAAAGGAATTGTCCTTTGGACAATTTATTTTGTGTTTGGGAGGTAAGGCCATATCCCCCTCCTTGTACTCGGATTTTAGATGATAAATGAAAAGGTGCAGTTCTCGGTTTTAAAAAAAAAAAGTGTATAGGTTTTGAATAATTGGGCTACTGTCGATAATTAACTTTGGCTGACTGTACATTTACGTAAGTTTCCCTTCAATTATTCCATGCTGTGAAATTGAAAAGATATTCAAGCGAATCCCTACTCAAAAGCGGAAAGAAATAAAAGAAATTGTTTTCTTTGTTGGTTTTCGAGTGTTATTGGGATTTAGATCCTTTCTAGGAAAGGATTAGACCTAGTAGTATAAATACATGCCAGCTAGGATTTATTAAGTAGGACAGGACATAAAACCTAAGAGTATTCAATCTTTCCTTCTTTCAGAATAAAGCAAGTTAAGAATACCTTCTTTTTGAATAAAAAGATGGAACATGGGTACCTCTTTGATGTTCCTTGATCGTTATGAATAGGAGAGGGATATCTAGTGTTTCGTTTTATCTTGCCTTTCTCCCCGTACGTAAAGGAATTGTCCTTTGGACAATTTATTTTGTGTTTGGGAGGTAAGGCCATATCCCCCTCCTTGTACTCAGATTTTAGATTATAAATGAAAAGGTACAGTTCTCAGTTTTTTTTTTTTTAAAAAAAAGTGTATAGGTTTTGTATAATTAGGCTACTGTCGATAATTAACTTTGGATGATTGTACATTTACGTAAGTTTCCCTTCAATTATTCCATCTTTGTGAAATTCAGAAGATATTCAAGCTAATTCCTACTCAAAGCGGAAAGAAATAAAAGAAAATTTTTTCTTTGTTGGTTTTCGAGTGTTATTGGGATTTAGATCCTTTCTAGGAAGGGATTAAACCTAGTAGTATAAATACATATTAGCTAGGATTTATTAAGTAGGACAGGACATAAAACTTAAGAGTATTCAATCTTGTAACTTACTTTCTCCCTTGATATTAATAAAAGTGTCAGCCGTTCTCCGTGGACTAGGATCACATCGATTCAAACCACATTATTTACTGTGTTTTATCATTTTCGCCCTAACAATTGGTATTAGAAGCCTACAGGTCGTGAGATCTAGCAGACGAGGAGACTATGGCATCTATGAAGTTTGAGTTAGCGAATTTTGATGGGCGAAGTAATAACTTCAACATCTGGAAGATCAAGATCATGGCGTTGTTACGGAGAGAAGGATCAGTCTATGCTTTGGAAGACTCGTATCCCGAAAATACAAAAGAGGCCGAGAAGCAGAAGATTGAGATGGATGCGTGCCGAGAAGCAGAAGATTGAGATGGATGCGTTTAGCGCAATTCAATTATCCTGATCAGACAGCGTGTTATGTGAGGTCATTACCGCGAAAACAACTACGAGTTTTGAAAGAAACTTAAAGATCTCTACTAGAAGAAATCAGTAACAACTCGAATGTTGTTAAGGCAACGTTTGCACACCTTCAAGATGAACACAGGTACAACTTTACAGGATCATCTTAATGCTTTTAATAAATTGGCTATGGATCTTACTCATGTTGATACTAAAGTGGGAGATGAAGAACTAGCATGCACTCTACTGATTTCATTGTCACCGGCATACAAAGACGTAGTTAATTTAATGATGTACAGTAAGGAGGTGGTCACGTTGCAGATGGTAAGACATGCATTGAATTCGAACGAAGTAAGAAACCATATCAATAATGGTGAGAAAGAGGACCATGGTGAGGGTTTATGGTTAAAGGTCGCTTGAGCCAAAGAGGGAGAAGCAAATCAGTAGCTAGGTCAAAGTCTAGGAAAAGGGTGAGTAGGAAGGATGTTGAATGTTGGGGTTGTCATCAAAAGGGTCACCTTGAGAGGGATTTCCTGAATAAGAAGATTGATAAAACAACAGCCAGTGCATCTACGGTTCAAGTAGCTCAGACATCTGGAGAAGATTATGTGATAACTGCTTCAACAGATGACATTCAGACACACAAGTGGATTTTAGATTCAGGTTGTACCTTTCACATGTGCTTTAGAAAAAATTGGTTTACTAGCTACGAGCAGACGAGTGAGACTATACTTATGGGTAACGATGCAGTATGTGAAATAACAGGCATTGGTTCAGCCCGTATATGGTGTCATGACGGCATCATAAGAACATTGTCTAATGTTCGACATGTTCCTGATATGAAAATGAATCTTATCTCTCTTGGTACTCTTGATAAGCTCGGATATAAGCATGCGGGTGAAGGTGGAATCTGCAAGGTGACCAAGGGTTTTCTGGTCATGTTAAAGGCCAACCTGGAGGGTGGTATTTATGTACTTATGGGCAACACCATTCTGGAAATGCGCGACAGCTGCAACCTTCGGTTATCGAGATGATGACAAGGCTAAGATGTGGCATATGAGATCAGGTCACATGAGTGAAAGGGGTTGACAATTTTGAGCAACCGAAACCTTTTGAAAGGTGAGAAGATTAGTACACTTGATTTTTGTGAGCATTATGTCCTTGGAAAGTAGAAACGGGTCAGCTTTAGCACGGGTAAGCACAAAACCGAAGGGGTACTTAACTACAATCATTTAGATTTATGGGGTACATCTCAAGCTCCATCTAAGGATGGAAAGAGGTATCTTCTTACTTTCATCGATGATTTTTCATGCAAGGTTTGGGTATACTTCTTAAAGGCTAAAAGTGATGTCTTTGAGAATTTTAAAAACTGGAAGACATTAATTAAAAATCAGTGTGACAGAAAGATTAAGTGTCATCGAACAAATAATGGCTTAGAGTTTTGCAATGAAGAGTTTGACAATTTCTGCAAGATTCATGGTGTATTGAGACATAGAACAGTTAGGCATACACCACAACATAATGGAGTAGCTGAAAGGATAAACCGCACTCTTCTTGAGAAAGCACGATGTATGGTTTCTAATGACAAGGTGCCTAAGGAGTTCTGGGCGAAAGCAGTAAATACTACTTGTTATGTTGTTAATCGTTTTCCAGCGTCGGGGATTGACTTCAAAACTCCAAATGAGGTATGGTCAGGTAAACCGTCTGATTACTCGTACTTAAGAATCTTTGGATGTCCTGTATATTATCATGTAAGTGATGAAAAACTAGAATCGAGATCTCGAAAAGGTTTATTTATAGGATAGGCTAAAAGGGTAAAAGGATACAGAATATGGAGTTTAGATCCTCTTAAGTTTGTAATCAGTAGAGATGTTACTTTTGATGAGGCCTCTAAGCTTGATCCTGGAAAGACTTCTATTGAGTTTGTAGGACAGAAAGTTCTTACAACAGACACGGTGGAGGAAAATGTGAAACTCATCGAGCAGGAGGATCAAGTGACTCAGGTGGAGTCAAATAATGAAAAAGCTCACACAGTAGTACCTGAAGGTTGAAACATACAGTATAGCTATTGGAAGGGACAAATGAACTCCGAAGCCTAATTCAAAATATTAGCATCAGCCTTCGCAAGCTAATCTTGTGGCCTATGCATCAGCTACTGCCGAGGAGGAAATAAATGATCTAGAATCCTCAAGCTACACAGAAGACACTATGTGTAGTGAAGCTGATCATTGACGTTTAGCCATGACCGAAGAGATGGAGTCTCTGCACAAGAACCAGATATGGGATTTGGTAAGTCTACCAAAAGGGAAGAGAACTGTTGGTTGCAAATGGGTCTTTAGAAAAAAGGATGACATTCCGGGTGTAGAAGATGCTAGATACAAAGCGAGATTTGTTGCTAAGGGCTTTTGTCAGAAGGAGGGAATCGACTACTATGAGATTTTCTCACTAGTCGTGAAGCATAGCTCAATTTGTTTGTTACTGGCTTTGGTTGCCCATTATGACTTGAAGCTTCATCAGCTTGATGTCAAGACTGCATTCTTACATGGTGAACTTGAAGAGGTGATCTTCATGAATCAACCCGGGGGTTTCCTTATAGAAAGAAAAAAAGACCAAGTTTGTCAATTGAAGAAATCTTTGTATGGTTTGAAACAGTCACCACGACAGTGGTACAAGAGATTAGATGCGTTCATGATTACTAAAGGTTTCTCGAGAAGTACATTTAATAGCTGCGTGTATCACATGACGGTATCTGGTAATTCAAATATTTATTTACTGTTATATGTTGATGATATGCTTATTGCTGCTAATAGTATGACAAAGATAAATGATTTGAAGAAACTGCTAAGTAAGGAGTTTGACATGAAAGATTTAGGTGAAGCTAAAAAAATTCTTGGAATGGAGATTCACAAGAAGATCGGTGAGGTACATCTCTCACAGAAAAAGTATATTGAGAAGGTAGTTCAGAGGTTTGGCATGAATAAATGTAAACCCGTTACTTTACCGTTAGCACAACATTTCAGACTTTCTTCTTTGATGGCACCGCAATCAAAGGAAGAGGCGGAGTACATGTTAAAAGTTCCTTATTCTAGTGCAGTTGGTAGCATTATGTATGCTATGGTTTGCACTCGGCCTGATATTGCTAAAGCAGTGAATATGGTAAGTCGATTCATGTCTAATCCGGGTAAGACCTATTGGGAAGCAATTAAGTGGATATTGAAATATCTTAAAGGTTCTTCGAATGTTGGTCTAACTTTTTGTAGGATGAGAAATGAAGGCTTCTCGGTCCTTGGTTATATGGATTCTGATTTTGCAGGTGATCTTGATAGAAAGAGATCAACAACGGGCTATATCTTTACTCTTGCAGGTAGTGCCATAAGTTGGAAGGCAACTCTCCAGTCTATAGTTTCTTTGTCCCAACGAGCGATGGCGATAGTCGAGAAGCGATAAAGGAGGCTATATGGTTGAAAGGTTTGGTGTCAGAATTGAGTAGGGTTCAACATGAACAAACTCTAAAATGTGATAGCCAGAGTGCTATTCACTTGATAAAAAGTCAGATATTTTATGGTCGCACCAAACACATTGATATCAGATTCCATTTTATTCGTGATGTTGTTGAACGAGGCACAGTTAAGGTCTTGAAGGTTGACACAAAGGACAACGCAACGGATATGTTGACCAAGGTGGTTCCTCTTGTCAAGTTCAGTCATTGTATGAATTTGGCAGGAGTTCGCATCAATTGATGCATCAGGATAGAGAACGGCAGGGCAAGGTAGAGCTACTAGTATGTACAAGGTTTCGGTTAGTGTCTCTTGTTTCCTACACGGAGTTAGCTCACGTAGGCTTAGAGACATATGGAAGCTCGAAATTCATCTCAAGGTGGAGATTGTGAAGTTGAGAAGACATTCAAGACAATTCCTACTCAAAAGCGGAAAGAAATAAAAGAAAACTTTTTTCTTTGTTGGTTTTCGAGTGTTATTGGGATCTAGATCCTTTCTAGGAAAGGATTAGACCTAGTAGGATTTATTAAGTAGGACAAAACATAGAACCTAAGAGTATTCAATCTTGTAACTCACTTTCTCCCTTGATATTAATAAAAGTGCCGGCCGTTTTTCGTGGACTAGGATCACATCGATCCGAACCATGTTAATTACTGTGTTTTTATCATTTCCACGCTAACACATGCCATGTGTGATCTCATATGATTAACAAAAATGCAACCAAACAACGTCTATGAAACATCAATAATAGAAGGAATAAAAATAAATGTTCGGGACACACTCCTACTATACCAAACGAATAAAAGTATCTAGCCAACACTAGATGCAAGGAAGGGCTCATCAAAAGAAGTCGGAAGGAACAAATGCGTAGCTCATAGCAACGTCCCCGGGCATACCTGGACCTGGAACCTGATGGGACATTTTAGAAAACAAGTATGCAAAGCGAAATCAATATATAACATTTCACATTTATAATAACATTTGAGAGGCCGAACCATACTTTAGAAAATCTAAACATCTACCCACTGGCCTTTATGGTACATATCAAATATAGCTTTATTTTTTATTGAGGAGTACCTATATCAAATATTGCTTTTATGTTCCTTGAAAATGACTAAATTCTTAGATGATGCATACAAATTTTTGGAGGAAGTACACATATAACTTGATTACGTGTATATTTCCTTCTTTTCTCAAATAAGAGTAATTGATTTGGTAGTGTTATGCTAGAAAATAGTCAATTTAATATGTGTTTTGACGTATATTGTCATATATTTAAATAAAAACCGACAAGAATCCGGAAACCCAAAAAACCCGACAAAACCGACAAAAACCGAAGGAATGAAAAACCTACTTAATTGATTTGATTTGATTCTAACATTTGAAAAACCGACTAAGTTGATTTGGTCATCTTTTAGAGAATAACCGACTCAAATCGAACCATGAACACCCCTACACACTGACATGAATTGTTCCATCATGTGTAGTGTGTACATTATATCGGGAAATTTGCAGGATTTCCCTTCGCTGGGGGTGGTCTTTAATTTTTTCCCTTTGCCAAAAGTCCCTTGGTTTCGGATTCGAACCCTCGCTCAGTCAAAAATTTAAAAAAAAAAATCACAAGGTAGAGATAGAGTTTTGGGTAAAACTCTGCCTTCAGGCAAAATTCTGCCTTAAGACAAAGGTTTGAACAAAAATTAAAAACCACCCCAAAAGGACTACCCCGCAAAAAAATGCATTATATCATCACCGATCTAGGCCCAATTGGCTAAGCCGTCTTACCATAATTTGTAAACAAGGCAAGTTTTGCCAATCTGACCGAATTGTGAAGGGAAAACTACGTATATATACATGTTAAGGAGAAATATTTACGGAACGTAACGATAGTTTTCCTTATTTACAAAACATAACGATATATTACAAAACATGACGGATTTTCATATATTTTCGTTTTTTATTTTTTTTCCGGAAAATATATATATTTTTTATAAAAAAAATATTTTTTTAAAAAAAATATATTTTTATTTTTTTAAAAAATAATTTTTATATATATATTTTTAAATATTAATTTTTTTTTTTTTTCTCAATGGCTTAAAAAATTACCTCATATTTACGTATGAAAGTTGTATGAAATGTGTATGTGTGAGCAAAATTTTTAATATAATTTTCATATACAAAATTTTGAGCGAAAACTTTAAGCCTTGAATATTGTATGAAAATTGTTACAATGTTGTTGTAGTTGTATTAATTTTTCAGAAACCTAATATGAAATTTATATACAAACAATGTGAATGAAATTCTAAGTCTTGAGGAAGATATACACATTTCATACCATTCTCATGCATAAAATTTTAAGCATAATGTTTAAGCCTTGATCAAGACATACACATTTCATACGTTCTTCATACATAAAATTTGAGCGAACTTTTTAAGCCTTGAGCAAGATATACACATTTCATACACAAAAATTTGAGCGATTATTTTAAGTCTTGAATGTTGTATCAAAGTTATATACAATGTTGTTGTAGTTGTATTAATTTTACGAAATCTAACATGAATTTTATACATGAAAATGTGAGCGAAATTCTAAGTCTTGAGCAAGATACAAATTTCATACCGTTTTCATACACAAAATTTCCAGCGAATTTTGTTTACCTTGAACGAGATACACATTTCATACAGTTTTCATACACTAAATTTTGAGCAAACTTTTTAAGTCTTGAGTGAGACATACACATTTCATACAACTTTCATACATAAGTTTTTGAGCAAAAAAAAAAAAAATTTTTTTTAAAAAAATAAAAAAAAATTAAATTTTTTTTTTTTAAAAAAAATAAAAAAAAATTTTAAAAAAAAATTGTTTTTAAAAAATAAAAAATAATTTAAATTTTTTTTTTTTTTTTAAATATAAAGCATGTTTTGTATAGGATTTGTAATGTTATGTTTTGTAAATATAAAACTATCGTCACGTTTCGTAAATATTTCTCCTTAAGATGTATATATATGTCAAAGACCCAATTGTGAACAATTTGTAACAAAGGTATGCTCCACCTGCTGTAAATGTGGATAATACTAGTTTTTCCTATCTGGCAAGATTTGTCACTAATTTTTAACATAATAGATACAATGATGATGGTCCTTAAAGTTTTGCTCGTAATTTGTGAAAGTTTAATTAAGGGGGAATGACGTATATATACATAAGAATAGGGTATATTCATAAAATATGACACCACTTTTCAGTTTACAAAACACATCAATAGATTTCTTACAAAATATATATGAAAATTTTCGCTCAAAAATTAAAAATTTCGCTCAATATTTTGTGTATGAAATATGTATATCTCGCTCAAGACTTACAAATTTGGCTCAATATTTTATGTATGAAAACTGTATGAAATATGTATATCTCGCTCAAGGCTTAGAAGTCTCACATTTTTTTTATATGAAAATTGTATAAAAAGGTATGAAATAATGTAATTGTATAAAATTTGGATAAAGTTCATATTTGGTATTTGTAAGTTTAATATAACTAGAACAACATTGTATACAACTTTCATACAATTTGAATCTCGCTTGGAATATCGGATGAAATTTAATGCAACTACAATAGCATTGCAATAGCTTTCATAAAATATTAATGCAAATTTAATACAAAATTTCATTGTAGGAGTTTACTTTTACTGGTATCTATTTTTGAAGATTCATAGATTCATAATGTGCTTGCACTTTTTGTTTTCTTGCAAAGTTGTTAATGGAGATTTCAGAGGCGAAACTTGTGGCTAGCAGTGATGATTTGCAATTCTCATGTCATTTGCAGTGACGATTTGCATCCAAATTTACTTAGCAGGGTTTCATAAATAAATCTTGAAACACAGTTAGAATCATGGGTTGGGGCCGGCGGAAGTTCTACGGCAAAAGAATTTCGCCCCGCCAACGAACGCCATCGTCAGCTGCCACCGTTTATCACATTAGAATGCCCCATTTTTCTCAGTTTCCGCACCACATCTCCATCCTGTAACCATCATGAAACACCCCCAAAATAGCCATGAATCCATCAACATAGCAGATCTGAAGCAATGGTTGAGTAGAACGGAGAGAAGGGGATGGCAAGGGTGGGGCGGATGCTCTGTTTCGGATGAAACAGAGAATAGAGAAAAGAGGAAGGTAGGGTGGGCTTTTATTTTATTTCAGATCTGGTATGTTTTGTAATTAAGTTGTTATTTTTTGTAAATAAGGAAAAGTATCCTTATATTCTGTAATATATTGTCTTAAATAGTATTATTAGGTCATTTTTCTTTTAATTAATACATTATTCACAACGCTGGAAAGAAGTCGGCCTAGTGAATGTCAACTGTTTAAGGCCCAACGCTATTGACTCAAAGAGTTACAAATGGAAGAAGTTACATAAATACAAGTAAATGAGTAAAATATTTCGTAATCTACAACTATTAACTAAATTACATAATCTATAATATATACTCTATATTTAGGGTATATGTATGATTTTATATCATAAATAAAAAAATGTTGCTCTGAATAAAAGGCTAATAATAAGGAGTTTTCTATATTAGTGATAACCAGATTAAATACATATCAGAACACATTAATTACTTTTCTAAACAACCCAATATACTCAGCTAGCATTTTAATCCATAAAATAGTATACTACTATTTATATGATATATATTATACAATTCCTTAAACAAGTATATATATTCTTGTACTTATATATTACGTATATTTCACTATTATATACTATATATAAAATAATTTCTTATGTATAGTAAGCAAAAAGTATTATATATATATATATATATATATATATATATATATATATACACATTATTGTATATATTAGGCATGTATTGTTTATTATATTAAATATATACCAATATAGATTTAATTGAGTTAATTTTCCTATTTCATGGAAGAGAGAAAAAATTGAATAATTAATATGTGATGGCAGAAAGGAAGCCAAGTTTTATGGGATGGGGTGTCAATTATTAAGTAAGATCATATTTTAGTGGTAATCCATAAATAATTATATTATTCTTTCTATATATTGTACATTGTATATTTTATATGTTATTATAGAATACAATTGGTTGGCACATAGAGTAATATATTCATATATTAGGTATATCGTAATATTATATACTATATACACAAATACTATTATTATATTATATACTATATATAATATACAAACTTAAATATACTAAATTCTACTATTATATTCACAAATATTTTGTTATCATCTTTTCAGCTAAATATACCAATTTGAGTATACCATATACTTTTAAGGTATATTTTCATGTACTTTTCTTATACGATATTTCGATATACCATATCTTTTCACGTACTTTTCTTAATATTAATATATTCAAATAATTTCTTTTAGTCACAAAAAAAATAATTGAATCATCATCAAGTGAAATTAAAAAAAGAACAATAAAAAGGAGGAAACGAAAGAAAAAAAGTCTTTTTAAAACGGTAGATGGAATACGGGATTTGAAGTTGATTTTGTTATGTTTTATTTGGAAAATTACATTCTAATGATTTTGAAAGAAAGAGAAAGTAAAAAGTGGATATGCATTAATGGTAGTAACTGCTAAAATTAAGTATTATTAATATTTTAGGAATGTAAAAAGTTTTATTGTTGTAATTAAGAAGTTAAAATTTTGAATAAGTTGTATTTATGTAATTTTTTGAAAGTAATTATAATCTTTTTAATTACCATTTGAAAAAAATTGTATTTGTGTGACTTTCCCAACAATGAATCATCTTCAGCCCAATACAACTATAACCAAATCCATTAATCCTGTTTTTTTCCCTCTCTTAAGAGTTAAGAACAGATTTAGGGGTCATTTGGTTGATGGGATAAGGGATAACAATTTCGGTATAAGACGAGAACAATTTAATACTGTGTTTTGTTATGGTTATTAATTAGTATCGGGATACATTTTGTACTAAAATGGTGTAGCTATTCATATAGAGGTGGATAGCTAATCCCATGAGATATCCTAGCCTATTCCAACCCACTAAATATCCTTATCTATCCCATCCGGTTAACCAAACGATTCCCAGTACCTAAATATAAAAGTATAACAAACCTGCTTCAACTTTAAAGTGAAGTATGAATTTAAAAGCACAAAAGCTTTAATTGAAGTTAAGTGACCCATTTTAACTTGGATGGTTTTTCGTGCCGTTTAATTTACCATACTTAAGTAGAATATATTATGTTAAATCACTTAATTGTCAGCAAATAAACTCTTAGCAAAAAAATCACTGAACCAACACGTGGCACGTTCATAACAGTTTAATTACTGTATTGTATCAGTTATTCATAAACTTTAGGAAGGATATTTTTCAAAAGACCAAAATAATCTCAGATGGTGTTTACATAGTTTCCCTGCCTAAGCATTTTTTGTTCAAGACATTTATCATTTTTCGACATTAAAGAATTTTGTTTAGCACAAATTTGGGGCATTTGTTTAGCACATAAAGATATTTTACGGTCAGATAATAGGTCGGGTAGGAGATTTGGTTAAAATGAATTGTTTTTTTTTTTTTTTTTTTTTTTTTTTGGCTTACACGAAGAAATAATACTTGTTGCGAAATTGGAGTTGCCACTAATGGTTTAACATATTTTTTTAGCAATGTTAGTCGCCCTTAAAAGTCTTTCTGCCACGGATGCTTTAATTTAATAGATTTTGTAGCGACTTACCACAAGTTGAACTAAGTAGCGACATGAGAGTTGCCACTATGGCTTAATGTTTGTGGAGGCTAAAGTCGCCCTAAAGGTTATTCTTTAGAAGAGACATGAAAGTGGCCACCAGGGGCGGACCCATGGTGACTCGAGGAGTGTCAAGTGACACTGCCTCATTGGGAAATATATATATATATATATATATATTGGGGAGCCTTGGCGTTACTGATAAAGCTGCTGCCATGTGACTTGGTGATTACGGGTTCAAGCCGTGTAAACTATCTCTAGAAGAAATGCAAGGTTAGGCTGTGTACAATAGACCTACTATCCTACAAATATATATATATATGTGTGTGTGTATTAATATTGTGCATAAACTGACCACTAAAGGTTATTCTTTATTAGCGACGTGAGAGATGTCACTGATGGCTTTATGTGTTTGTGGTGACCGGAAAGTCGCCACTAAATGTTATTCTTTAGTAGCTGCTTGCCAAAATTCTATCTTGGAGAACCTTTTTGTTGTGGCGTATTTGTTTACTTTTAGTGGCGATCCAAGTCACCTCAAAATGTGACTTTCTAGTGACTAGAAGATGTTGCTACAAAAAAGACATTTAGTTTCATAAGAACTTGCGACAACGTTAAGGTCGCCATTAAATGTTTTAACTAGCGACAAAAGTCTGATTTCTTGAAGTACTAAAAAATTAGGTGTCACGTCACTAGTAAGTAGTCAGATATATCACTTTTCAGCTTGAGTGACCTTTTGAGTGAAGTAGTAAAAGATAAGTGATTCTTCTGATACTAAAGAAAGAAAAGTAACTTTTTAAGTGAAAATGCTAAAGTTAAGTGACATTATTAATACAAAAGAAAGAAAAATGACTGTTTGAGTGAAAATGGAAAAATTAAGTGACTTTTCTGATAAAAAAATGACTTTGTTCATCTAATTCCATAAGTGACCTTTTAAGTAATCAATCATATTAAGCGTGATGCTTTAAAATAATGACACGCCAGTTGTCATAAATGCCTATCTATCTCTTGTCCAGCTGGTTTTGACAAAGTGCCTCATTCTATGATGCTTCCTCCATTTTTAATTTGTTTGATATAGGTCGATTATACATATAATTTAGAAAAGAAAAGAAGACCGTAGAATTCTTAAACATAGTGTTATTATTATAATTTTTGGAAATTGTAGTATTAAATATATCATATTATTTATATGGCAAATAAAAGTTTCTCCTTAAAAATAAAATAATTTATGCTATATTATTTTCAAATTTGGAAAGTTGTTATTCATGTTTCAAGCGAATGAAAAAGAAAGTGTCGCCGTATAAATTAGGGAAATGTCCAAATATTGATCTAAACATATCCTTGTTTTGCTAACGTCATAAGCTTTCCTACGTGTGGTCTTTTTTCACAAAACGGATCAAATTTATCTCTGAACTTGCGAAATGACCCTTATTTTTCGCTGGACCATTTCACAAAATTCAATAATATACTTGAACCTTTTACCTATAAATTATAATAGAGGGAGTAATAAGGAAAGAAATAAGTGGGAAATATACCCTTTTTTTATTATCAAATGTAGTTATGAACCTTCGGTTATATCTGGATACAAGAGAAAACAAAAGGACAAATCGACATAGTCTAAGAGATCGTGATGAAACGTGTTTTACATATATATTCTTGGTTTATGTAATCTCGTTTCGAGTCATTTTAAAGTAACTTATATGTCATCTTGTGCAACTTGATTTATAAAAAAAACTTTTTGGTACTATATATTATAATATTCTTCCACATCTGAGCATCACTTACATATTATTTATAGAGATCGAGTCGAGAGACTTAGAAGTCTTCATTTTTAATATGCTGCAATTAAATATGTAGACGTTGAATATAATGTAGTGTGTACATGTTAATTGTTATATAACATTCATATAAGTCGTCGGTTAGCAACAATGATTTGCAAGATTAATTTGAATTAATAATTCATTCGCCTTTGTAATCTAAAAGAATAAAACTAAACTTCGGATAAAGCGTTGAAATCATATGAGTATACCGATAATATATAGAAATTAGACGTGCTTAGAGTGACATAAGTTTAGAATTTGAAGAATATAAATCA
Source organism: Lycium ferocissimum (assembly GCF_029784015.1). Classification (NCBI taxonomy): domain Eukaryota; kingdom Viridiplantae; phylum Streptophyta; class Magnoliopsida; order Solanales; family Solanaceae; genus Lycium; species Lycium ferocissimum. The sequence continues at coordinate 24,266,097 of NC_081352.1, forward strand.
TGAAAAGTTTTAAAAAAAAGAAAAAGAAAAAAAGAAGAAGAGAGAATTAATGATGCTCTTGGTTAGGGCTATTAGTTGGTGCTACTCGTTTTAAGGTAACTTCAATTATTGTCCTGATTATTTGTAAATGTCAACCATACATTGTGCAACTTGGCTTATAATAATCATTCAGTTCATGTAATTGTGGGTGTGTTCGGTGTGGAGGAAAATGTTTTAGTAACAACCCCAAGGTTGCTACAAAGCCTTCATCGTCGCCAATAAATACAACTAGAGACGAACCCAAGGTTGCTGCAAGTGCTTCCGAAACTGAATGTTAATTATGATGACTCTTGAAAGACGCCACATACCTATTGTGGCGACTAGTGTCGCTGCTAATACACTACACCAAAAAGTTCTAAAAGGACTAATTTTAGGTTGCTCGCTGTTAAAAAGTTAAAACTTTTAGTGGCGATTGAGGTCACTACAAAACTATTATACTACTTTCAGACAACTTTAGTCGCCGCAATAACCGAAGTTTAGTAACGACCTTGATCGCAACAAATATTCATTGTTTTTTGTGACAAGGTTTAGTTGCCTCTTAACACCAATTTTTTCAACAACTTTAATGGCCAAAATTCTAATAGACTTGAAGGGTGTTCTAAACTTAATATATATATTATTTTATTTATTTATTTTATTTTTTTGCCTGACGTGTTCGAAAAGTGAGTTGAATTCAAGCCTAGAGACTCGTGAGAAGAGGAAGATCAATGACAAAATCTCATTAATTGGTTTGTTGTTGGTCTGCTTATCACTAATGGATCATAATTATGAACACAAAAAACTAAGAGTCATGTTATGTTGGTTGTACGGTCTATCTTCAAATTTGAAATAGTGCAAGTTAAATTATAAAATGAGAAAGTATTTGTTTTAGCTTGGTTAAACTTGAGCACTAGCTTCCTTATGTGTGGTGCAAAATGTTAGAAAAATTGTCGTTGTATGGGATTTATCCATAAGGCATGCTAATTTGTCCATTAACCCATTAGCTAGTCCTCTTTAAGTACTTGTTTTAGCTTGGTTAAACTTGAGCACTAGCTTCCTTATGTGTGGCGGAAAATGTTGAAAAATTGTCATTGTATCGGATTTATCCATAAGGCATGCTAATTTGTCCATTAACCCATTAGCTAGTCCTCTTTCTGAAATCCAAAATCTATAAGTACACCATTAGTTTAAGAAACACTATAGAAAAATATTCCTTGCATCTTAAGAGGACTTTTAGGCTGAGAAACAAGCAACACATCTGCTTTGTGAGAATCCCTAACACCGATAATGATAATTCAAATCGCAGTGGAACGAGATTCACCTCCGCCAGAAAAAAATTACAAGTCTCCTAAATCTTTGATTCATATGAAATATTTCACAAGAGAGCAATGAAGAAACCAATAGTGGCCTCCAAGTGTTTGACATGAAAAGTCCTGATAAAACGTGAGGATAAGAAAGAACACGTCCATGATGAAAGCTAACAAGATTGAATACAATAAAATGTCTTATATGGAAAGATTGGAATGGGTAAGGCACAAATTCAAACTCAAGATAAGAAGCAGAAAGGAATAAATACACCAACAACTAGGCCTTTAGATTTAGATAAAGTGAAAAAGAAGAGGAAGGTGAAACCGAGCAATCGGAAGAGGAGGATCAAGTGTGAATGGATTCATATAGCATGAAACTGAACCTCCAACTTCCCCAGATTAAATAGTTAATGGTCAAAAACACACTTGAACTATCACTTTTTCGTAAGTTTCACACCCCGACTATCAGTTGTTCCCTTTTCCTACCTGAATTATCACTATCTATGTATTAAAACGCACCTAATTGAGAAGAGGGTGATAGTTCAGGTAGGCAAAGAGCACAACTGATAGTTGGCCTATGTGTGTTTTAATACATAGATGATGATAGATCAGGTAGGAAAAGGGAACAACTAATAGTTAGGGTATGAAACTCGCAAAAAAATGATAGTTCATATGTATTTTTGACCATTATCTCCTGATTAAAAGATATGGGAGACAAAAAAATCGTCTCAAAGATTACACATCGAAAGTAAGATTGTCAACAACTTGTATGGTTGGATTAACATGTCTTTCGATAACGATGCATGCTAGAGCAGAGGTGATAAGTTATGCCATTTTGTGTTTTGATGATTTGACAAACACTTGAGGGACCAGTGTACTCGGAGTCCTCGAGTGTCGCATACCAATGTGCCCACAATCGTAAAGTCTGCAGTATCCTTTGTCATCGTGCCGATCGGCGAACCGTTAAAGCAACACGAATTTTCAGCTTGCTAGAGGCCAAACCTATTGCTAAAGACCAGTACCAAAATATGAAATGTCCCTATCCGTGGTCACATGTTCCCTAATATATATATACAACATATTACAAGGTTTAACCTATCACTTGCAAAATCAAAAAATCATATTCTCTTAAGTGTAGCCGCCACTGCTCTCTATGTGCTCTTAAGAACAAAAGCTTCATCAAAGTCAAGGACCAAATCTCAACAACTGAAGATGTCTTAAGTCCTAGGTTTGTTAAGTCTTTTGTCATTTCGTCTTTATTTATGATCTTACCCTACTTTCGAGAAGTGTCATTGTAGGAAAGTTTCTCAACCTTTGTTATTTTGTTTTCTTGGCTAGAGTTAGTCAAGCTAGAGTTAGTCAAGAGTAATTGGTTACTTGGTTAGAGTTAGTCAAGGGTTGTATCTTACAATAGAGTTATTATAAGGGGTGAGGGATTAAGAGTTTAATTCCTAGGTTGCAAAGGTTGTAATCTGAAAGTTGCTCGGTTAGTGAAGTTGAAATCATATTCCGGTGGGTCGTGGTATTTAATCCCTTGAGCAAGGAATTTTTCACGTAAATATCTTGTCTCATTTACTTTCTGTTGTGTTGACTTGAGGGAATGGATAGAGAATCTGGTTCTTTATACTGTTTGGTGGACTTTTAGCTTCTATCAATTAGTATTAGATCCGATTCTTTCTAAAAGATTAACACGTAGAAAGGATCTTCTTCATGACTGATCCACCAAACCTCGAGGAAGGACAATCTCAAACAAGACCCCCAAGATTTAATGGAAAGTATTATGGGTGGTGGAAGACAAGGATGCATGATTATGTTATGGCTGAGGACTCAGAGCTTTGGGACATCATCTGTGATAGTCCTTTTGTTCCCATGAAAACTGATGTGGAGAGTTCAATGTTAGTTCTAAAAACAAGAAAAGAATACTCTGAAACTGACAGAGAAGCTATTGAGAAGAACTACAAGGCAAAGAAGTTCTTGATTTGTGGTATTGGGCCAGATGAATACAATCGTGTTTCATCTTGTGGATCTGCTAAGGAAATATGGGAAGCTCTTCAAATAGCCCATGAAGGAACCACTCAGGTAAAGCAGTCCAAAATAGATCTGCTTACCATTGAGTATGAGCTATTTAAAATGAAAGAGCATGAGTCCATTCATGAGATGCACACTCGTTTAACCTCCATAATCAATGAGCTTCATTCCATTGGGGAAATCATTCCCACTAACAAGCTAGTCCAAAAAATACTCGTTTTCTACCAGGTTCTTGGGAAAGCAAAGTTAATGCTATCACTGAGGCCAAGGACCTGCAAACACTAACTATTGACGAGCTTATTGATAACCTTAAGACTTATGAGATGAAAAGAAAGAAGGATCTTGAACAAAGGGAGCCAAAGAAGGAGAAGAGCCTGGTTCTCAAAGCTGCTAAGAGTGACACAAGTAGTGATGAATATGAGATGGCGTACCTCACTCGAAGATTTCACAAGATGATTCGAAGAAATGGTGGGGTCCCCAAAAGAGGAAGCTCCAGCAGGAACTTCAAAGGAAATGATTGCTGTCACAAATGTGGGAAGCCTGGACACATCATGTCCACTTCACAAGCAGGATTATTACATAAATGCTGATAAGGCGGCTAAGAGGAACCAGATCCCTGACAAGAAGTTCAACAAGAAAGAAGCTGCTGACAACTTGGTATGGTAGGCTTTGGCTGCTTGGGGAGATTCCTCCAGTGAATCTGAAGATGGAGATGATGCAGGCGATACATCCATGCTGGATATTGACAGTTGATACACCAAAATTATACCTTTAAAATAGGAGTAAAGCGGTCGTTGTTCAAATATAAAACCCAATGAGGTTGGGGTCGAATCCCACAGAGAATACAATAAAAAAATATACTTACTAAGTGTAACGCTCGACTATTAGTGTATATTTCTAGGGAAAGGGGGATAATAATGATTGGTTTGAAGTTTGTTAACTAATTTCTTGCAAATTGTTGTTAAAAAAATAATCTATTGGTAAAAGGACTAGGGTTGTGGTTTCAAAGGAATGTAATGCGATTGGGTATCGATTCCACTAACCTATATGTTGAGGTGTGATAAACAATGGGTTGCTTGATTTTACCAAAAGTCTTTCAACCAAATTAGTAAATTTCATTACTAAACTTTTCCAAGCCTTAAAATGTTAAAAATGTAAATCCCCTGTTGACACCCAATTTTTGGCCTCCCATAATTTACTTTAATTATCCAAAGTCCTTAAGATATTAAACAGAGGGAAATATATTTTTAGAAAGTCAAAATAATTTTCTTAAAAATCTATTGAGGCTATATTTTGTCAATTTTGTTAATAAGGTGATTTCTACAATATTATAAATTAATTTGAGTATTTTTCACAATTAATATACTTTTGTTAAAATTAACCAAGAAGAGAGTGATAATTTTTCCATAATTCATTCACTTAATTGTCTAAATTGTCAAAATAGCACCTTGCAAAGTATTTTACTCTGTTTAAATTCAAGGAAAATTGTTTAATTAAGTAAATTGACCATTTTACCCCTCATTTCTCATTTAATCAAATTTGGATTTTTTATCACAATTAATTGAGTTTTAAGTGTAATTAATTTTAAAATTGTC
>NC_081352.1:24271144-24335870 GCF_029784015.1 Lycium ferocissimum
TTTATTCCCCACACTTCCCAGTTGGTCCTCTAAGTCTCAAATCATGAATATAGCCTAGTTTAAAGGTGCGAGGTGTTACAGTAATAAACTTGTGGGTAACGTCTTGGATGTCTCTTACGTTTTATGGAGGCATGTTGCCACGTTTCAATTTAAATGTTGAATAAGACTTCCGCTGATTTTTATTTCATGAGTTATGACCATGATATTTAATTAGTTATTTATAACATCTCTTAAACTATTAATGAAAAATTATAAAAAAAATTGGGCTTGATGGTTATTGATCTATGAGGTTCTTCCGATGTTGTTCATGACATCGGATCTCGGTCACGTTTAGGGTTGGTTTTGGGGCGTGACACAACACTTGGATCGGGTTGCACGTACCGTAACACTGACTATTAGATCGGGCTGTGCGCCACCGGCAGTGGTACGGACATGCCTGGGCCCAAAAACATGGGTTATGGCTGTCGGAGCGTAGACATCGTCCGCCCGAAGCGTGTGTGTATCATTGCATTACATTTGCATTCATATCATATTCTCATGTTGTTGGTTTGGATTGATATTGATATGTTGATGATATTGATAGTTGTTCTTGTGGTTATGTTTCAGTCTTATAAGGGACTTTGAGGTGAGATATCGGAATTGGTACTGAAATTGCAAATACTTATATTGTGTTGAGATTATATATGTTTGTGAGTATGCCTATCTTTTAGTTCCTTACTATGCATATGTTATCCAACTATTATCAGCCTATGATATCTACTCAATACTGTGGTTTTGTAGTGATATTACCTTGATGCGCTCTTTCTATGAGTGCAGCGTACACTGTTGGTGAGTCATATACTCCTCGAGACTGATCCCAAGGCGTGCTACCTATTAGAATTTCTAGGGTGAGTTTGCTTGATGGATTCCGCAGCCCGGAGATTCTTCTGTTCACTTGGCTTTATTTTATTTCGAGACAGTGCTTTCTATTTTGAGACATATTGACTATTCCAGACTTGTATTTATAGTAGCTCTTGTACTATTAGACTAGATCTTTGGGTTGATGTATTTCTGCACTTATAGAACTTCCTATCTATGACAGACTTATTATATTATCATTGGGTGATTGATTTACTTTATTGCTATTGGTTGTTGACTTAATGGACGGGTTCGCCTACCGAGGTGAGAAATGATAGGTGCTTTCACGTTCCCCAAGTTAGGGCGTGACATAAGGTCTTTGAGCACTTCATTTTAAGACTGGAAAGCCCACTATGGGCACTAGAAAGCAAATGTTCACTATGGGGACTTTGGAACAATGTGAGTGTCTGGAAACGAAAGGAGGGTATTGGCAGCAATTTAATCATTTCTATCCTGATTGAAGCTCAGGAACAGGCCACTATAGAAATTGAGAGGCTCAAAGCTAAGAATGCCATCCTGAGAGCACAATTGGCTGCAAAGGCACAGGAACATTGTCCCGGTAATAAAATGGCAACTGCTAATGCTGAGTTGAGGGCTGAAAATGCTGAGTTGAGGCAAAAGCTTGATGTGCTCCGTGACCAAATGGTCCAAGATCAGAGGGCTGCCAGTGAAAGAATGAATACAATTATCAAGGCTTTCACTCACTAGATCCTTCCCAGCTTGTCCTCTATTTCCCTGTCACTTTAGTCCAGTCCTCCTTTTGAAAATCTTTTTTTGTTTACCCTACTCTTTTGATGACATTGGTACTTTTGACATTTTAATTATCATAATTTGTGTTGTCTTGACTGCTAATTTTTGGATATGATTAACGGTTACTCTGTTTAATGGGAAATTACTATGTTTTATGCAATGCTTACTCTGTTTTTATGCGATGTTGTTCTTGTTTTTGCTCATGTTGTGTTGCCCGCGCCATGAGTTAATGTCACTGAACTTCTTTGTGCTTGTGCCACCTTTATTGCTCTTTTCAATGATGCCAAAAGGGGGAAATTGATAAGTTATGCCATTTTATGCTTTGATGATTTGAAAAACACTTGAGGGATCAGGTACTCGATCAGGTCCCCTGAGTGTCGTACAGTCAATGCATGCGCCACAGCTGTAAAGCTATGGTACTATCACTATGCCGACTGGCAGAACCGCAACAGCACAGTTGCAGTTTGCTAGAGGCTAAACTTGTAGCTAAAGACCAATACCAAAAGATGAAATGTCCCTATCCATGGTCACATGCTTCTTACATGCTCCCTAATATATATATGCAACATATTACAAGGTTTAACCTATCACTTGCAAAATCAGAAAATCATATTCTCTTAAGTGTAGCCGCCACTACTCTCTAGGTGCTCTCAAGAACAAAAGCTTCATCAAACTCAAGAACCAGATCCCAACAACTGAAGATCTCTTAAGTCCTAGGTTTGTTAAGTCTTTTGGCATTTTGTTCTTTATTTGTAATCCTACACTACTTTCAAGAAGTGTCATTGTAGGAAAGTTTATCAACCTTTATTATTTTGTTTTCTTGGCTAGAGTTAGTCAAGGGCATTTGTTTTCTTGGCTAGAGTTAGTCAAGGGCAGTTGGTTACTTGGCTAGAGTTAGTCAAGGGTTGTAGCTTACAATAGAGTTATTGTAAGGGGTGATGGATTAAGAGTTTAATTCCTAGGTTGCAAAGGTTGTAATCTGAAAGTTGCTCAGTTAGTGAAGTTGAAATCCTACTCTGGTGGATCGTGGTTTTTAATCCCTTGATCAAGGAGTTTTTCACGTAAATATCTTGTTTCATTTACTTTCTGTTTTGTTAACTTGAGGGAACATATAGAGAACCTTGTTCTCTATACTGTGTGGTGGGTTTCTAGGGGCATTTAATTAGAAGTGACTTTTAAGTTTCAAAATTGAGTGGAGGTAACTCAAGTTTTTTTTATTGAGTAAAGGTGATAATTTTTTGATTAGCGATTAAGGAGTTTTGGACTTGCCCAATAGTTTTATTTTTAACACTTTGCCCCCAAATTTTATTTTTAACACTTTGACTCAACTTAATAAAATCCAAATTACCTAAAATTGGTAGGAAAAAAATCCCAAAAAACACACCAGCGCCCCTCCCCCACCCACCATAAAAAAAAATTTAAAAAGTTTTGATTTTTTTTTCACCAAACCCGCCCCCCCCCCCCCCCCCCCCCAATTTTTTTTTTTGTACACCAGCCCCCCCCCCCCCTACCAAAAAAGAATTAAAAAAAGTTTTTAAATTTTTTTCTTCATCCCACCCCTCATGACCCAACACCCCACCACCTCCACCCTCCAAAAAATAAAATTAATTTTGGTTTTAAAAAAAAATGAAAAGTTTTTGTTTTTGGTTTTTTGCACCCCCCCCCCCCCAACAAAAAATAATTTTTCATGAAAAGAAGTTTTGAATTTTTTTTGTTTTTGGTTTCTTACTCCACCCACCTACCCAAAAAAAATTAATTTTGTTTTAAAAAAAAATTGTTTTTGATTTTTTGCACCACCCACCCACCCCCCACCCAAAAAAAAAATCTTGAAAAGAAGTTTTGAATTTATTTTTTTTGTTTCTTACTCGACACACCCACCCTACCACCCCCTCCTCCTCCTCCTCCTCCTCCTCCTCTTTTGCTGCTGCTGCTTTCTTCTTTCATTTAGAAAAAAGTTGCTCAAGAAAAAAAAACTCGCCTGATTTTCCAACAATTTACAGTAGCAGTTACAGTTGTTGCAACAAGTGCTAATGATGTTGTATAAGAGCTTCTGAATTTATTGCAGCAGCTGTTGTAGTTTTTGCAACACTTAAAATAATTTATGCAGTTGTTGCAACTTCTGTACTAATCTGTTGCAACAACTGCTAAAATGTGTATAAATAATTTAGCCTACTTTTTGCAATAATTGTGAAAGTTGTTGGCCAGCTTCTACTCTTTCCAACAACTCACTGACTTATCGCAACAAGTAGACTTCTTGTTGCAATAACTACATTAGTTTTTGCACATATTTTATAGCTGTTGGATGAAACAGAGACAACCGAAGTTGTCACCAACAACTAAGTGATCAGTTGCAACAACTCACCTAAGTGATATGTTGATCTTGTTCAAATCACAAATGTATGTTCTGTTTTTAATAAATTCCTGAAAAATTTCCAACAAGTAATAAATATGTTGCAACAGCTCTGTAATATGTTGGGTTTTTCCAACAAGTAACAGGACTCGTTGCAACAACTAGCTAGTTGTTCAACATATCACAACAAATAGGAAGACTTGTTGAAACAACCATTTATCTGTTGGACTTTATCCAATAAGTGACAAGACTGGTTGCAATTAACAAATCTTTTGCCGCAACTAAGTTACTTGTTGGGGTTTGTCCAACTAGTGACACGATTTGTTACAGCAACTAGGTTGGTTGTTTGAATTTTTCCAACAAGTGGAATGACTTGTTGCATAAACTAGGTAACTTGTTGTGTTTTATCCAACAAGTGATATGTCTTGTTTAACAGTTATGTTACTTGCTGCAACAGATACTGTAATTGTTGTAACAGATACTGCAATTGTTGCAACAACTATGATATGATTCACCCATATTTAGTGATCAACAAAGAGAATCAATGATATTTAGTGATAAACAAATGAAATTAATTATATTTAGTGATCAATATATATACACTTAATCAATTTGATGGTATTTTGAGTCATGACAGATGATCAACTAAGTCACTATACACTAAATCTAGTGATCAATAGAGTGATTTGATGTGAACTACTTAATTTACCCATATTTAGTGATAAATAAAGGAAATCAATGATATTTAGTGATCAGTATATATATTTAATTAATTTGATGGTATTTTGAGTTAGGACAGATGATCAACTAAGTCATTATGCACTAAATCGAGTGATCATTAGAGCAATTTGATGTGAACTATTTGATTCACTCATATTTAGTCATAAACAAAGGAAATCAATGATATTTAGTGATCAACATATATACTTAATCAATTTGATGGTGTTTTGAGTCAAAAACAGATGATCAACTAAGTCACTATGCACTAAATCGAGTGATCATTAGAGTGATTTGATGTAAACTACTTGATTCACCCATATTTAGTGATAAACAAAGAAAATTAATGTATTTAGTGATCAATATATGTTGACACCCAATTTTGTCCCTCCTTTATTCCTATTTATTTTTGCGGGCTTCTAAATTTTTGACGAACTAAACACTTTATTTTCGCTATTATTAATTTTCACTATTTTACTATCGATGTTACTAGCATTGCTTCATCACAACTTTCAAAATGGTTCGTCGTCATTTCATTTTTAAGATTTGTACTCGTTAAATTAATTTCACTTTATTAAATCATTTATTTTCTATATACTAATTATTAATCGTCTTTACATAGTATATATTGTACTAGTTATTAAATTAGAAGCCCAATGGAATTAATATGGAAGAGGATTTTCAACTAAACTACCCAGCCCAAATGAGCAGCCCATTTCTAAGTCCAAAACAAATCAGCCGTGACCAGCCCATGCCTTCACCCGACCCGACCCACTATAATCCCTAAATCTATCCTAAACAAAGCAAAAACAGACGCCTCTTTCTCTACCTCTTCCCTTCTTCTCTTCTTCATCTCTCTCCCCTTTTGAGCTAAAACCTTTCCCCCTTTCAGCCATGGCAGATTGCCATACTATTTCCGTGCAATACTCCGCACCACTCATCCGTTTCTCCTTTCTCTCTCTACGCTCCTCCCCCTCCATTTTAGGCAAAGAAACAAAACCCCTTTCAACCATGGTAGAGTCAAACAATACCATTTTCGTGCAATACACAGTCCCTCTCTCACCTTCAACGAAAATGGAAAATCTCAGAAGTCTCTTTGTGTTTTTACAGACCTTGCGTGGCTTAAATCGGGTGGAAAATTAATTGGTCCGCCACGGGTTCAGGGTGAAAGAGGGTTTCATCCCTTTTCTTGTTTTCTTTTGTGTTTGTTTCGATCCAAAGCTTTAAAGAGTGTTTGTCCGTTTATAAAGTCCGAATATTGCTTTATCAGCCCTTCTGATTTTCGAGTACAAAGCTTTAATAAGACTTTTGTCTCCATCTTCTTTGTTGATGTCATAAAGCTGAAACCAGCCCCAACGTTCGGATTATCACGATTTTTGAATTTTGGATTTCAAAATCCCGCCCATTTTCGAACCAGAAAAACCCTAGATGCTTTGCTATATATATCGTTGAAGTCATTTTAGAAAGGGGGCTTTTTTCAGCGGCCTGAACACCTCCAAAACATTTTCAGTCACTATATCTAAAAAAAAAAACATCAATGCGGACCGAATACTTTACCATATTCAACATTTCTACTTTTCGACTACTACTTTAAAGTTTTAGCTTTGTTCGAGTTCGATTCTGTTTCGGAGTCATTCGTGTACTCGAGAATAGATTCGCGACCACCGTACCCGGTTCACTGTACCCAAAACAGAACACCGGAGCCGAAGAGTTTCATTGTGAAACTCAACGACACTGCTTATGGAGTTTGCACCCTTTTATCGTCTACCCTCTTCTCTCTCGAGTCAGCCCACCGCACGGTGGCGGTGGCAGACGTGATCTCAAAAAATGGGCTGAGCCCATTTAGCTTATTGCCTCCTTATTTTATTTTGTGCATATTATTTGTGTAGTATGACTAACTCTTTGTTTTGTCTTGTTTTCTTAATTTAGGTGAACCTTAGATGAGTTAGTAGTTTTAATTTTAATAATGGTAGTTAATTTAAGGAAAATTAGTAATTAATCCCGCAAGATTCATTTCTTCTTCTATATTTAAGTTATTTATAATATTCGTAATCTTTACTTCTAGAATAATTGATAGTTAAATAGTATATTTTGAATTAAAGGGGTTATATTCCTATTATCTCAATTTCGAAACATCGGTATAAAACTCAAGTATACTTTATGAATGACTCTTCAAGTTTGAATCAATCACGTAGACTTTTAGCTAAACATAGTTAATAAAAAATAATAATAAAAGGGAGAAAGAAAACTCACTTCTTATTTTGAATCCTATTTATACAACTAAATTTTTCTACATTGTTATATTCATATAACATAGTTTATCTAAAGTTCAAAACTACTAAAATCTCATCTCAAAAACTATTATTCATATGTAAATTATTATATTTTCTACAAGATTTATTTTAAATAACATTATCATATTTCATTTATAACTTTAGCAAAGCTTATAAAGCTATTTTCTTTTTTATGACACTATATTTGCACTTAGCCTAATTAAATTCAAGTCCGGTCGGATTAACCATTATTAATGGAACTTAGAGGATGCCTAATACCTTCCCTCTGGGTTAGTTGAACCCGTACCTAGAATCATTTGGTTTCGTAGACTTTAAAAATAAAATCAACTTTAGATAATTACTTTAATAATTTTAGGTGCCCTAATTCACCATAATAATTAGGTGGCGACTCCTTAACTTTAATTAACCCCGGAATTACCCGGATGTTATAAACTATTTTGACCTAGGTTAAAATAGGGTATGACAATATATATACTTAATCAATTTGATGGTATTTAGAGTCAGGATAGATGATCAGCTAAGTCATTATGCACTAAATCAGATGATCATTAGAGTGATTTTATGTGAACTACTAGATTTACTCATATTTAGTGATAAACAAAGGAAATCAATAATATTTACTGATCAATATATATATATATACACACACATACTTAATCAATTTGATGGTATTTTGAGTTAGGACAAATGATCAACTAAGTTACTATGCACTAAATCAAGTGATCATTAAATTGATTTGATGTGAACTACTTTTTCACTCATATTTAGTGATAAACAAAGGAAATCAATAATATTTAGTGATCAATAGAGTGAATATTTTACAACAACTAAGTACATTGTTGCAACAAATGAGCCATCTGTTGTAACAGATGAGTAACTTGTTGCAACATTTGAGTCATCTGTTAGTAACTTGTTGCAAAAGCTTCAACAAATTTGCTTGATTTTTGCAACAAATGAGCCATTTGTTGCAACCTTGACATTACTTTCCGGCTTGTTGCAACAATTTACATTGTTTGATGTTTACCGACAGGTCGAATGCATTACAGCATTACTCAACTGTTGTAACCATTTACTCAAAGTAACTCTTTGATTATTTTCAACAGTTGTTTAATCTGTTGCAATAGATGGGAAATCTGTTGCAACATCTGCAGCAACTGTTTGAATATTACCAACAGATTTGGAATATGTTGCAACAGGTTTGTAACTTGTGAAACTACTGAACATAAGGAAGTTGTTGCAACAAGTAAGGAATCTGTTGCAACAACCTCAACAACTTTTTGATTTTTTCCAACATGTGAAGAATCTGCAACAATAACCTCCTTGATTATTGCAATGACTTTATGACTTGTTTGAAACTACTGAACATAATTTGAACAACTGAAATACATGCTGAACATATAATATGTTGATACTGAACACACAATATATATATATATATATATAACAAAAATTGCATAATGATCATCCACCATAATCCACCAAGAACATAAAATACAAACTTATAAATAATTGTTCGTCAATCCCCCTTAGGGCTCCAAAAGTACAATTAACAGTTGTGATGTGTTTAACGCAACAATTCCGGTTACTTGTTGGAAAAACCCAACATGTTGCAGAGCTGTTGCAACATATTTATTACTTGTTGGAAATTTTTCAGCAATTTATTAGCAACAGAGCATACATTTGTGATTTGAACAAGATTAACATATCACTTAGGTGAGTTGTTGCAACTGATCACTTAGTTGTTGGTGACAAATTTTCCGATTGTCTGTTTCATCCAACAGTTGTATGTCCAAAAACTAATGTAGTTGTTGCAACAAGAAGTCTACTTGTTGTGACAAGTCAGTAAGTTGTTGGAAAGAGTAGAACCTGTCCAACAGCTTTCACAGTTGTTGCAACAAGTAGGCTAAATTATTTATAGACATTTTAGCAGTTGTTGCAACATATTAGTACATAAATAGCAACACCTGCATAAATTGTGGTAAAAACTACAATAGCTGTTGCAATAAATTCAGAAGCTCTTATACAACATCTTTAGCACTTGTTGCAACAACTGTAACTGCTACTGTAAATTGTTGGAAAATCAGCAGCAATACCCAGATGAATAATTGAAATAAAACAACATTGTTTTACTTACCAAATGAACGGAAATAACCCATGAAGTGATGCCCAGTGTTACACGAATGAAATCCGGTCCGAAAATTACGTAAATCGGGCGAGTTTTTTTTTTTTTTTTTTCTTGAGCAACTTTTTTCTAAATAAAAGAAGAGAGTATTGACACCCAATTTTGACCCTCCTTTCTCCCAATTTATTTTCTCGAGCTTCTAAGTTAATAATAAAACAAATATTTTATCATCGCTAATGTTTTCATTAATATTATTATTATTACTATTAGTGCTAGGATTACTATTCATACACTCAATTATTATTATTATTATTATTATTATTATTATTATTATTATTATTATTATTATCATCATCATCATCATCATCATCGTCGTCATCCTTCTTTTAACTTCTAATTTTCATCTTTAAGGCTTCTCATGTTCATCGACTTAATAAAGTAGTGATACTATTCTAGTTTTACGCTTTATATTATTTTTACTATGGCATTTTTCACTAAACTTTAGAATATTTCATAATTTATTTTAAGTGCTATAATTTTTAAGGTATATTAAATATTAATATGTTAATATTACATGGTATTATTAATATGGCTAAAAGTATAGTTTTATTCAACTAGAAGCCTTGGTGAGGAAGAAGGGAAAAGGCCAATGCCTTCAGCTAATTTAAAGGCCCAAACTACCCAAGTCTTTCCTTTCACCAGCCAAAAACGGAAACCCAGCAAGCCCTTTCCAAATAATTACAGTCTAGAATTTTCCCACATATCTGAAAAAGAAATCCAAATCTCCCCTATCTCTCTTCACGTGATGAGTTATTGTTTTTCAGGAAACTTTTTGACTTGCCAAGACTCTCTCTCCTCACTTTTCTTCAAACCTTCAGAAGACTCCATCATCTTCTTCCCCTTTTCATGCTTCACCACACAAGAAATCTTAAGGTGACAGAAAAAAATCTCAACACTTTGGGCAGTGACAGCTTTTTGTTGTTCTCACTCTCAATTTCAAACGGCTCTTGACTTTTCTTTTGAAATTCTAAACCAAATTCCCGCTCTAAGAACCCTAGTTGCATTTATAAATACCAACTGTATTGCAGCCATTTAGAGAGAGAGTTTTAACCCGCCTCCTCTCCCCCTTCAAACTTCTGCAAAACTCCTTGTTTACATAGTTATCCTCCAAAATATAAGCTTTAAATCACATGTTCTCCCTTCTCTATTGTCTTTAGCCTTTGAGAAGATTTATTCAGCTTTAATCGTGTCGTTTTATTTGTGAGGAAGGTCGGAGTACGTCGGATTTAAGACCCTTCCCCCAGTTCATTGCACCCAAAAAAGGTCAGCCTGTTTCTTTATTTTAGTTTCATGTTTTTCCTTAGTTGTTATTGGAATGTAAAATCTGCATCTGTTTATTTTCTCGTTATCAACGGGTATTTTCTGTATTAGAAATCATGTTTCAGTTGTTCATCACATCCGTTTAATCAAAATATCGCTAAAAAAAGAACTGGACTTAGCAAAAGTTTCTCAGATGTTGTTGTCCATCTACTAGAAACCATTTTCTAACCCTTTCTTATTTGCTTGAAGAGGAATCAATGTTAGCTGTTGTTTACACAGTAGATATCATTTTAGTGGATCTCTTGGTTTTAGTTTAGTTAAAGAAGTGACTTGAGTATTTTAAGTACAAGCAGCATGCTAAGAAGCTATTGTATTTTTTTTAATGAAGAGAAAATAGAGCTATTTACGTAACTTTAAAAAAATGTGTTCCAGGATTCCTCTTTTTATTTGTTTGAAAGATCTGTGTGTCTTAATATTTTTAAGTTTTGCTTATTGCATTTTTATAGTGAATCATCTTGAATCTATGCTCATCTAAGTATTTAAGCTTTTCTAGTTGACACTATAATACGGAGCTCAGTAATGGTTATCGTGCTTAAGATTGATCACTGTGTCCTCATCTTGGTGCTGCATAAGAGAAAAGAATCTGAGTGCGAACTATATGCCTAAACTTGCCGTGGGTTGATACTAATTAAGGGTGTCAAGTGGGCCGGGCTGGGCCGGGCCGGGCCATTTTAAGGTGGGCCACAAGGGGCCGGGCCGGGCCGTAAGTTAGGGGGCCGGGCTTGGAGAGGGAAAAGGGTGTCCGGCCCAGCCCACCCCGGATAGGGGCTACACCTCGGGCTAACCGGGCCGGGCCGGGTTATAGTTAGTGGGCCGGGCTTTTTTTTTTTTTTTTTTAAAGTTCTAATACAAAAATAGACATTTACATTTACTAATAATAATAAAATTAACATTTACATCTAATGATAAAATTGCTAAATTAAAAAAAAGTTTAGTCGTCGTCAAATTCAAAAAGCTAGATTTGTAAATTTAAAAACTAGTCGTTCTAATTTTATTTGAACCCCTAAATTTATGAATAACTTCACTTTGGTCATATTTTCAAACTATAAATACCCCTCCATTCTTCTTCATTTTCACACAATTTTTCCACAATTCTCTCTTTATCTAAATTTGTTATTCAACTAGTGTACATTACTTCACCTCCACCTTTTCCTCGAATTCGAAGATCAACTTCAAGTGCGGTGTGGATGCATTTTGAGCGAGTAAATGAGGAACATGTTAAATGTCAACATTGTGGTGATACATATCTCCACAAGTCTGAGAGCGTCGGGTATTAGCCTATTGGGGGGGGTGGGGGGTGGAGGGGGGGTACCTGTGTTGCGTAGACACTTGTGAAAAGGCATGAAATTGAACGAATGATTTATCAAAGGTATATTTGTTGAGAGATAAGTACTACCACAATCTAATACATACTATATCTCGAAATGTATCAAAGGTATATTTGTTGAGAAAACAAGATTGTCTAGCTTTAAAATACAATTTTAAAGAAAACTAAAGTGCTCCGTAAAAAGAGACTCCTAATTTATTGGGATATAATGTTTTTAAAATACTTATTATTAGTAATAAATGTAGTACTTATCTTTTTCTTTTTTTTTTTAATTTGAAGTGGGCCGGTCCGGGCCGGTGCCCCTGGCCATCAGCAACTCTTGGGCTGGGCGGGTTGGTGTCGTCCACCTTGTCCGGCCCATCCCCCTAAAAGCCCACCTAGCCCAGCCCTTACACCTTTTAGTGGGTTTGGGCCGGGCCGGTGGTGGGCCGGGTTTACCGGGCCGGGTTCGGGCTGGCCCGGCCCACTTGACACCCTTAGATACTATAGATAAAAATATACTTTTTGTAGCTTATTAGATTGTTACACTCTTAAATATTTGAATTGTCTCACTAATTTCTTTATTTCACCTCTTTTACATGTACACCGTGGAGCAAATGGAGTCTTAATTCGGGACTTCAATGCGGAGTCTCAAAATGAGACTCGCGCTATTACTATACCTGTGCATGGAGTCAATGCATCCCATATTCTTCAACATACATCAGCCAACAAGAAAATAAGCGAATACGCTTTGGGCCACCTATGGCGTCCTTCCTGCTTCGTTTCTTTCCTCAGCCATTTTATCTTAACCCTTTTATGATTGTTAAGTTGTTTGTGCATCTCAGATTTCTTGAGTTTTTGGGGTGTATATGTCGGGAGTCATGCTTAACATAGGATTAAAAATAAGCTTATTTTAATCATTTAGGATTTCAGTTCTAACACTTACTAAATTACTTCCACGCTTGAAATGTGGCACTTTTTGTGAAGACTTTTATTATATTTTGATGTGTACTAACTATCACCACCATAAGGTTTTCCTTTAAAAGCACTTTTCTTTTGGCAGCAGTTGTAAATCAAAGGAAGTTGCTTTTTTCGTAAGTATTAAAACTTATCCAACTTGAGAGCCATTTTTCAGTCAAGAAGAACATTTGATTATAAAGGCTTCTTTTTGGTTTTAACTTATCTCGTATGATGTGTATATATATATATATATATATATATATATATATATATATATATATATATATATATATATATATATATATATGTATGTTTAGTAGTTAAAATCAATTGTTACTTAGCCACGAGTTATTTGAACGATTATAAGAAAACATTTTCATTGGTTCGGCTTACTTTTTTGAAGTTCAATTTGTAACTTAAAACTTTGCAGCTACTGTCTTTGTTAAACTCAACTAGTATTTTTATAAACTTCATTCGTAACATTATTAATATTTACTAAGCAGTTTGCAAGCTATTTTCTTAAATATATAAAATGTTGTACTTGTATAAATAATGACCTAAGTTTGGCCGGTTAACCGTAGCGGATCTTAAAGGATGCCTTACCCTTTCCCTTTAGGATAACTAAGAATCCTTACCTAGAATCACATTAGTTAAGTAGACCATTATCGGAGTTATTTTAAAGCATTTATTTAGTTAAAATAGGTGTCCTAATTCACCTTTAAAAAATAGTTAGGTGGCGACTCCTTAAGTTAAATAATTAGGAATCACTATGTCGTACTCCACTTTGATCCGGTTAAAATGGGGTATAACAGCTTGGCGGCTCCGCTGGGGACATTTAGGTTCTTAACTATAACAAACTTAGGTTAATTAAGTTATTGTGTTTTAGTTGTTCCTCTTATGTGATTTTTTTTTTTTAATTTTATGTGATAATTTTTTGTTATTTGCTTTAACTATTTCTTTTAAGCCAATATGTTGTAATTATGTGTTATTGTTTTTTTCTAAAACTGTCATTCCGCTCATATCTCCTCCAATTACGAAAAATTCATACTATCACACGTGCACGCGAGGTGTGTTTTGCGCATCCGCAAATTTCTTTCAAAATCTCAAATTTTAGGAGAGTTGGCATATGCGCGGGGTGTCCGAATTTACGTATGACCGTGTAGTCTTCTCACTCAAGTAGTCCGCTCGGGAACCTTGAGTCTAGTCAACCAAATCTTAGAAAAACTTAGGATAGAGCTAAAACAACACCTTTTTCCTAAGGTCATGCATCATTAAACTTAGGAGGCTTAATATCCTTGGTATATTAAGTCCATTAGTAAACCTTACCCAACCCCAAGCGACGCTTATCGTATTATGTGTGCATTATTTGAAGGTTGATTTTGCCAACAATATGGACCATTGTTCTAAATTAATTAAACTTTAGGAGGGCGGGTTTGTCTAAGTCTTTTGTGATGCAGACTAATCATGAAGATCCCAAGATTTCGTGGATTGAAGACTAGCCTTGGCGCGCCTTATATGGATGAAGAAGTTTAGACGCGACGAAGAAGTGCATTTAGCTTACGTAGATTAGGAAATATTTCGTTTGGCATGTAATAAAGCTTATAGACATTTTTGTACCTCATTTTGGGAATAGAGTTGTTTAATTGATTAAAGAGCAATGGGATGACATACAATGGCACATTCATCTTTCAAATATACGCTAGGCCTACCTCTGGCATATAGAGGTCCCTGCATATTATGACGTGTTATTAATGCTTGTGTTAAAACTTTGTAAGTCGTTTGCTTGCTTACTTGCTAAGGTGATTTACCTGAATTTATTTGCAATATGTTTGAATTTATTTCCGATATGCTCTTGGATTTATTTGCAATATGCTTTACTTGATATTTACTAACATCATCTTTGTTTCAGAAGAAAAATTGAATTCAGATTTGTTTATCTCTTTATTTTGACATATAATTGCATACTGTTTATTAATTATTTTTTATGCATCACCTTCACAATTTTAATAATCAAATTATTCCGCGCTTAGCGCACTTTATCGATTCTAGAGCACATTTAAAACGTTCACATTCCTGGTGCCTATCCCTCCATTTTTCGAGCATGATCCCCTATTTTACAAAGTAGGAGGTTTTATTCGACAAAGTTCTAGTCGTCGGAAGTCTTTAATTATTAAATTTCCTGATTTTTGCATCCATGAACTAGCCTCGAAAAAAATTTCTTTTGCCAGCACTTGAAGTTAATTCTTCATTCCAACTTTTTTTTATAGGCGTAGTCTCTTATAATTGTTTTTTCCATCGTTGTTTCCTTAGTTAATCAAATCTATTTTTCTTCTAAAAAAGGGTCAAATAATTGATCTCCCGTCAAGTTCGAATTCTATAGCTTTTACCTTCTCAAATCTTCCAAGTCCTTCTTTTATGGGTATGATCTTCCATCTCAAACGATAGAACATTTGGCCGGTTAGTTCTGCGCCTCGTAGGATCCATTTAGCGCTCGATCTACTTCATACTTTAAAATTCTTCCTTTTTCACCATTTATCACTTCTTAAATTGGTAGATGTCCAAATTTATTTGCGCAATCTATTAAATGGCATTTCTCGATATTCGTTCAATTTTGCCATCAAGTTGTTCAGAAACGACTTTCCAAGTAACTTACTTCTACGGAGTCTTCACTCGTTTAATCACGTCATTCTTATTTTGGGTCGTCGAGATTTATCTTCGCGCACCCATTAATTTCCAGTTTTGGCATACAAGTCTCCCGTCCTTGACATTTTGCAACCCGCCAATGCTAAATAAATTTTAGAGCCGTTCGCAACCCTTGTGCGTTTTAAGTTCAACTCTCGTGCGCTCGATCAATCATAATTTTTCTATCTTAATCCTGAGTTTGTCTATCATATATTCCAACAAGCATCAAAATATGTCTAAAGCCATAACTTTTGTCTTTGGCCTCTTTTTTAAAATAACCTTTCTAAGACTCGATCCATCGGTTTCTTCTTAGGAAAATTTCTAAATCTCTTAGCCTTTAACACTTCCTTGCCTAACGTTAATCATACCTCCCCTACGCTTACCAAATATTTCATTTTCCTTCCAAAGGTTGACTTAAGTTGAACACCGAAGGTAAAACGAGTGTCATTGTTTGAAAGAAGCGATCCAAAACTATTGGATAATGTAGGATTGTTCAGAGACCATTGGCTCACCCTCAATTTATTTTGAATCAGCCTCCAGCCGGCATACCGATGCCAAGTTACAATCAAGCAGTTTGTCCGCAATTTTCCAGTCAAGTTCCTCCTCAAAGCCAAGTAATTATTGGATCAGGGTTTACGACACCAAATTTATCCTTCCGCACAGACAGCAAGCACTTATGATATAGCTAGACAGAGCATCAAGAATGGTTTCATTAAGAAAGACCGCTAGGCGCATGGTGGGACTTCAAAAGAATGACATGATGTAGGATAGTTTTTGGGTAGCATCTTTTGGAGACAATTATGTACTTTTGTAAGCCTAAATGGTCTATCCTTTGTATGTCTTCTATTATTAAAAAAAAAAAATCTCTTTTTATGTAAAGCGAACTACGCTTGACCTGATTCCTTGGTGGATACGTAGGCAGCCCACATAGGGTCTCGGTCATATTAGAGTAGAAATTTTAATATCTCATTTGCTTGTAACCGGAACTAGGTTTGACCTGATTTCCTGTCGGATACAGGATACGTAGGCAGCCTATTTAAGGCCCGGTCTTATTATTATAAATTTTTAATATTCCCCTAAAAGAAGGAGCATGAAACTGGGGCAAATTTTGGCACGCAATCAAGAAATCTTCATCAGAAATGTCCAAAACACTGGGGCAAAAAATTTGGAATACGCGGGAGTTAGCAAAGGATAAAAATCAAGTCAGAGCCAAGCTTTAATGTTCGACATAAGTCATCCTTTTTTTTCAAACTTCATATTCTACTCCAATGTAGTTTGCTTTCCTTTCGTTAATTCTCGAGCGTTAGAGCCTGCTAGTTAATAAGTCGTTCCCCTCCACTCGTGCTACGACTTAGGTCATCTATTCTTGCTTAACTATATCACAAACTAATCTAATTTATCACATATTGTATTATTTTGTGCATTTACTTCATATGCATATTCTCATGCACTAACACTTTAATTTGTGTTTGTTTAGTTTTATTGTATTCTTTAGAGGTTGCCTAGCATTGAACACTGTTTTGGCTGCGAATCTGCATTAAGGACAAGACTAAAATGGCAAAGAGATTTGAGTCATTCAACACTGTCATGGGATTGGTGCAAGAACAAAATGATGATAGCGAAAAGAATGTGGTTCGAAGAAACATTTTGGTCAATTTAGGAAATACCTTCAGCCTTTTTCCTAACACAACTTCAACTTCCAGCTCAACCCAAAACATTTCCTTCACTATTTCTCCTCACCCAGCTCCTACATATATAATTTCTCCCCAAATACCGCCAAGATACTCTATTAAACTAGAAGCTTTGCAAATCATGTTGATGCTTCACGTCCAACTCATTCGCACTTGCAAAAAAGACTCCTTCACAGTAAAGCCGCAAAATCGCCTAGCTGTGATGTGCCCATACAAGAGATCGAGAAATGGAATAAATGCAATTAATTGGGATGACTCGGATAGAGAGTCTACAATTTAAGGAGAATTGCCGAAGAAGAGATGCCAAGAAGCATCCAAAGTTTAAGATATGAAAGCTTGTGCATGCTTCCAAATGTTGAGTTTCCGCCCGGATTCAAAGTGCCAAAATTCAACACCTTCAATGGCAGAGAAATCATGTTATGCACTTGAAGGACTATTGTAGCGTATTGAAGGTAACTGGACAACGAAGCCATACGAATTTAAGCTTGTTCATTCGTAGCCTACCGTGTTAGCATTAGATTGGTAGCCATTGCAATGTAAAAGACTTTCACAAATGGTACACATGGGAGAACATGGGCCCGCGACTTTGTAGAACAATTCAAGTTTAACATCGGGGTTAGTCCAAATTTTATGATATGCGTGAGATAGAAAGAATGCCACATTTTAGGTCTTTTCAGAATACGAACTACGGAGATTGGAAGTTTTTAAAAAAATACGCCCTCCATTGCCCGAGAATGAGTTGATTTCAACTTTTATCCAAATGCAAAAGGCATATATCATGAAAAGTTATTATGTGCGGAAGCATGATCCTTTTGATCTAATTCAAGCCGGAAAAAGTTGCGTGTAAGCCGGGCATTCGAGCAGGAAGAATTGTTGACACTTCATCAATACATGTAATTTTTCAAGCTGAGACACTCGACAACTTGCAAGGCAAAAAAAGAGAAACTCGACTGTACCGTCGTGTCTACATATCAGTCAGTAATCACGACAGAACCATCAAGTTTCATGTGATCATATACCTCTTCATCAACAAGGCTTTCAATGTCAACCTGATCAAGCACAGTCTAGCTTACGACAGTCGGAGCACTTAAAATTTCGCACTTTTACTCCTCTTGAAGCATATTTGAGAGATTGAAAGCCAAGTGACTTAAGCCAAAGAAAGACAGATCCCAAAAGCCCACCGTCGATTTTGATCGGGTTCAAGAGTTGTGCTTAACACTCTAATATTCCGTGTCACGGCATGTTAGCGATTGCCTAGCACTCCTACATAAGATCCGTAACATGATTGAAAAGGATAAGATAAGCATGCAACAAAATAAATCATGCAACAACGATGGCCCTCCAGTTGCAAATGCAATTATTGTTACTAGTGATCCATCAAAATTGGTACCGAGGCATTTGGAAAGGAAGCGTGGAACCAAGTAGAATGACTGAAAGGATTTACCATCACTAGCATTCTCCATCCACTCTCCTTATGATTGGCTTTGTTTCTTGTAATTTTGCTAAACCTTTGTATGAATTACTTTTGACCTAATTCCTTCGGGATAAGTAGGCAGTCCATTCTTGGACACGGTCTTAATATAATAAAAAATTCTATTGTCCCCATAAACAAAACTGGGGCAGAGTTGCAAATGGCCTATTAGTATTCGACAAAAGCACAGATCGAAATCACGAGCAATATATTAGCATCGCCAGATTGCTACAATGCCATCACCATGAGAAATGCAGATTCAACGCCAAAGCTTTAATGTTTAATGCAAGGCAACCACTTTCTTTATGCTAACTAATTTTCTTTGAGTAACGCAAAGGCATATTCTTGAATGATATTGCACGCTATCCTAAAGCTCATCATCAAGTTAGAAGTTGCAAGATTTAAACGAAGCAAAGGACAAATCAAACTCACACTTTGAAACTCACAAATTTCTTTGAGTGCAGGAACTTTTTAGCTGTAAAATTTTGGCAGGGTAGAAGATCCCCAAATCATTGGCACTGCATCATGAATATTTGCTACTACAAGTTACACACTGCGTCAAGCTCTTCTCACCGCACCATGAATGTTCGCTACTACAAATCAAGCATCGCATCAAGCTCTTCGCTCCGCACCAGTTTGTTTTAGTAATTATAAATCAAGCACCGCATTTTGGCTTATCCGCCTTTAATAGGATATTTTAGGCTTATCCGCCTTGAAAAGGATATTTGAGGCTTATCCGCCTTGAAAAGGATATTTGAGGCTTATCCGCCTTGAAAAGGATATTTGAGGCTTATCCGCCTTGAAAAGGATATTTTAGGCTTATCCGCCTTGAAAAGGATATTTTAGGCTCGTCCACCTTCAATAGGACATGTTAGGCTCGTCCGCCTTCAAATAGGACATTCTAGGCTCGTCCGCCTTCAAATAGGACATTCTAGGCTCGTCCGCCTTCAAATAGGACATTCTAGGCTCGTCCGCCTTCAAATAGGACATTCTAGGCTCGTCCGCCTTCAAATAGGACATTCTAGGCTCGTCCGCCTTCAATAGGACATTCTAGGCTCGTCCCCGCCTGCCGAATGGGACATTACTAGGCTCGCCCGCAAATAGGGACATTCTAGGCTCGTCCCGCTCAATAGGACATTCTCGGCTCGTCCGCCTTCAATAGGACATTCTAGGCTCGTCCTCCTTCAATAGGACATTCTAGGCTCGTCCGCCTTCAATAGGACATTTTAGGCTCGTCCGCCTTCAAATAGGACATCTAGGCTCGCCGCCCAAATAGGACATTCTAGGCTCGTCCGCCTTCAATAGGACATTCGGCTCGTCCGCCTTCAATGGGACACTCAGGCTCGTCTCGTTCAATAGGACATTCTAGGCTCGTCCGCCTTCAATAGGACATTTTAGGCTCGTCCGCCTTCAATAGGATATTTTAGGCTCATCCGCCTTTAATTGGAACCTTCAATAGGACATTTTAGGTCTGTCCGCCTTCAATAGGACATTTTAGGCTCGTCCGCCTTTAATAGGACATATTAGGCTCGTTCGCCTTTAACTGGACATATTAGGCTCGTCCGCCTGTAATTGGACATATTAGGCTTGTTCGCCTTTAATTGAACATTTTAGGTCCGTCCGCCTTTAATAGGACTTATTTGGGTTTGTCCACCTTAAAATCGGACGTAATGTTATTGGGTTTGTCCACCTTATAATAGGGCTTAAAAATTTTATTTGGTCTCGTTCGCCTTTAATAGGACATGTTAGGCTCGTCCGCCTTCAAATAGGACATTTTAGGCTTGTCCACCTTAAAATCGAACGTAATGTCATTGGGTTTGTCCACCTTATAATAGAACTTAATTATTTTATTTGGGTTTGTCCACCTTTTAATAGGACTTAATTATTTATTTGGGTTTGTCCACCTTATAATAGGACTTAATTATTTTATTTGAGCATGTCCACCTTAGAATTGGACATATTAAATTTTACAAAGCACACCGATTTTGCACTTACCTTAATTTCATCTCAAATATTTTTACATTAATCTCGCAGCTGCACTAGTTTTTATCTCAACTAATCTCGCACTAAATTTTTATACCTGCAATAATTTTATCTAGAAGTAATTTCTATTGATTGCTACACTTGCACCAATTTTATCGCTTTCATTGAATTCTATCTTAATGCTTTCATTTATTACTAATGGTTGTACCTTAGATCTTTGTAGCAGATTTAGCAGGTAGCATCGCACAACGTGGAACTTTATCTAATGCAGTGAACTGGGGCAATTTGTTGGGAAGGAACCAAACTTCCCAACAAAGGTCAAGGGTCTACTCGAACTCCGCTCAACTTCACTCTTAAATGTCCTGTTTACGTCTGTAACCCGACGACTAAGTTTAGTTATGCTCATAATCAGATTCCTCCAGTTCAAACACCCTTCTCAACTCGGCCATGTACCCAAAGGTCATCATATTCGACACTGGGGGAATATTTTGGGATTCACATCAACCTTGTTCCTTAGTATCACAGTTCTTCCCAAAACTACACATGGCCTGATACTCGTGTTACCCGAGATACGTAGGCAACTCGGAGACCGGAGTTCGGCGACAATTCTCTCAAATTTTCTTCATCCTTATAGTCTCTCAAATTCTTTTAGTCGGGACAAGATCGGCTACTACGTTAACTTCTTTGCCCAAAAACTCTTTCATCGTCTCCGGTCCAAGAGGGGCAAGCTGTTGACACCCAATTTTGACCCTCCTTTCTCCCAATTTATTTCCTCGAGCTTCTAAGTTAATAATAAAACAAATATTTTATCATTGCTAATGTTTTCATTAATATTATTATTATTGCTATTAGTACTAGGATTACTATTCATACACTCAATTATTATTATTATTATTATTATTATTATTATTATTATTATTATTATTATTATCATCATCATCATCATCATCGTCGTCGTCTTTCTTTTTTAACTTCTAATTTTCATCTTTAAGGCTTCTCATGTTCATCGACTTAATAAAGTAGTGATACTATTCTAGTTTTGCGCTTTATAATATTTTTACTATGGCATTTTTCACTAAACTTTAGAATATTTCTTAATTTATTTTAAGTGCTATAATTTTTAAGGTATATTAAATATTAATATGTTAATATTACATGGTATTATATCATATGGCTAAAATATAGTTTTATTCAACTAGAAGCCTTGGTGAGGAAGAAGGGAAAAGGCCAACCTTCATCTAATTTAAAGGCCCAAACGACCCAAGTCTTTTCTTTCACCAGCCCAAAACGGAAACCCAGCAAGCCCTTTCCAAGTAATTCCTATACAGTCTAGAATTTTCGTATTTGAAAAAGTAATCCAAATCTCCCCGTATCTCTCTTCACGTGATGAGTTATTGTTTTTCAGGAAACTTTTTGACTTGCCAAGACTCTCTCTCCTCACTTTTCTTCAAACCTTCAGAAGACTCCATCATCGATCTTCTTCCCCTTTTCATGCTTCACCACACAAAATATCTTAAGGTGACAGAAAAAAAATCTCAACACTTTGGGCAGTGACAGCTTTTTGTTGTTCTCACTCTCAATTTCAAACGGCTCTTGACTTTTCTTTTGAAATTCTAATTCAAATTCCCGCTCTAAGAACCCTAGTTGCATTTATAAATACCAACTGTATTGCAGCCATTTAGAGAGAGAATTTTAACCCGCCTCCTCTCCCCCTTCAAACTTCTGCAAAACTCCTTGTTTACATAGTTATCCTCCAAAATATAAGCTTTAAATCACGTGTTCTCCCTTCTCTGTTGTCTTTAGCCTTTGAGAAGATTTTTTCGGCTTTAATCGTGTCGTTTTATTTGTGAGGAAGGTGAATAGCTGCGGATTTAAGACCCTTCCCCCAGTTCATTGCACCCAAAAAAGGTCACTGCTTTTTTATTTTAGTTTCATGTTTTTCCTTAGTTGTTATTGGAATGTGTAAAATCTGCATCTGTTTATTTTCTCGTTATCAAATGGGTATTTTCTATATTAGAAATCATGTTTCAGTTGTTCATCACATCCGTTTAATCAAAATATCGCTAAAAAGAACTGACTTAAAAAGTTTCTCAGATGTTGTTGTCCATCTACTAGAAACCATTTTCTAACCCTTTCTTATTTTCTTGAAAAGAAATCAATGTTAGCTGTTGTTTACATAGTAGATATCATTTTAGTGGAACTCTTGGTTTTAGTTTAGTTAAAGAAGTGACTTGAGTATTTTAAGTACAAGCAGCATGCTAAGAAGCTATTGTATTTTTTGAATGAAGAGAAAATAGAGCTATTTACGTAACTTTAAAAAAATGTGTTCCAGGATTCCTCTTTTTATTTGTTTGAAAGATCTATGTGTCTTAATATTTTTAAGTTTTGCTTATTGCATTTTTATAGTGAATCATCTTGAATCTATGCTCACCTAAGTATTTAAGCTTTTCTAGTTGAGACTATAATACGGAGCTCATTAATGGTTATCGTACTTAAGATTGATCACTGTGTCCTCATCTTGGTGCCGCATAAGAGAAAAGAATCTGAGTGCGAACTATATGCCTAAACTTGCCGTGGGTTGATACTATAGATAAAAATATACTTTTTGTAGCTTATTAGATTGTTACACTCTTAGATATTTGAATTGTCTCACTAATTTCTTTATTTCACCTCTTTTACATGTACACTGTGGAGCAAATGGAGTCTTAATTCGGGACTCTCTCAATACGGAGTCTCAAAATGAGACTCGCGCTATTACTATACCTGTGCATAGAGTCAATGCATCCCATATTCTTCAACGTACATCAGCCAACAAGAAAATAAGCGAATACGCTTTGGGCCACCTATGGCGTCCTTCCTGCTTCTTTTCTTTCCTCAGCCATTTTATCTTAACCCTTTTATGATTGTTAAGTTGTTTGTGCATCTCAGATTTCTTGAGTTTTGGGGTGTATATGTCGGGAGTCATGCTTAACATAGGATTAAAAATAAGCTTATTTTAATCATTTAGGATTTCGGTTCTAACACTTACTAAATTACTTCCACGCTTGAAATGTGGCACTTTTTGTGAAGACTTTTATTATATTTTGATGTGTATTAACTATCACCACCATAAGGTTTTCCTTTAAAAGCACTTTACTTTTGGCAGCAGTTGTAAATCACTCTAAGGAAGTTGCTTTTTTCATAAGTATTAAAACTTATCCAACTTGAGAGCCATTTTTCAGTCAAGAAGAACATTTGATTATAAAGGCTTCTTTTTGGTTTTAACTTATCTCGTATGATGTGTGTGTGTGTATATATATATGTTTAGTAGTTAAAATCAATTGTTACTTAGCCACGAGTTATTTGAACGATTATAAGAAAACATTTTCACTGGTTCGGCTTACTTTTTTGAAGTTCAATTTGTAACTTAAAACTTTGCAGCTACTGTCTTTGTTAAACTCAACTAGTATTCTTATAAACTTCATTCGTAACATTATTAATATTTACTAAGCAGTTTGCAATCTATTTTCTTAAATATATAAAATGTTGTACTTGTATAAATAATGACCTAAGTTTGGCCGGTTAACCGTATTTAAGCAGATCTTAAAGGATGTCTTACCCCTTCCCTTTAGGATAACTAAGAATTCTTACATAGAATCACATTAGTTAAGTAGACCATTAATCAGAGTTATTTTAAAGCATTTATTTAGTTAAAATAGGTGTCCCAATTCACCTTTAAAAAATAGTTAGGTGGCGATTCCTTAAGTTAAATAATTAGGAATCACTATGTCGTACTCCGCTTTGATCCGGTTAAAATGGGGTATAACGAGAGAGGAGGAGGAGGAGGAGGAGGGGAGGTGTGGCGGGGTGGGTGGAGTAAGAAACAAAAAAAAAAAAAAAAAACTTCTTTTCAAGATTTTTTTTTTTTTAATGGGGGGCAGGTGGGTGGTGCAAAAAATCAAAAACAAAAACTTTTTTTAAAAAAAAAATAATAATTTTTTTTGGGTGGGTGGGTGGAGTAAGAAACAAAAAAAAAATAATATCAAAACTTCCTTTCAAAAAAAAAAAAAAATTTTGGGTGGGGGGGAGGGGGCTTGACTTGGATTTGGTCAAATGTGTCACCAATACTAATTATGAGACTTTTTAGTCACCTTGAGTTAAATTTTCAGGGTTTCTATCAAGAGGAAACAAGAATGAGGCAAAGCAAAAAAAAACCGCCACAAGAGCATTGGAATGGTACAATTTTTGAACATAGAAAGAAACATTTGACAAGAGATCCAGTAATAACGTTAATTTCAAACTGACAGACGAGCACACCTAATTGACATCACCAAAACCACACACAGGATTTTTTGTTTTTTCTTAATGTCTGAGTAAATAAAAGACAAAAATGTTCCGATATTGAGACTAGTTTGTAAGATGAATGAATTGCAGACGACCCGAGACACGGTGAGTCATATGAGAGTGGATTCTATTTATTCACGACTCCAGGCCCCCAGCATGTCATGATTGATTAGTTCCTGCAGAAAGAAGGAAATAACTGATAATCAATGATGATGAAGCCAACAAAACGTGCACCAAAATTCTGTATTGTAAGACACTAGCCATGCTTACCCATTCCAATGCTTGTACAAAGTGTAATAGCGATACGTTGCATCAGAATCTCAATCGATAGTGATACCAAATGGGCAAGAATATAGTCGTATTAATAGGTGTGTTCACGGTTCGGTTTAGGTCGGTTTTCCTCTAAAAGGAAATCAAACCAATTAAGTTGGTTTTTCAGTTTTCCGTGAACACACTCGCACATACAAACAGTTAGTGCAGACTATAAAGGTAATTGATGATCATTTGAAGACAAGATGGAATAGACTAACCTCTTTAACCTAACTGTGCGGCGTTGGGATCATTTTCAGGAAGGACTATGAGCTTGAATGCAGTTTCATCTGGAGCTTGCGTCTCTTGTTTCTTGCGTTCTATTTTTTCTGCAGAGTTGATTGCGTTGATTGTGTTCTTCAGCCACATCTCTTGAAGGTTACTTATATTAGCAAACGCATATGGCACAGCCCGAAGCGTATCACATGAGATAAGAACAAGGTGCCTAAGCATTGGGAAGTGACGATCTGAAGCCTTCCAATTAATGAAGTCTGCCTTCTCAATCCACAAGACCTGAAGGTGGCTAAATCCTCCTCTCTTCGGCTTCCATAACATTCCCATGAATGCATTATCTTTCAATTTTAGGACCTCAAGGCACTGCAAGTTGCCCAATGTATCGGCATCACTCCAATCGAACCTTGTATTTGACAACGTTAATTTTTTCAGCCAATGTGAAGATTTGAAAAGATATGGAGCAAGGTGGAGTCGTCCTTCGATCGAGTTACTTATGCAATTGTTCAATAGTTTCAAAACTTTCAGGTACTTTAGCTCATGAAAAATGCTGAACTCGTCGCTGTTACTTTGAAGAATTTCTGTCAATTGCCCGTGAATGCTCAGCTTTCTTATATCATGAGCCTTTGCAAAAACATCTTTCTTGCAACTTTCTGGTGAAATCTTATAAAGAATTTGAAGACAAGAATGTTTATCTGTCTGAGTAGGAGGTGGCGGCAACTTTGCAGGAATATTGGTGTACAGATGTCTCAGCCTTAACATGTTCCATATGTCTGCTTTTATGTCGAGGGTGGGCTCTAATGTACTTGTATTAAGTATAATGGTTTGTAAATTCCAAAATTTACCAAGGGATTCAGGAAGGGTGTCGAAGTCACCTGAGACAGCTATATACCTCAAATGAATCAGCTTGCTAAAATCCTGGGTGAAATGAAATTCGAGAGACTCAATGTTCAAGACCCTGATAAGGGGAAATGCTCTATGGAGGAGTTGGATATCAGGAGTGGACAAGTGAATTCGATTTTGCTCCGGTGAAAAACATAAGAAAGATCTAACTTGCTGTGAAAATGGTTTTGTGGATATAAAATCATACAGAAATGAGGATCGAATACACAATCGACGAGAATTACTTGAATCTTGTATAGTAGGAATAGATTGATCGGGTGTGAGACATACTTCTTGAAAAAGAGATTCACTAGCAGCCTCCATCTTGCAGAACTCGTGCAACATGTCGTGAACACGACATGTCTTTATTTGACCATCAGCACTCCTTTTCTTCACCAAAACCAAATTCCTAAGGGCAAGATCATTCAAATAAAACGCTGCTGTCTCCTCGAGACTAAAATCGGCTTGGGACTTTATTAGCCCTTCAGCAATCCACAAGAGAATCAATTTCCACGCCGGTATGTCAGAACCTCTAGGAAAGGTGGCACAATATAAGAAGCAAGCCTTCTTTTCTTCTGGCAAATAGTCGTAATTCATTTCCACAAATTTCAAGCAGCTTTTAGGGTCATTTTTATTTAAGAGGTGCTGCAATACATTTTTCTCAACTCTTTTCCAGTCCTTTTTGTTCCTTCGACCTCTTAAAGCTCGTGCGATTACCGTAATTGCAAGTGGTACTCCATTACATTTTTCTGCAATGCTTTTTACATGTCCTACTAATTCATCAGGACAGCTTCTAAAGCCGAAAGTCCTCCTTTCCAACAACCGAATACTTTCCTCAGAAGTAAGAAATTTCATATTGTAAGGATTTCTATTGGCATATTGAGCCACTGTCTGAGAACGAGTGGTGATCATGATTCGGTCACCCTTCTTGTTTTTACTGAATGGTTCCACAAAAGACACAACGGTCGGATGCCACACGTCGTCCAGGACAATGAGACATCTCTTTCGTTCAGTCAAAAAATCAAAGATTACTTTGGCCAATTCGTCCTTATTCTTATCTTGATATTCTTTAATGCTCTCCGAGAACCATTTAAGAATATTAAGACAAACATCCTTCATTTTGTCTGACTTGCCCACATAAACCCAAATTTTGCAGTCAAATTTTTCTGAAATTTGAACATTGTTATAGATTATCTTTGCGAGAGTTGTTTTTCCGAGTCCAGGCATACCCACAATAGAAACATAACCTGTATCATTTGATCCCTCAAGAAGTTGCTTGATCAGTTGTTGCGCTTTCTCCTCAAAGCCGCACACTTCATCATCTTCCAAGAAAGGATCCTTTCAATTAAAGTGATCAAATTAATTCGATATCAAAGTATTTTAAAATCTATACTAAAAGAGTCTTAACTTCGTGCACAACACTACCATAAAATGAGCTCAAGGTAAAAGTATTTGAACTCATTTCTGGAGATAAAAAATATTTAAAACATGGCAATTGATGAATATATAAAAGCGGAGTTTATCACCAATTCTTACTGTTTAAGTAACACGTGCATTTAAATGTAGTAAAAATACTCTCCGCCACATATTATGTGGAGTTATGTTACTTGGCATGAAGTTTAAAAAAATAAAGAAATGTTTGCCTTCACTACTAACAGTTAAATGAGAAGTAAGGATTTCACATGTCCTTTGATATCTCTTTTTCCTTTTAGAAATTTGAACTTTTAAATCAATTGGTATCCTAACAAGATGTTATTCAGGGTAACAGGTGAATGATAAGATTAACTAGTTTCCAAATATATAAATGTGACAGTCGTTTTAGGATAGATAAAAGAAAATTTTGACAAGATGTTAGAGTATATGTTCTCTTCTGATACTTTATATTCCATCATCTCGTTTTATTCATTCTTGCCGCCTGTCATCAGACTCGGTGGCAGATACAAAGTTTTAGGTACGGGTTCACATGAACTAAGTAGTTTTTGTTCATACCCTGTATATGTATTAAAATAACTCACTCAATAATTATAAATATTTGATTGTGAATAGGGGTGGCAAACGGGTGGGTCGAGTCGGATATGGGTCGGTCGAAAATGGGTTGACAAAAAACGGATCAGATCCGACCCGCCCATATTTAACACGGTTAAAAAATGGGTTACCCGTCGGATAATATGGATATCCATATTATCCAAATTATCCAAAGCTACTTCAAAAATGTTGGCTTCATGTAGCCAATATGGAGAAGATTAATTTACCATTTTGTCCACAAATCCAATCCCTAGTACATAGTTGCACCTCAACATTTGTGGGAAACGTAGAACTTCGAACCTTTTCAATGACACGACCACAAAGAAAATCTTTTTTGAAAAATATCCACCCAACCCCACCCCCCCACCACCCACTCCCCAACCAAATCCCAGCCCCACCCAACGATCACCCTCGAACGCACTTCATCTTCACCTACCCACCCCAACTCCATCCTATCCCACACCACCGCTCCACCCAAACCCCACCCACTCCCCCTCCCAAAGCGTCTATTTCATATATGACTACTTTGCACTTTGAAGACAGCCCCAAAAAGTGACTATGTTTGTAAACTAGCCATTTTTTAAAAGTGACAAAAATGGCTATTTTTGTAAATTGATCATTTTTATAAAGTGACATAAAAATGGTTATTTTTGCAAAAATTTATTTCTTGGAAAACGACCGAAAATGCAAATTTGCAAAAATAAGCAACTTTTTTGTCATTTTTCAAAAAATGGCCACTTTACAAAAGTAGCCATTTTTGTGCCACTTTAAAAAAAATGGCTACTCTACAAAATTGACCACTATCTTGGAAATGGCACATTTTCGAAAATGGTTATTTTAATACTTTCACAAAGATGCTATTTTAAAAAATGGCTACTTTTGCAAAGCCAGCTAGTTTTTAAAGTAACTACTTTCACAAAATGACTATTCATGAAAATTGACTACTTTCAAAAAGTGACTATTTTTAAAAAGTATCTACTTTCACAAAGTGGCTATTTTCTAAAAGTGACTAATTTTACAAAGTGACTATTTTCTTAAGTGAATACTTTTGCAAAACGACTATTTTTGAAAAGTAGCTACTTTTCGCAAGTAATATTTTGAAAAAGCGGCTACTTTTGTAATGTCATTACTTTTGCAAAGTTGCTATTTTTGAAAGTTACTACTTTCACAAAATGTCTAGTTTTGCAAAGTTGAGAGATAGGGGTGGTGGTGGGGAGGTGAGAGGTAAGGGTTGGGGGTAGGTGGTGATAGGGGGAGGGGGTGGGTTGGGTGGTTATAGTGGTGGGGAGGGAGGTAGTGGGGGTGGGGGTAGGAGGGGGTGGTTAAGAAACTTGTTTTCTAGAGAAAATATTTTCCAAAACATTTTGACCAACCAAACATGAGAAAATGGGAAACATTTCCTTCATACCAAACACACTCTATATGTTGTGGGTTTTATCCATTTTACCCATTAATTTACCCATATTTTAAGTGGATAATATGGGTTGACTCATATTGGACCCATATTAAATGGATAGGGTATCCAACCCATTTAAAATGGGTTGGATCGGGCGGATAACCATATTTTTAACCCATTTTGCCACCTCTAATTGTGAATCCAAATTATTATGATAATTTGAGAATACCGTACGAACCCCTAAACTTTAAATCATGGATCTGCCTATGTCATCAGTTTTGCTATAACTCATTGTTCTCATTGGATTTTGGAGCCTTATTTAAAAACAAAAATAAGAAGATGATTTACAAGAAAATAAAGGCATAATACATAAACA
Organism: Lycium ferocissimum; assembly: GCF_029784015.1. Lineage (NCBI taxonomy): Eukaryota > Viridiplantae > Streptophyta > Magnoliopsida > Solanales > Solanaceae > Lycium > Lycium ferocissimum. The sequence goes on from NC_081352.1 coordinate 24,301,290, forward strand.
AGCCCTCAAAATTTGCCTCAACTGGCAAGTATGCCCTCCAATTTTGGGTGTGCACAAGTATGCACCTCAACTTGTATAAAGTTGAACACGTAAACACAAAGGCTGACGTGGCACATAAATTTTGGAGGTGTCTAAATGATCATTTTGTAAGTTGAAGTGTTCAACTGACAAAGTGGAGACAAGTTGAGGTGCCTACTTGTGCACACTCAAAGTTGGAGGGCATACTTCCCAGCTGAGACCAAGTTTGATGGTCTGTTTATGTATTATGCCTAAAACAAAAGCTACCCAACTGTAAGGTCGGGTTTTACTTTTACTTTTGGTATTAGTTAAGTCCATATGGACTGATATAAAATGGCACATCAGTTTTTGGCCAAATGATTTTTGGTGTGATATGGTATAGAAAAATGACTTTTCGGTTTTAAAAAAGGAAAAAAGAAGAAAAATAACTTTACTACATAATTTTCAACGGTCGATCGATTATTTCAGCAATAGACTGAGTAATAAAAGTAAAATGTCATAAATGGATTAAAGAAAATAGAGTAATGGTCTAAAACATATTTGAGGGAAAACTTTTTCGATATATTTGAATTATCATTTGTTCCTTTTTCCTACCTGAACTATCACCATCTACTAGGTGTGTTTTGATACATAGATGGTGATAGTTCCAGTAGAAAAAAAGAACAGCTGATAGTTGAGATGTGAAACTCACGAAAAAAGTGATAGTCCATGTGTATTTTTAACTATTATATTGAAAAAAAAAAAAAAAACTTATATTGACGGAAAACTTTTCCGACATACCTGCAGTTCCTCTTCATTTGATGGAACCAGATCTACTAGGCTGGGCGAAAGGTCTTCCTGATTGTTTTGCTTAATTTCCTCCATCCTCACAATGATGTCTCGAATCTCTTCTATGAAATTCCTCCTAGAAGCAATGCGATTGGCAAAATAGAACAATTTTGCAGCTGCGTTTTTTTCTTGGCGCAACATTGCTTTGACTAGAAACTTATCAATGGCATCCTCAGCTCTGTGCACGATCATTCGGATATCCTTGCGCAACTGTTTCAACTGATTTTTTTTGCTAGGTAACTTTTGTGTAGATTCTTGAAAGCCATGTAGGCATTCCAGTAGATGTGAAATGTCTTTCTTAGCAACTGCAATCAGATTTGAATGTTCATCTAGTAGCTGAATGAGGTTATCTATAAGCTTTGCACTCTCTGCCATTGCAAAGTAGTAGTAATGGTAGTAATAAACAAGAATGAGAGAATTGGGAATTCAGCTCTTTTCTGTGAAATCTTCACTTTGTGTAAGTTTATACAACTTGTTTGAAATGGTTGTTCTTGCATTGTTAAATGACAGAATGGTCAGAAACACAGTGAGCTATTATTTTTTTGCGAGTTTCATACTCAACTATCAGCTGTTCTTTTTTACTATCTGAACTATTATCATTATGTATTAAAACACAACTAGAATCTGAGTAGGCTAAATGTTTAAAATTAATCGTCAACATGCGCGTGGGAGCTTATTTTATCCATAAAAATTCATCCACATGGCATATACAATGGCTAATTGAGTTGACTAGTTTTATTATTATTATTATTATTATTATTATTATTATTATTATTATTATTATTTTGCTAATTTCCACTTAAGTCCTTTGAATGTCTCGCTTCTCCCCCTTCTCCTTTATTTCTCAGTCCTTTTTCTTCATTTCTTCTTCTTTAATCAGATTTTCTCTTTCACAAGAATTGTCACGAAAACTAAAATTGAACATAGCAAAATAAAGACAACTTTGAACTGATTTAAGATAAAAGCAAGTCAGCAAAATAACCCAATTAAATTTTCTTCTGGTAAATAAGATTTATGTTACAGAATCCACAAAGTAATCTCAATCTTTACTTGGTTTTCGGATTGGGGTTCTCTTACTATTTATAAGATTTACTGTTTCATTGTAAATTTTTTGTATAAAAACCCCTATGATCCTGTCCCTTCATTTTCCAATTGGGTTTCTCTTAAATTTTATTATTTCATTTAATATTGTATAAATTTTGGGCGAAAAAATCTAACATGAAACTGTTTGATCCTCGGCAATAATGGAATCTGATTTCTCTCCGGGGCGTGAGTCTAACGAATCATTTACACAATCAAATTTCGGGTTTGCTTTCAATGATAGCAATTTTTCGGAATTAGGATTTAAAAACTTTCGGGGTCGTTTGATACAATGGTGGAATATCACGTGGGATTAGTTATCCCTCCTTTTATATGGGATAGTTGATCCCACCATATTAGTGTAAAAGTTATCCCGTATTATAACTAATACCCCAAACTAATTTTGGTCTGCAAATTTCGATGAATAAAAAAAATCCTATTTTTACCATTGATACTTTTTGTTGCAGAAGAAATCAAGAGGAAATAGTTTGCTTTTCTAAATTTTTGCATAGGTGCACATATTTATACACATGGAGTGCCACGTGGCGCTCTTTTAAAACAAAAATAGAGAGCGTACACACACACCAACAACTACTCAACTAGATGTTTTTTTGAATATATAGATAATGGTAGTTCTAGTAGGAAAATGGAATAATTGATAGTTGGAGTGTGAATCTCGCGAAAAGGTGATAATTCAAGTGTGTTTTTGACCATTATCTCTTGTTAAATCCATCGTAGCTGTCATTTAACGATCGATTTGATGTGATCACATCTTTATCTTTTTTCTTTCCTTCTTCGGAGAAGAGTCAATAAAGCCTTTAATTTATTAGAAATGGCTCAAAAATGCTCTCCTTCCATCTATTAGATCAAATTTCTGCTCCTTCCACCTATTAGATTAGAAATATCCTTAACATATTATAAATGGCTCAAAAATGTCCTTCTTCCACTATTGAGTCCAAAATGAAGTTTTTGAAAGTGAGGATTCAATATTTGATACTCGGTAAATTGGCCAAAGAATAGAGCAATTAAGAAGCCCTGAGAAGACTAAATATATACACACATAGCTATTAGTAAGGTCAACCATGGATCAAGAATTCATTAATTAATGGAGAATTTCATTTGGAGACAGGAGTGCAACTTGTTCATGATAATATTTCCAAATCCAATTTTGTTAATTCCCACGCCCTCTCCTTAATCTCAAATTCTAATTATTTAATATCTGCAAGGAATAATAATACACCCTCTGTTTCAATTTGTTTGAACCTATTTCCTTTTTAGTCCGTGCTAAAATGAATGACCTCTTTTCTAATTTGGAAATAAATTCACTTTATGAATGATTTACAGCCACACAAATTTTCAAGGCTTATTTTGAACCACAAGTTTCAAAAGTCTTCCCTCTTTCTTAAATGTCGTGCCCAGTCAAATGGGTTCATATAAATTGAAACGGAGGGAGTAATAATTCAGTAACCAGGCATCAAAGAGCTTGATAATATAATTGATTGCAGAATCTTAGTTAATTATTAGGAATTGGGTTTAATATTATATGAGTAAATCAGATCAATACATATGGGTTAGTTAATCAATACACATTGGATTAACACCTGGGCCAATCATACAATGCCACGTGGATTTTTTTAAAATAAAGTTGCATCAACTTAACTAGTCAACCGTTTAGGGACATTTTTCAGCCAAAAAATAACCTTGGGGGCATTTTTGGTCCAATAGGTGAAAGGAGGGTAATTTTGAGCCAAATTCAATAGGCTAGGGTCATTTTTTGCCCTTTTCCATTTCTTATTTTAATCTTGTTTATTATTTAACTAGTTTTCCGACACTGCGTTGCACTTATGTCCCATGCTAAATAGTAAAAAACGTGTTTAAAAAATTATAATAAGTATGCAATGAGTTTCACTAAAATTGAAGGTAAAATGCAAGCTCAAACCGATGAATGGTGAGCCTATTCGACCGATATTTATTGTCATTGCAAAGCATAATTATACTGAAAAATCATATCGAAATGTAATGTCCTAACGACTTCAATTATGCAATTCATATAAAATATTTAAGTATTCAACTTGACAATACTTCTTTTTATATGTCAAAACATATAATATAAATATGAAGTTGTATCATGTTTGTTATGGTTCAAATGTTTCACGTTTTAAAGTTTTTGCATTTTTTAAAGAAATTGCAGCCTCCCCTTTCTTACACGCATACATATCAAGAACTTATCAAATGAAAGTAGTATTTAGTAAAAGTTGTAAAAAATTCATTCGATATGGCTAGTAGATCATTGTCAATTTCATGACATATACCTACACAAATAGTTATTTGTGACAGAGATAATAATAATTGAAATATTTAATTAATGAATATAAGTCATAATTACATGTACACTTTGTGTGATTCAAAACACTGAGTACTTTCATTTGTAGCTTTTACAGAAAAATATTAATTGTATACAAATATAATTATATTACGAAATATAGCACAATCATGTGTCTGATCCTTCAATAATTAGCTGAACGTCAAAAAAATAACAAATCACACAACAATTGAAGAAAAATTAAATAAGAGAAGGAAAGAATTCTTATAGGAGAAAGGAAGAACTATTACTCCAAAAAAAAAAAAAAAAAAAAAAACTTAGGAGTACAATATAAGAAAGTTATAGGAGAAAATAAGAGAACATATATTTTACCCCAAAAAATATAATAAAGGAAAAAATCATATGAAAAGTACTACATTTGGTTCTCAATATAAGGTAAAATTTCTGCTAGTCTCACCGGCCGTAAATTAGATATTTCATCATCTTGATTGTTGAAACTTCACCATTTTAAAAGTGAACAAATAAAGGTTAATAAAACAAAGAGAGGGGCAAAACCAGTGGCGTAGATAGCCTTTAGATGGAAAATTATGTTGTGTAGATAGGTAATTTTGTTTAATGTATATATGTACATATATTATATGTTGAATCCCCTTATTTTTTCAGTCATTGAAAAAAAATTTGCATAAAAAATGAGAGAAAGCTGAACATTAAACTGATAAACATGTTAAATGAAATGTTCACCGTGAAAGAATAAATCTGAAATTTACAGATGTTGATTAATTACAAATAGTTAGGGAAAAAAAATATGACTCTAAAGAGAATGTGGTTTACTAATCACTGACGACTTTTAACATAAATTGATTTACGATAAGGATGACGAAAAGCTAATGGGAGGAAATTTCGCTAAATATGTATGACACCTTTTTTTGTTCCTCATTCAATGTCTCACTACTCTGGATTTGCTCCGCGAAGTTCACTTTGGAAACGCTTCCTATCAAAGGCTATTCCATCTTAGGGCTTGAACTCAAGATATTTTAATGTTAATTATAAGTCACTGTTTAAGAGATATTCACGTGATATTGGAAAAGCCGGAAGTGTTGTTTGCAAAACTCTTCGTATTTGTGGCTGTTGCTACCATCCTGCAACTCCGCTTTCCAACGCTGATAATTTTCTGCTTACTCAACATTCCAAAGCTCTCCCCATGTCATAATATAGTTTGCAAAATGATCATTAATTTCCTTCATTTAGTACCCGGAAATGAAAAGTTACTGGAAATGAGAGGTTACATTTTTCAAACTGAAACCTGATCATTTCTACATTCATTTTTCTTAACGTCTGCTCTCTTTAATAATTGAGTAATGAATTAGAACAGTTTCAATATAGAGAAACGGCTTTTGATAATTGAAATGAATATACATTACTGCTACTGATCTTGTTATTCACCTGTGTAATTAAAATATTACTACTATTTAATTAGATGTTTTATTACATTTTGATTTACTACAGGGGCAAAATCGTAATCCAACTTTGAAGATGGGAGCTTTCCACTTTTAGTATAATAATAATAATAATAATAATAGGTGGAAGGAGGCGAAATTTAAGTCATTTCGATACATTAGGACCATTTTTGACTCTCTTCCAAATAATCCATTCAAGACCCAATAAGCTAAAATGACCGTGGTCCAAAATTCATGAAGTAAAATTCTGATTACGCCTTAGGGAGAATATAATAGTTGGTAATTCCAAATATCTAAAGTATATTTAAGAAAATCGTAACCGAAGAAAAACCTCTTTAATTTATTAAATAATAATATTATCACATAAATTGAAACCGAGGAGTACAAGTTAATGTGGTTATGGATTGAGAACGTCCAATATCTCAGATTGGATCTAATTCCGATTTACATAAAGCAAGTCGTTTTTAATCTTAATTTTCAAGCAACTCCAACAATTTAATATGACTTGAAACCAAGTCTTCTATATACTTCTTTTTAATAAACAGCTGGTAGTCCATAAAATTTACACCTAAAAAAATGGCAGTCCATAAAATATTTGCAAGTAGGTACCATTTGTCAGTGGCCTTTCAAGGTAAATATATCTTTCCTGGCAATTCAGAGTTTCAGCTCTTAGATTATTCTTGTTTGTATTAGTTGAACAGTAGGAGAGAGATTCTTGTGAAATTACTTAGTCCCCCGTCCCAATTTGTTTGAAGGTTTACCAGTTTAGGGGAGTCAAACAACTCTTTCTTTGACTACGATTTTCTCTAACCCTTCTCATATATTGTGAATTATAGTACCTTTTATGTAGTTTTCAAATATATAAATTTTATTATAAAATACTTGAAGAATCTATGTTTAAAATTAAATCAAAGAAAAACTGTGTGACTCCCCAAACTGGTCAACTTTCAAACAAATTGGGACAGTGGGAGTATTTATTAATGTTGTTAATTTCCTAGCTCCTTCAAAAGGTCAACCCGAAAGGCTGATAGAGTTAAAGTTATTGAATTAAAACTAACAAAACTTAGTTCCTTATAGATATCTAATACTCTATTTATAAGATATCTTGTATAATAACAAAATACTCGCATACGATACCTTGTATATATGAAATGAACTCAAAAACCAAACCAAATATCCAATCAAACTATACCTCTAGTTCATAGATGTAATTAAAACATCCAAGGTAAGTTGACTAAATCCGATAATACATCCCACGCCCATATCATAGCAGCACGAATGCAATAAGAATTTTAGAAAGTCCGAACAACGCCTGATGACATGAATGGTTTGAATAGGGAGATATATATTTCTCTTCCCCTTACATTTTACTTGTGTGACTTTACTTTATTTCCAGGCCTGATAACATGAAGGCCATTTCCCTTGCTTTCTTACTTTTTAAACCAGGAAAATAATGTTACATAAGTATTCCCTCGATCTGTTTCAATTTATGTATATTACTCCCTCAGAAAGCTTCAAAAAGCTGTTTTCATAATTTTCGCTCCAAATCACTCACAAAATTCAAGAACAGCTCCAATTTATATTTATATAATATCTAAACACAACTCCAATTTCCAAATACCATTTTCAACGTGAAAACAAATAGTACTATTTTTTTCCAAATTTCAACAGGTTTTTTGTTCATCTCTCTCCATTCACCCAAAAAACACTCGGGAAAAAAGACATGGTGGAGCCGGCAGTGCGCTTGCTGATACAAAAACTGAATCAGCTATTGTTGGAGAAAACAGATCTATTTGCTGGAGTAATAAAGCATGTGATCGAGGATCTGCATTTGGAGCTTCAAAGACTTCGTTCCTTTGTCGAGGATGTGTCGTGGAGGCTTAATCAGGACTTTGATTTGAACAAAAAGACAATAAAAACAGTGAACGAAGCTGAAGATGCAGTTGATAAGCTTGTAACTGATACTAAGTTAATTCAGAACCAAGGAATAATTATAGAGCTTTTTCTTGATATGAAAATTGAGCAGAGTGCAATGAAGATCAAATCAATCACTGACAAGTTAAGGGTACTTCGCCGAAATGGTGCTTATCTCTGTAGTCCCTTTTTTATCAGCGAAGTTCCCGTGGAGAAAGAGGTACACATCAATTCAACCCTTGTCTATTCCTTCATTTCACTATCCAATCACTGCAAAAAATGAAAAATTGGAATTACCTGTGAACTTTGTAGCTAATCTAAGTTTCTAGTAGCTAATATGATTTTGTGATAATCTATCGCTAAATAGGATTGACGACGGATTTTGCTATTTAGCTACAGGATTTGTCCGTCCATAATTTTTTTTTTTTTTTTTTTTTGTAGTGAATTATGCCCATTAACAAATACTCTTTATCAGAGGCAGATTCAACATTTGAATTTTAGGAGTTTCTATAGTGACCTCAAGTTGATATACAATAATAATTGGGTTCACAATTAAATATTTGACAGATACTTTAATAAATTACAGGGTATGAGCAAAAGCTACTGTTTCCGCGAATCTGTAACTAACACACTAAATCCGCTACTGCTCTTTATAAATATTGAGGGACTCCTCCCCACCCCCAACCCTCGAGGACGAATGACCTGGTTGGCCACACTCCTAGCACCCCGCTAGCCTAGTTGGTCATGGCTGATAGGGGTGTCAAATATGGCCCAAATGATAATGGCCCGCCCAACCCGCTCAATTTTTTTTGGGTTGGGCTCAAGATAATTTTATATTGAGCTGGTTTTAGCCCAACTCAACATAGTCCATTTTAAAGTGATCTCTAATTTAGCCCAATACTAACCTAATTCTAGCCCATTTTTAAGATTTACTTAAATTTGGGTTTATTGCTTGAGATTTACTTTATTTTTTTCTATGTTTTCACTTTTCTTGTATCATGTATCTTATAAGTTTGTGGTGTGTTTGATATGAAGGAAAATATTTTTAACGAAAAATGTTTTTCTCAAAAATATTTTCCACGTAAAATGTTTTCCTCAAAAATATTTTCCACGGAAAATCCGCGAAAATATTTTCGAAAAATGTATTTCTAAAAATATTTTCCACGAAAAATGTTTTTCTAGAAAATAGACTCTTAAAAAAAAAAAATCGGGTCAAGTGGGGCGGGTCATGACACAACCCATTTCAGCCCAAGTAGTTTTTGGGCCAATTTCATCTCAACCCGCCCATTTAACACCCCTAGCTGATATCAATATTTTTTTTCTTTTCGGTCCAGTTAGTCAGGGTTGGCGCCCCTCTCGAGTCTCAGAGGTGGATCCAGAATTTTGTGTATATAAGTTCTGAATTCTAGAACAGGACAACTTACTGGGTTCAATATAAGTTAAGTATACATATGACGTGATTTTTTTTAACATAAATACAAGGTCTGTGCTAAAATTATTGGTTCTGCCGAACGCATCAGTTATATTGTAGCTCCGCCCCTGTAATGGGTTTAGGCCACCACTCGACACGGTAGCAGTTAGTCACGCACCCCTAGCTGATATCAATATTTTTTTTCTTTTCGGTCCAGTTAGTCAGGGTTGGCGCCCCTCTCGAGTCTCAGAGGCGGATCCAGAATTTTGTGTATATAAGTTCTGAATTCTAGAACAGGACAGCTTACTGGGTTCAATATAAGTTAAGTATACATATGACGTGATTTTTTTTTAATATAAATACAAGGTCTGTGCTAAAATTATTGGTTCTGCCGAACGCATCAGTTATATTGTAGCTCCGCCCCTGTAATGGGTTTAGGCCACCACTCGACACGGTAGCAGTTAGCCACGCATGACACCTCTCATGGGTCTAGGCCCCCACTCTGGTTGCAGTCAGCATTGGTTCATCTACTGTGGTACCAATTGTTATCGATTGAACAAGAGCCTAACTCAGAAAACTATCTTATTGAGTGAGAGCGCCCGTTCAGCCTATAAACCCATTACTGATACTCTTACAATCAATTGAGGGAGTCAACTGGTTCACAACGATCTCAGAAATAAGAATCCTTTGTAAGACTTAAGAATCAAAATTTTGCAGTACATTTCTGGTTTCCATTTTAAAAGGTTAGCGATGTTATCAGCATTGAAATTCATTACTGGACAAGCTTGTAGAAACAGTTGCACATCCTTCTTTCCTTGACAACTGAATTGAAACATTTGTATATCCTTCTATGAAGTTTGTTAAAAATGTAAAGTATTTTAGTTTTCGATTTTGCTTAAACTCATAGGTCTAGTCTCAACTAATCATTCTTTATCTTAGGCACCTATAGTGGAGGAAGATGAAGTGGTAGGCTTTGACGGGGAGGCAAATGAAATAGTGAACCGTCTAGTTGACAGATCAACTGGTCTGGAGGTTATCCCCATTGTTGGCATGCCTGGTCTTGGCAAAACGACACTGGCAAATAAAATTTTCAAGGATATCAGGGTTGAACGTAAGTTTCCTTTACGTATCTGGATCTATATTTCTCAGTCGTACAATAGAAGGCAGTTATTTCTCAACATCATCAGAAAGTGCAGCCAAAACACCATAGGACATCATGAAATGACTTTTGAGGTTCTAGTTAATCAAGTACGCAAATTGTTGGAGAAAAAAAAATGTTTGATAGTCTTGGATGACTTATGGACATGCACAGCCTTGGATGATATTGGAAGTGCTTTGCGAAGAAATGTAAGAGGTAGTAGAATCTTGTTAACCACTCAAGATACATCTGTGGCTAACTATTGTCATCAACGCCCTCACTATTTAAAATTCCTAACAGATAGTGAATGCTGGGAGTTAATAAAAAAGAAGGTTCTCCGCAAGGATAAATATTGTCCCCCGGACTTGGAACAACTTGGGAATTGCATAGCTAAGAAATGTATGGGACTACCCTTTGCAGTATTGGTGATTGCAAAAGCTTTAAATGGTAAAGGAGAGACAAGAGCTGAGTGGGAACAAGTGCATCAAAGAGTGAGTGAAGACATCATTAGTAGAGATTTTGAGATAACCAAGAGATTGTTGCAAACGAGTTATGACAGTTTGGATCTTGACTTGAGGGCTTGCTTCTTATATTGTGGTGTTTTTCCTAGAGGTTTTGAGATCCCTGCGTGGAAGTTAGTCCGGCTGTGGATTGCTGAAGGGTTGATCACTGAAGGACTCCATGTCAACGATACCCTTGAAAATATAGCAGACCATTACTTGGATGAACTTGCGCGCATGAACCTAGTGATGGTTAGTCAGTGTTCCTCCGATGATCGAATCAAAACATTTCATGTTCATGACATAATACATGAGTTTTGTAGGCAAAAAGCTAGTGAGGAAAATTTATTCCAAGAAGTAAATGTAGGAGTTGAGCATTCTTTCCCTAGAAAAGGTGAACTAGCTAAGTACCGTCGCATTTGCATTAATTCATCAGTGGTGGAATTTGTTTCTACGAAACCTTATTCCGAAAGTATCTCATCATTCTTATGTTTTTCATCTGAGAATATTATGATTTCCCCAAATGAAGTCGCAATAATCTCAAAAGCCTTTCCACTAGTCAAGGTATTTGATGTTGAATCCATCAAATTTGATTGCTTCTCTCCAAAATTTTTACGGTTATATCATTTGAGGTACATTGCTTTTTCAAATGACTCAATAAAGGTACTGCCTAAATTCATAGGGGACCTTTGGAATCTACAGACTCTTATAGTGGTGACACAACAAAAGACTATTGATATACAAGCAGATATATTTAACATGCCAAAACTAAGGCATCTTCATACAAATGCCTCTGCTAAATTGTGTTTCCGAAAATCCAGCAAACTTGTCTCTGTACATGGTTCATTACAGACCTTGTCTACAGTAGAACCTGAAAGTTGTACAGAACATGTTGTAGCGAGGTGTCAAAACATGAAGAAGTTAGGTATTCGCGGGAAAATAGCAGTGCTTCTTGGAGCCAATAAAGCTGGACAAATAGTCAATGTTAACAAGCTAAAGTGCCTTGAGAAATTGAAGCTGATAAATGATGATCATTTAACAGGCCTGGAGTTGCACCTTCCTTCAGAAATTATTTTCCCCAAGAGTTTGAGAAAGCTGACTTTATCAGGTACCAGGTTGCACTGGAAATATATGGGTATACTGGGGAAGTTGGAGGAACTTGAAGTCCTCAAACTGAAAGAAAATGCATTTGTGGGAAGTGTTTGGGTGTCAACTGAAGGCGGTTTTCCTTCTCTTGAGGTCTTGTGGATTGAAAGGACAGATCTAATTTCATGGGGAGCTTCTAGTAATCACCTCCCGATATTAAAGAGGCTTGTTCTTATTCACTGTGACAAGCTTGCGGAAGTCCCTATTGAACTTGCTGACATACGCAGCCTGAGAAGGATAGAATTGGTGGATACAACCAGTGAAGCAGCTGAATGTGCTCGGAAAATTGAATCCTGCAGTAAATGCATTGAGTTCAAGCTTTCCATCTCGGATTCCAACTAGACAAAAGGTGCTATTCTTCCTGTGATTCAGATTTAAATTTCATTTGATTAGGAGCTTTTCTCAGCTCAATCCCGGTTACATTCATATTTAATGGAGATAATGGGCAAAAACACACCTGAACTATACCTTTTCACGAGTTTCAAACTCCAACTATCAGTTGTTTCCTTTTCCTGAACCATCACCATCTATGTATTGAAAGACACCTAGTTAAGTAGACAGTGATAGTTCAGATAGGAAAAGGGAATAACTGATAGTTGGCCTAGTCAGCTTTGATGTGTGTTTTAATACATAGATGGTGACAGTTCAGGTAGGAAAAGAGAACAACTGATAGTAGGGGTATAAAACTCGCGAAAAAGCGATAGTTCATGTGTGTTTTTGACCATTAACTCTTTTTAATATCATAGGGCGGATTGACATTGTAAAATTCATAAATACATCGAAACACCATTACACCAGAGAGCAGTCACTGTGCTTCCGCAGTTGCGATGTCCAGAAATTGAAATATTCAATAAGTTAGTTACACAATTGTGGACAAAGTATTGTTTCATATCGACAATTTAGCGTCTTCAACAGATTATGTTCACACTAATGGAATGTTTTTGGTTCTTGCAGCTCTTCTCAAGGCTTTTAATGGATGGGGCTTTGCTGCGTCTGTGGCTGACACAGGATTTTTTTATAATCATGGGTGCTCAACTATTTTTAATCTGGAAATTGCTACTGAAACTGGGTGCCCTGTTAGTATATTTGTATGAATTACTATTTTTTTTTTCTATGTAATAAATAGAGTTTGGCTCCAAAAGTAATGTCCACTATTGTGCTACGGGGTTTCTATATAGGCTAACCAAGTGCGGATATAGCTGGTTTTCATCAGCATATGACGTCGATGGTCTGGTGCGTTTATCTTGCTGGTATGTTTGGATTTTTGGTACTGGTGTGATACTTGGGTTAGTGTAGAGGCGGATGTAACATACCAATACTGGGTTCAGATCGACCCCGAGCATAAATTTAATATTGTAAAAATTCACGAAAATGACAACAAGTAGTAGATATGAGCCCATATCTTTAAAGATACAAGAGTTCAATACTAAGAATCTTATATATTGAACCCAAAAAACTTAAATCCTGGATCCTTCTCTGGGTAAGTGTGCTGCTAAGTTTTTCCATTTCATCAATTGTGTTATTCAGACCTAAATTTCTCAGTCCTACACTGAGCCAATTAAGCCATTGTTAGATGGTTCGTTTGACTGAGGAGAAGTATAGGTAATCTTTGTGTGCTTAATTTTCACTGGGTTTTTTTTTTTTTTTTTTTTTTTTTTATGGACTGGTATTAAACTTTTGCCCGTTTGATATAGTAGTGCATATACCTGCTAGAACGTCTCCTCCTCCTCCTTCCTCCTTCCAAGAAAAAGAGTGAATTTTGGCTTGACAACTACTTGCTGAAGCAAGAGTGATGTAAGGAACCACTAATGTGGGTACAGATGAAGAGCTTGTTGTGTTATTGTGCCTATAGATGAATATTTTGAGAATTCTTATTAATTGGACAATACGAGCAAGTCCTGATTATCTGTTTTGTGAACAATTTATTCCAAAGTTGAGACACAATAAGTATGTAAGTCATGAGGATCTATCATGACTCCTGCCATGGTGGGCCTTCCACCCATCCATCGGAACTTCTGACAATTCGCCAAGATTTGCTGCCAAATTCTAACTTGCAAGCTCCAAGTTCTTTTTTGAGGATCCAATAGGGGTGCTACAACATTTTGGGAGGTCAGAAAAAGAAAAAAAAAGCTCCAAGTTCTTAATTAACCTATTTTGCTGAACATATTTAAACGGGATCAAAACTTAAATAGTGATACGGAAGTATCCTATCTGTGCAAATCACCCACGAGTCCTGTACTTAGATTACCTTGGTAAGCCTTAATCTTCCTAATTACTTGGTTAATACAACCACATGCAAAGGAAGGAAATGAAAGTTATCATTACAATCCCAAAAGAACAAAAAAAGGTATGGAGAGGCTAATCTACCCTATTGCTCTTCTAAATAGGTAATACCTATATTTGTAACCCTACTTTTCGCCTTGAATTGGTCCAAATATGCGGAATTTCTTACTTTATGTGGAGGATTAGGTCTTGTAACTGGGGCCTGCAGCTGACTGATATTGCCAGTCACCATTTAGCTATATCGTTTACTTTTCTCGTTGCTGTTCATATGTATAGAACAAATTTGAGATTGGGCACAGTATGAGGGCAAACGTCTAGATATAGGAATAAACAGGTAGTGATGCAATGTTATGAAATGTAGTAGCTGGATTAGCATTTTATTAGCTGTGGTAGTTAGTTAGCTACTGTGGCAAAGTTAGTTGGTATTGTTCAAAAGTTAGTTAAAGTCCCAAAGTTAGTTACAAGTCCGTAAATCGATTCTGAGTTAGCATAGCTGTTGACAGCTGTGTAAATTGATTAGATTCACTTCATATATACCTTGTAACTCATACAATCAATCAACAATGAATATACATTTTCTCATATCTCTCTCAATATTTCTCTCTCTAGCTAAATATCTCGGTTGAACCCTGAACTTAGCTTACAGTTCTTCAAGTTCTCAACTTCTAGATCTGTTATTTTCGAATTTGATTGCACTTTGTGCATCAGGTAGGCTCTATAAAGAACACTGAAGGAAGATAAAGTGGAGGCTCAAATTACTAGTGAAATTCTGGATAAATAGAAGCTTTATAAAAGTTGCTACTTTCCCTTGAGTTGCTATTTGATTTGTTTCAACAGGGACATATGTTTGATAGTTATTAACTTTTATATAATTTCCCTTCAGAACTTCATGTCTAGATTGAATTCACATCAGTCTGAAGTTGGATAATTCCTCTGTGTTCAGCTATTATATAGTCTCCTATTCTATGTTTCAAGTTAATCACTATTTGCAGGATGCTTTTTTTCCTTAATGATCGAGAAATCCTTTTGGGGTCAACTCTTAGGATCAACTGCAGCTTTTGAAACTTTAAGATAATAAGCCTGCCCGTTTACCCTTTTCCACTTAAATTCCAAGCTTAACTCGCATAGTGCAGGGCTTGAACCTGTGACCTAAGTCACAAGTCTCTCAACATTTGCCGCTTGAAGTAACCCCTGGGGCGCCATTTGCAGGATATATTGTTATGGCAAAGCTAATTTCAACTTTAAACAGTTCACCAAGTTCTAGGTGTTGCATTTCTTTTGATAAATTGATCTTCGAAAATCTTACTGTCTAAAGCAACAATCATATGAAAGAGTTTGAATTAACCAGTAAAATTGAAAAGAGCAGTATAATAACAAGTCTTACTGGAAATGCCAAAAGAGTAAAGAGGATTAGAAAATATTGTTTCAGCAATGCCTTATTAATAGTTATCAAACTGAATGATAGCTCATTATGAACTTATGGGAGTTTCATTTCCCTAGTGGCGGGGCCAGAATTTTTACTACGGGGGTTCAAAATGTAAGAGAAGTAAACACACAAAGAAACTAAGGGATTCAACATCTACTAAACAACAACAACAATATGCCTTACCCCTACCTTTGTGGGGTAGAGAGGATGTTTCTGATAAGCCCTCGGCTCAACAATGATTTTAACCTTCTTAATATAGTGTATTTCTTCGCCGAAGGGGGTCCGGTTTCTGAACCACATTCCAATCCCTTAGAGGAGCCCATGTGACCTTCCCTTTCAGGCCAAATGATCTCCAACGAATGCCCGGAAGCATGGATTTGCAGACATTTAGGGAGGATTTCCAGTTTGCTGCAGTTACTAATTTTTAGGGTGGAAAGTTGAGGCATGGCTTTATCTTCCACCATCCATTTTTCGAGGAAGGGCAAATTTAAGAGTTCTAAGCGTTTGAGTTTTGGGAAACCCAAAGCAGAACAGGCCATCACCTTCCCCATATAAGCATCATCAGAGAGGACTAGGCCCCCTAAATTAGGGAGTTTCTCCAACATCGACATTGGATCTTCTCTAAGATCAGATTTCTTGAGAATTAGCTGAGTGAAACTTTGGGAGATTTTTGCATATGATGGCAAGCGTCCAATATATCCCTCAAAGTGTATGATTCGACCAGCAGGACACTGTAACAATTGTCCAAGAACTGAATGCCTTTCCTCTGCATAGCAATCCATATTTATGATGTCAATGGAGGAATGCAGCAAATTATTTGAAGTTGTTTTCATGTAATTGGTGATTGACTCGAAGTCCTCGAAATTCCCTTCCACCTTCACTGTCAAGTGCCGGAGTTTACAAAGTTTCAAGACATCGTTAGCTCTGCACAACCCTGTGTTGAAGTTCACCAGGGTTTCAAGTTCCGTCAAGCTATCCAATCGCAATTTTTCTCCTTTTGGAGTTCGAAATCTCAGTGGAAGATACAAATGGTTCAATCTCACTAGCTTCTCTAGCACATTTGCAATTTTCACTTTGGATGAATCTTTCACTCTCAAGTCAAGTATTTGCAAGTATGACGACAATTGCCTAATAGATGACGGCAATCCCTCCAGGACACACCCTTTAAAACTCAAATATTTCAATAGCAGCAGGTCAAATATGTCCGGCGGTAATTTTTGCCCTTGAAAATCAATCCTATCAAAATCAAGAATCCTGAGTACTCTGAACTTTTTAAGATTAAGCATTTCAGCCGGCCAAACGAATTCTTTTTCTTCTCTCAGCTTGTTTCCACAGACAATTCGAAGCGTCCTAACTTTTTCAGCAACTTGACGATCTACAACTACTCTATACTCACCAAGATATATGACTAGTCGATGTGATTCAATCGAGGAGAGTGAACAGTCGCTTTGCTTTAAATCTATGACTTTAAGAAAACGTTTTTGTTCACCACTTGAGACACATAATTTCTCTATACCTTTAACGATACTACAACTCTTGAATTTCTTGGTGAACGGAACTTCCTCTTCTTGCACCTCTACCAAGCCCTTAAGTTCCAGCTCTCTCAGATATTGTTCTGTCACATCCATCATTCTCTTCCCTCTATCACATTCTCGTGTTGACAACAAGCATTCAATCATCCACAAATGGGACAACCTTTCGGGATCTATCTCTTGATCTTCTAAGAAAAGACCCAAGTAAAAGAGACATGGTTTCAAGTGGGCTGATAATTCATTATAAACTGTAGAAAAGAATTTGGACATACATGTTTGGCTGCATTTATGCACCATATTCCACTCTGTCTTTTCAGATGCCAAGAACAATGCAAGTTCCTTGATAAGCTTTGGTAGACCCCCACAAGTGTTTACCATTTCCTTCCCTTTATTTATCATCACGTCCGTTAAAGATCCTACAAGCATGACATGAATCAGATACGTGGTTGGGATGAAAGAAAACAAACTAAGTATAAGCTAACTACATGACACTTCACTTGTAATTGTACCAATTTAATAGCGTATTGGTGTGGCAGAAGTCATTTCCCATGGAAACTATCTTCTTGGGAAAATGTTTTCTTCTAACGTTAGATTGGTGGCTGGAATTCTTTTATTAAGAATAAAAATATAATATAAACTTAAGATAGAAAATGAACATACCTAGATGTCGCGAAGTGTACAACTCCGTAAAGAAAACCCAGCTATCGTCCTCGTTCAAGGGCTTTATTTTATGGATGTATTGCTTTGGAGATATATATTCTACTATATATCCTGCTCGAGTAGTTACCAGCATTTTGCTGCCCGTTTCGACTCGTGGCAAGTTTGTGCTCAAGGTTTCCCAAGTTTCAATGGACCGTACGTCATTTAGCACAATTAGGCTTTTCTGGAACACTTCTCGATTTGTGCGTGTCAGACTTTCCTGGGAAGGAACGGATTCATGTACTTTTCGAAGTATGTCTCCCCCGGATACATCAATCTGTAGGAAAGAATAGGAAGAGAATATTTTTCTTAGAGAATGCTCAAGTTGTATTAGGCTACTTAAGGCCACTTGAGATGATTACAATCATCAATTACATCTCTATTTATACTACTCAAAAAACCAATTCAAAAGTCTTGCACAAATAACTAAATACATGTATCATAATTCACTAGATACATGTATCACAAACTTTTAAAAGATTTCTTGAAAAACTAAGAGATAATATTGAAAAACTAAATGATATTCTTGAAACAATAAAGAACTCCTAGAAAACATAAAAGTCAAGGATAGGATCCTTATGAATGCATTAATTCCAACACTCCCCCTTAATGCATTTGCTTGACAACTCCAATGCGTTCTCGAAGATAGCAAAACTTTTCTCTAGGAAGTGCCTTGGTGAAGATGTCAGCAAGTTGTTCTCCTGTCTGGCAATAATGCAACTGAATTTCACCTTTCTCTTGTGCTTCTCAGATAAAATGGCACTTGATGGAAATATGCTTCGATCTTTCATGGTTGACTGGATTCTTGGCAACGGCAATCACTGATTTGTTATCGCAATACAAAACAGTCCCTTCTTTTTATCTTTCACCAATATCTTCAAGAATTCTCCTAAGCCAAATAGCTTGAGAAGTAGCCTTAGTCGCCGAGACATATTCTCGCTTCGGCGAGGATCGAGCAACAACACTTTGCTTTTTGACAACCAAGAACAAATGCTTGAACCAAATAAGAAAGCATAACCAGAAGTACTCTTCACGTCATCTATACTTCCAGCCCAGTCACTATCAGAATAGCCAATTAAGTCCAAATCTCCATCAAATTTGTACATTATCCCATAATCCATTGTTCCTTGCAAGTAGCGTAGAACACGCTTTGCAGCTCCAAAATGCACTTGGCTTGGTTCTTGCATGAATCTGGATAATAAACTAGCAGCAAACATAATGTCAGGTCTTGTTGAAGTCAGATATAGTAGGCTTCCAATCAAGCTCCTGTAAAGTGAGCTATTAGCTTTCTTTGCTCCATCATCTTTTCTGAATTTCTCATTTGCTGCTAATGGTATGGCCACAGACCTGCAATCCATCATTTTAAATTTTTGAAGAATACTTTTAGTATACTTCTTTTGAGAAATAAAAATTCCTTCTTTCACTTGAGAAACTTCAATGCCCAAAAAATAATGTAGCAACCCAAGATCACTCATTTCATAGGTTTGCATCATATCTTGCTTGAATTTTTGCATCATCTTCAGATCATTTCCTGTAAAAATCAGATCATCCACATAGAGGCAAACTATCACACCCCAACTTTTGATAGGGCATGATGGGCACCCGACCCTTGCTTAGGGCCGAGCGAACCCGCCGGTTCTCGTTATACTCATAATCTTACTGGACTCTTAAATCATGAAATGAATGCATAATGAAAGCTTTTCAAAAACATGCTTTTCGTCTTTCTCAAATCAAGTAAAATCTGTAATCATATGAAATTTGTAACATAATGCATAATGATACATCGGCTTACAGAGCCGCTTACAAGACCGACATGTTATATACGTGACTCTCGTCTCGCAAAGTATCTAACATAAATCAAGATACCATAACATAGATACTCTGACTCGGCAACACTGAAGGAAATGGAGCTCGCCAATCCAGCTGGAACATCTTCTACTAATATCCTCTACTCATCTGTATACACTTGCGTGGCATGAAACGCAGCGTCCACAAGAAGGGACGTCAGTACGAATAATGTACTGAGTATGTAAGGAATGAATAACAACATAATATAGATATGGAAGGTAACATGTCCGTTGTTGTTATCATAAAAGCTTATAGAATCATAATTCTTTGACTCGGAAAATAGGGACATTTTGGAAAACATTTATGGATTATTAAGAAAAAAGTCATGCCTTTGAATCATGAACTCTAACTTTTGGAAGTAAGGAGGTTATGAAACATATGTAAGGAATTATAACATAGGAGTTTCTAAAAATAGGATCATCGTCATCACAAAACACATTTATCTTTAGCATCATAAGAACTCCATAAATCATGAACCTCTAGCTTTTGAGAATAAGAATATTCTTGGAAAACATTTATAGATTCACATAGAGGGATCATGGGATATTTGGAAAACACCTATTGGATTCATAAGAAAGGAATCATGCCTTTAGAAGAAAGGGACTAGCCTTAACATACCTTTGGAGCTTACTCTCCGACTTTTCAACTTGCTTCCTGTCACGCGATTTATTTAGGATCGTTCGTCATCTCATAATCTACATAGGAAACCATTCGTATTATCATTAAGCTCATTGTCACACTCTTATCTTAAGTCTCTAAATAAATTCCTTTTAAGGTCTGCCGAAATTCAGACAAAGATCTCCCCTATCTATATGCCTAGCCCGAATTCTAAATACCAACAATTAACAACCAATAACAACAACAAAAACAACAACAACAACCTCATTACTACCAAAATATTTCATCAAATACTCCACATGATATTTTCTCCAACTCCTCCACAAACGAATTCGCTACATAATTATTCCATAAATTTATCTCCGTAAATAAGCCTTAAATGATACCAAAAGAGAAAGATTCATACCTTACTTCCGCTAATACCGTGATATCTCCAATACTTGCCTTACTCCCAAGCCACAAATTCACCGCAACACAGTATTATAATCGTAGCTACACGCTCTGCTTAACCCGAATCCGGAGATTTTTACTTAACTCGCGTTGAAATTTAATGGAGGGAAGGTTGGAGAACTCTCTAGAATTTTTGGGAAGGTTTTTTTTTTTTGGGTGGTTTCTTGGCTGAAAATGAGTTAAACCCCTTTATATAGTTGCTCCAATGTAGTCACCGTAGCAAAGATCGTTCACCGCTTTATGTAGCAAGATCGTTTCATCCGCGGAAATTATTTCGAGACCTAAAACTTTTATACACCGATCTCTTTATTTGCATACTTGGATATGTCCAAAACTCCATACAGTCTGTATAACTTATTCAACATCCCAAACTTAGCAAAACTTATTTTATTTTTTTCCCATTCGTTTAACCTCCAACCTTCGCGGCACTTACTTATCACTTGTTGAACATAACATAAACACTTATAACTTCAAACATAATCATGTCTTTTGAGCTTATGTGACTAACCTATGATGCAACTTAACACACGAAAATACGGGATGTAACATCCTTCCCCCTTTTGAACATTCGTCCTCGAATGTTAAAATAAGACGAAACTCACGTCATAGTCACTATCAACTCTTCCGTTCTTATTCAAAACCTTCATTGTCTCGCGATATCATCACTTTGTTCTATATATCTCGTATGTTTACTATGTCCTTATTATCTCTCTTGACTTATCTTGTTGTACTCTTACTCTCTTCCTTATCTGCTTCTTGGTTATCATATCTTACCATAGACAATTCTATAACCTTTATCACCTGTCGCTTTTCTTCTTCTTCTCTCGTATAAACCGTAATGCCATTAGGACACTATTCCACCGCTAATACTTTTTTTTTCCTTTAGTACCCATTTTTTTGAACTCGTAGCATCGTCATCCCTTGCGTTCCCTTCTATAGCGACTGGGTCGATCATTGCGGTATTTTATTTTCCAGTTGGTATAACACCGAAATTTCCTTTCACCCTACGCTTTACTCGATTCTCTCTTTTCTTTTTCTTTTAATAAGGGTCCTTATGCTAAGTCTGGCTATCGGTAATTCGTATACTTACACCTGGAATATCTTGAATCCCTCCTTCAATGATCTTCTTCCTTTAATGCTATCATAATCGATGCACTATTGCATCTATTTTCTACGACCTGATCATTCAATTGTCCAGCTCGCGCTGTGTAGTCTCCCTTTACTGGGTGGTCATACCATAGTAAGCATCGTAGTTATTCCAATATCTTGTCAATCTTTATCCCCTTCACTGGAATATTGTTCAATTTCTTTTCTTCCTCACGAATTATTTTCAGTCCAATCTCAAAAGATACCCTTCAATCACTCTATTCCTTTGCTGACTAACCCTTAGATCTTATTGAACTCGCTTCTACAAAAATTCTCACTTCAAACTACATCTTTTTTCATATCTGAGTGCGTTTAGAATCTTTGCACTCTATTCACTCGCTCCCTCCTTATGAGTCTTACCTTACGGTGCCTTCAAAACAAATCCACACTTCGATCTTCAATCCTTACTTTCAATCTCAAGCCTAATACGTTCCTTTCATCGATTCACTTAATGTCCATACTGAAATGTATAACGATAACAACTATACCATTTCCGTATAACTCTCACTTTTTGTTTTAGGGTCTATACTTGTCACATCTTAGGATTCATCGTTTCAATCTCTACACTTATATTTTCCTTACTCATTTCCCCCTTTAGGGGTCTCACTTGTACTATTCTCAAATCCATTACCTCACTTCCAGCCTTGAACTCACGTATCCCTTTCCTCAATTCCCTTATTGTACTGCATCATATTCATGCCATTTCCCGTAATTTATAGCTGCAGTAATTCATGTGTGAAGTCTTAACATACTCATCTTGCAGTTACGTAACCCAGTAATTCGGCCAACATAGCACCCCAAGCAAGGATGTACTTTGCTTAGCTCAACCGTTAATTATGAGTCGATGCCTACATCCGCTCCAATTAACAGCTCTGTCCCATGGGGATACTCAAAATAATAGTATGTCTAACCGTCTGTACCATCCATGTAGTGTCACTTATCCCATTCTTCAATAGTCAGCATTCACTGGTAGCGTCATCTTCCCCTTTTTTTTTCCATCTCAAGTTATTTCTCTCTTTCTGGTAATCAACTTATAGCAACCGTAAATGCATTTCCCTTAACCACCATCTATCTTATCAAGGATCTAAGTCTCATGCGCAACTAATGCCCCTTGTACCTCATACTTTTTTATTCTTGTGTTGTACTCAGCATTGATTTCGAAGCCAATCATAATCATATCTTTACTTGTCATTGGTGATAGCCTTACTTTATCGCTTTATCGTCATGTGGTGAACTCATAACTCATAGCCACATTTTTCTTTCCAGCTTATTCCTTTATGTACTTTACTTGTTCTCTTAGTATAGGTATCCGTAGGAGACGCATCTTCCTTTTCTCATAATATGACTACTTCTTAAGCTTGTGTACTTCGCATGTTTCCTTTTCTTTCTATACCCATACTTACTCCGTTTTATAATTAATCCTTTATTCCTCGCACAAGGAACCCTATTCTTAACTCAGTACCGCTTTGTCCTTCAAAATATATTACTTCTATACAATCCATTCTTCGCTTCCAACACTTATTCTACTCATTCCCTCTCATCCTTATTATGCTGATCCTTTTCCTAACAATCGTTCTATTTAGTCATTCATCTTTCCGTAGTCTTGGTCTTTTACATCCAGCCAAAATATCATTCGTGATCTCAATTCTCCGCCACTACTTTGCTAGGTCACCTTTCTCTGATTTCTTTTTCGAGTTGACTTCCTCTTCCTCATGCTTGCTATCATTCCTGTCATTGCGAAACCTCTATGCTGAACTTTCCCTAACAAGGTCTTATAAGCTTTCTTATCCACTGCTTCATGGCTCGCTTATTGGTTTCACACCTGCATTCACTCTCTATTCACATAGAACATGTCACCTCTTTAGTCGTTTCCTCGCTATACTTTACTTACTTTGTATTATAATTTTGCTACGTTCTCATTATATCCCAATCATAATCAATTCTATAGAGTGCCACTTCTTGCTCTCATTCGTAAAAAACTACTTATAAACTAGAATAAACCTCGTGGAGTAAGCATACTTAACCTGTAACTCTTTCTGATTGACCCTATTACACTTACCACATAAGTTTTCTTACCAAGTTATTCACATTCGTTATAAACCTTCGTATTCTATGCCCTCGTCTCTTGTCATGTTGTTACTTCATTTTACTAATAGACTCGTCGTATTTCACTTGTACTTATCCATCCCAATCGATACTTCGTATCACACTCTATTGGAGTTAACCTTTCTTTTTTAAATCATATTTTAGTACTACCAATCTTCCCAATTTTCTCTCGGTATTTCTCTTTATCGTAAATACCCTTCCGTGTAATCATCCTTACCTTCCTCTTTCCTTTCACTGGTTATCTTTTAATGCTTCCTTTCCTTTTGCACTCTAGTTCTGTCCTTGGTCTTCTTTGGATCTCAATTTCGATATGTTCCATTTAGCTTAGCTTAACGATACTTTCATAGCTTGCCTTATGTCCTTTCACTCTTATCATTCCTTAACATTCTAACTTGAGTTGCCTTGCACTTTCCCTCAATTTATCTGTAATATCATAGGCGTATGTCCTTCGCTTATCATCCTACCTTTGGCCTCAACTCTTCGCGTAGTCCCTTCATATTGTATCGCCTTATTAACGCAACCCTACTATTCCCCTCAATCCAACTTGTATACAACTATCTCCATAGCTTCGACATCTATAATATGTCAAGATTAGGCCGTATCTATATGCGGTAATACTTTTAACTTGACTTAAATATATAACTAATCCCATAATCCTTTCGATACTTTAATACCTTTGAATTTGTCATAATAACCTTCTCTTCGTATAACTCACCTTCCTCACGTATCATTCTTCAGGCCATGCCAAATCCATAACTCTTCTAAAGCAACACATCCCACTTATTGTCTATTTACGATATTTCCTTTTTCACGTTTCTTCCTGTTAGATGTACCTAACCAAATGACCTGATTTTGAAAAATTCTGGCAGAGTCTCCTTTATAATTCTTACTATCCAAAACCTGCATGCAAAGAATACCAACATATATATATATATATATATATATATATATATATATATATATATATATATATATATATATATCCCAGCCCACCCAGTGGCTCCCAATTTCGTAAAAGAACAAAGATATCAAAACTTACCTCATATATCACACCTCGAGATGTACCTGATCCTTTAGCGATCTGCCCTGTTATACCTTCTTGTTTACCTTCCCTTTTCATTCTTCAGCTTTACATCTCAATCATATAGGCAATATTCTTACCTTACCCGACATACATCCTTCGTACCATTGCTTACCTTTGTACTGATTCATTCAATTGTCCAGCCACAAACTTATGATCGAACTTATCATCAAGAGATACATTTAATCAATTCCTCTACTTGTACTTACACCGACTTACATATATATATATATATATATATATATATATATATATATATATATATATATATATATATATATATATATATATATATATATATATATATATATATATATATATATATTCTGATAACGTAGCCTCAACGAAGTGACTTACCTCTGTGACTTCCCATATCATCACTCACTTTCTCCCGTCGAAACTGTGCTTCTGCTGAAATCAAAGGTTAGTATAAGGAATCTCATTTCCTATGACTTGGCTCTATCGCACGATCTTAGATGTGAAAGAAGAGTAACCACCCTAGATGCCCCGTAGCCTCCTGTTTATAAATGTGGCGCGCTTCACACCATAAACAGGACTCTACTGGACACGACTTTGCAGACAACCCCTAGGACGAACTGCTCTGATACCAATTTGTCACACCCCAACTTTTGATAGGGCATGATGGGCACCCGACCCTTACTTAGGGCCGAGCGAACCCGCTGGTTCTCGTTATACTCATAATCTTACTGGACTCTTAAATCATGAAATGAATGCATAATGAAAGCTTTTAAAAAAAACATGCTTTTCGTCTTTCTCAAATCAAGTAAAATCTGTAATCATATGAAATTTGTAACATAATGCATAATGATACCTCGGCTTACAGAGCCGCTTACAAGACTGAAATGTTATATACGTGACTCTGTCTGCAAAGTCTCTAACATAAACCAAGATACCATAACATAGATACTCGACTCGGAACACTCCGAAGGAAATGGAGCTCGCCAATCCAAATGGAACATCTTCTACTAATATCCTCTACTCATCCGTATACACTCGCGTGGCATGAAACGCAATGTCCACAAGAAGGGACGTCGCACGAATAATGTACCGAGTATGTAAGGCATGAATAACAACATAATATAGATATGGAAGGTAACATGGAATAAGAGAGATAACTCCGTACATCCGGATGCCTCATAAGGCGGATGTCATGCATGCTTACCTTAAAAAAACACTTTATATATATATATAGTATCATGCATCATAACGCTCGGTGTCATATATATAGTATCATGCCCGACCATTAAGGCTCGGTGTCATATATATAGTATCATGCCCGGCCATTGAGGCTCGGTGTTATCATCATGTAGCCCGCGTCCGGGCAATGTCATAACATGCCCATCGCAGGTGTGCACATCTACGTGCCATGCCCGGCCGACTATAGCGCGGCACGGTGTGAGAAAATACATACATATATATATAATATATGCATGAGAGCCAAATAAAAGCTACGACTATATCGGAGTGACGTAAGGTCGGTAACCTCCGATTATATTATGGATAATCATCATCGCTATATCTCACCTTGAAGGAACAATTATTATAAGGCGAGATCAACAACAATGAATAAAATCAAGAAAATCATGAAAATAACTCAACATTCTCATATTCACATTGAAATCATAAGCTTTGGACTTTTAAACATGAAATCATCATCATCATAATCATCATAGAAACATTCTCATCTTTAGCATCGTCATTAACATTGTAAAAACATGTCCGTTGTTGTTGTCATAAAAGCTTATAGAATCATAATTCTTTGACTCGGAAAATAGGGACATTTTGAAAAACATTTATGGATTATTAAGAAAAAAGTCATGCCTTTGAATCATGAACTCTAACTTTTGGAAGCAAGAAGGTTATGAAACATATGTAAGGAATTATAACATAGGAGTTTCTAGAAATAGGATCATCGTCATCACAAAACACGTTTATCTTTAGCATCATAAGAACTCCATAAATCATGAACCTCTAGCTTTTGAGAATAAGAATATTCCTAGAAAACATTTATGGATTCACATAGAAGGATCATGGGATATTTGGAAAACACCTATTAGATTCATAAGAAAGGAATCATGCCTTTAGAAGAAAGGGACTAGCCTTAACATACCTTTGGAGCTTACTCTCCGACTTTCCAACTTGCTTCCCGTCGCACGCGATTTATTTAGGATCGTTCGTCATCTCATAATCTACATAGGCAACCATTCGTATTATCATTAGGCTCATTGTCACACTCTTATCTTAAGTCTCTAAATAAATTCCTTTTAAGGTCTCGCCGAAATTCGACAAAGATCTCCCCTATTTATATGACTAGCCCGAATTCTCAATACCAACAATCAACAACCAATAACAACAACAAAAACAACAACAACCTCATTACTACCAAAATATTCCATCAAATACTCCACATGATATTTTCTCCAACTCCTCCACAAACGAATTCGCTACATAATTATTCCATAAATTTATCTCCGTAAATAAGCCTTAAATGATACCAAAAGAGAAAGATTCATACCTTACTTCCGCTAATACCGCGATATCTCCAATACTTGCCTTACTCCCAAGCCACAAATTCACCGCAACACAATATTATAATCGTAACTATACGCCGGCGGAACCCGAATCCGGAGATTTTTACTTAACTCGCGTTGAAATTTAATGGAGGGAAGGTTGGAGAACTCTTTAGAGTTTTTGGGAAGTTTTTTTTTTTTGGGTGGTTTCTTGGCTGAAAATGAGGGGTTAAACCCCCTTTATATAGTTGCTACAAAGTCCGAAGTCATCCGTAGCAAGATCGTACACCGATCACCGCCATATATTCAACATCCTAAACGTAGCAAAACTTATTTTATTTTTTTCGTTCATCCGCGAAATTATTTCGAGACCTAAAACTTTTATACATCGATCTCTTTATTTGCATACTTGTCCAAAAATACTATGTCCAAAACTCCATACAAATACCGTATAACTTATTCAACATCCCAAACTTAGCAAAATTATTTTTTTTTTTTTTCAAGTTTTCCGATTCGTTTAACCTCCAACCTTCGCGGCACTTACTTATCACTTGTTGAACATAACATAAACACTTATAACTTCAAACATATTTACTTCAACAATGACTTGATTTGGCTCAATTTTATCATAAATTCTACAACAATTATCTCTAAACACAAGAGAATAACCATTTTCCATGAGCTGACCAACACTAAGCAAATTTTCTTCCAAGTCAGGAACATAAAGGACATCATGAATTTGCTTACCGCTCCCTTTTCTGTTGATCGAAATGGTACCTCTACCTTTTGAATCAACTAAGGCTCCATTCCCCATTCTCACTTTAGAAGTGATGCTGCGATTAATTGAGAGGAAAGCCTTTTCATCTCCAGTCATATGATTGGTACAACCGCTATCAACATACCATTCATTGCTTTTTGCTGAAGCATCAGATTGAGAAGCGTAGAAAAGGTTTTCTTCCTTTTCTTCCTCTTTTCCTTCACAGAAATTTACTTGCTCCTGTTGCTTGTGCCTGCAGTCCTTCTCAATATGGCCAAATTTTTTACAAAAGTTACATTGGGGCTTGCCTTTGTGCTAACATTTTCTGCATTATGATTAGTCTTTTTGCAAATTTTACAAAAAAGACTAGTACTTTTCTCACCTTTTTCTTCAACCTTCTTAGTAGAGCCATCACGATCCTGCTTCTTTTTTGGATTGTACTTCTTTTTTTTGTTGATTCTTTGAGAAATTTTGAGAATTCTCATTGGTTCTGGACTGGAAAGCCGTCTCTTTGGGTTGATTCTCACGAAAAAATCTTCGCTTCTCGTGTGCACGGAACGATCCAACTAGCTCTTTGATGGAAAGCTTAGAAAGATCTTTCGTCTCCTCAGTGATAGCAACAATATACTCATACTTTTCTGTGACACTAATTAGAATCTTTTCCACAACTTGTTGGTCGAAATTTCATCACCATGATTTCTCATTTCATTAACAATATTCATGACTCTTGTGCAATATTCATCGATTTTTTCAGATTCTATCATCTTCAAATTTTGAAACTCTCTTTTAAGAGTTTGAAGATTGATAGCGCGTACCTTTTCGTCACCATACACCTCAGCTTCCAGAGACTCCCAAGCTTGCTTTGCAGTCTCACAAGTAGCAATTTTTGCAAAAAATGCTCTTGAGACTCCCATTTGAATTTTGCTCAAAGCCTTTGCATCTTGACGACGCTTAGCCTCAAGATTTTTCATCTCTGCTACTGAAAGTTCACCATCGTCTTCTGGCTCTTCATAGCCATTTGCAACAATAGTCCACAAACCTTCAGCTTTCAGATAAGTTCTCATTCTTATCTTCCAGTATTCAAAGTCATTTCCATCAAAAAATGGAGTAAGAACAACTGAAGAATCAGCACCATCATTTGTTTTAGATGCCATAACTTTTTCTTCTTCCCCTAACCCTAGATTAAGAACAAAAACTGCCCTTGATACCAAAAACTGCCCTTGATACCAATTTGTAGGAAAGAATAGGAAAAGAATATTTTTCTTAGAGAATGCTCAAGTTGTATTAGGCTACTTAAGGCCACTTGAGATGCTTACAATCATCAATTACATCTCTATTTATACTACTCAAAAAATCAATTCAAAAGTCTTGCACAAATAACTAGATACATGTATCACAATTCACTAGATACATGTATCACAAACTTTTAAAAGATTTCTTGAAAAACTAAGAGATAATATAGAAAGACTAAATGATATTCTTGAAACAATAAAGAACTCCTAGAAAACATAAAAGTCAAGGATAGTATCCTTGTGAATGCATTAATTCCAACACAATCCACCAGAGGCGAGGGCCAAACTCCTCACAAATAATTGGATCATGGTATATCAATTTAGCAAGAGTCGTCTTGCCTGAGCCAACAACTCCGCATATTGGGATTATTGGGACCGGAAATTGGGAGGACGATGACTCAGGGATGTCTGATCTGGTTCCAGATAATAGAACTTGGCGCAATTTCTCTGTCTTTTTCAAGCCCAAATAGGCTGTTCGTTTGAACTTCATCTCCAATTAGGTTGTTGTGCAAAACAGGACGACTGCTTTTTTTACCTTGACCGTAGAAGTTTCTCATTTTACCTCGATCTTTTTCTTTGGCAGCAGCTTCAAGGATCTCGTCGGAGATTTTCTCAATCTCAGACCTGATTTGCTGGAGATCATTAGCAATTTCAATGCCTCTCATAAATATAGTTTTGATGCCTTTAAGTATTCCTGTTTGTGTTGACAAGTGATAAGTTTCGATGATATCCACGATCTTATAAGTAAGGCACTACTAAAAAAACAGGTTTTTTCGACCGCATAATTTCGACCTCACTTTTTGGTCGAAAACAAATCGACCACATGAGGTCGAAATTTTCAGAATTTTAATTTTTTTTTTTTTGGATTTCGACCTCATGAGGTCGAAAGTTATTTTTGTACAAATAATAAATGAGAAAAATCATTTTTAAAAATTAAATTATATAAATAAAATAACTAATAAAAAAAGAAGAAGCATATTTCGACTACACGCGGTCGAAATAATGAACTTATAAAATTTAATATACTCCACTAAACTGCAATCGTGCAAATCTCATTCCCAACAACCAAAACCTAATTACATTAAAACTCCCACCCCCACCATACCCCTACCCCGGCGCCGACACTCCACCCCCACCACACCCCTACCCCGCCGCCGACGCTCCATCCCCACCACACCCCTCCCCGCCACTGACGCCCCATCCCCACCACTGCGTGTCCTCCGTCGCCGCCGTTGCTGTCCGCCGCCACTAAAGGTAAGTCATTTTTTTGCCATTTTTGTTCAATCTCATTTCTATCATTATTAGTTACATTACTTTGTAATTGTTGTTTAATTAGTAGATTACTTATATTTATTGTTAAAGTTTGCATTTGTAGCTATTTGTTAAAATTTTACTAAGTGTAAATTGAAATTTATTTGCTATTCTAGTAACAAGTTCCCCACTGTAAGTTTTTTTTTTGTTTTTATTTAGTTATTTTCTCTTTTCCCTAGAATATCCATGTGGGTTTCTTAGTTTGTCCCTCATTGCTTAAAGTTTGATGCCTAGATAACCAGGATTTTGGTTTTTATATGTGGGTTTAGCGCTTTTTTACATTCTTGTGATTCTTCTTATTTTTTTACTTTAGAATATGCTCTCTTTTTGCCTATTCTGCCTATCAGTGCTTTATCTAACCTATTCTTGAACGGTTGTCTTGGATTGTGGTTTCTTGGTATGTTCCATTCTTGCTCCCTCCCAGGTCACAAAAATGGAAGAAAAAGAAAATTTGCCTTAAGAAAGATGTAATGGTGACCTAATCAACCATGGCAAAAAAATAGAATTTTATGGCCAACTTGTGTGATTAAGGAGTATTTGATGAGTTTCTTTTCCTATCTGTCCTTTGATTATGGTTATAGGACAAGAGCATTACAATAGATTAAGGCCACTGAGCTACCGAGGAGCAGATGTTTTTGTCCTAGCATTCTTCTTGGTTAGTCGTGCGAGCTATAAGAACATACTTAAAAAGGTGTGTTCTGTTGAAACTATCAACTTTGTGAGTTTATGTCAAATGTCTTTAAGGTTGTTGACAGTCGATTTTGGTCGGTGGATTCACGAGCTTCAAAAGATTATGCTCCCTGCATTCCGGTGGTATTAGTGGCACAAAACTTGGTAAGTACTTAACATGTTTCACGATTTTGCAATTATAACAAATGCTGATTCTTGAATGTAAATGCTTGGGATGTACTTGCTAAAGTGCTAATATGTCTACTTATAAAAAAATAAATATAAAAGTTGAATGTGTTGATCGTCGCCGCCCTTTGTAGTTTTGGTAATACTGTATTCAATAGCATACATAACATAAGGCGTTTGGATGATGGAGGTAAAAAGACATAAATAGAGTTTTTTTTTTATTAGCTTTGCGGTCACTATAACTCGTAGTGAGATCTGGAAATGAAACGGAGGGAGTATTGCTATATAAGTCGTGCTATATAAGCAAAGAAAGCATTGCACAGTCAATTATTTTACCAGCGCCTTGTCTTGTCGCGCTTTCGATTATGGTGATGTTGATTGTGAGTGCATCTCTAGGCTCCAAGCAATATTGCTAGCAAAATAAATAGTAGAAAGGTTTCCATCACGCACATTAATGATGAAGCTGTGGATTCGGGGATTGCTTAAAAAATGAAACATAATGTTGGCATGATCAAGCATGCACATATAAGTAAAATATGGTCATAACTTAGAAAGATCACAGTTAGAACTAAATGAAAAGATCGCAGTTAGAACTGAATGTACAGAACTTAGATATATTAATTGCGCTATTTCTAATGATTTCTCAAAAGCGTATCCATAGTTCATCTTTTATAGGTTGAAAAATAAAAAGCAACTTTCAAGCTAAATATGCACTCGGTGTTTGAAGACTCTAGCTCTTTCTAGCTTTGAAGCCAAAATTGCATTGGCATAAAAGATACATCTTTAAGCGACTCACTATACGCAAGGCGAATCATTTAGGCAAAAGGAACTGCTTACATTTTATTTGACAAATAGGCAAGTGAAGTTAAAGTTTTGAAATATACACAGAAAAGATGAAGATTAATCTATCCTCCAGGCCGGAACCAATATGCAGATTATATCAAACAGTGACAGAAACAACTTTTTGAAAAATATGGTGGAAACTAATTTCACTGTAACGTCCAAATCCCAAGCCTAAACCAAGAGATTTAGTATTATCTGGCGTGGGATAGATTCAAAATATGTAAAAACATGGTGTTAACCGAAAGGAAAAATGCACAAGTTAGTACTCACTTTGGTATTAAAGAGAATTCTGTAACCTTGTTCTTCTTGGAAGGGGATTTAGAGGTGAATGAAACGGTCTGATTTCGGCTCTATTTGTAGTCAAGTAGACAAGTAATGCATGTGTCTATCTCCATCACTTATTTACTTATTTTCTTCTCTCTTTGAACAAATTCACATGGGTTACGGCAGTAGAAACTATTTTTTACCCATAATCTGCTTCTTTTATTGGAGGTGAATTAATCTCTCTTTACTTCTTTTATCTTCTTCAAACAATTCACATCATCACATGGGTTAGTCTTCAATCATTAATCGTTAGGTACATGGCCCATTAATGAAATTCTTTTGAAAAGGTCATCCTATGTCTTTATTTTATACATTAGAGGTTGATGTTTTTGGCAATGAAATCATGAATCTGTTTATCCCACAAGGACCACTCTATGTAATCTTTGCTAGTATTAATATACAAATAACGTCTCTTGCATTAGACAGTTTCGTTGACAAGGAAAGAAAAGTTAAAAAAATGAAGAAACGCGATCTGCATATCAAATCGCAACACTATCACCGCTAAATATGGTTTTCCTTCCTTCACTAACTTCAATAACCTTGTTGGCATGCTTCTTTTTAATTTGTAGGTGTTACTTACGAAGGGCAAAGGATCCTGGAGTACCAAGAAATGAAGCGAAAAGTTACTCAACTAACAAGTACACTTAGTGCCACGGAGGCAAGGATGTTGCATATGCGGCCCAAATAGACAGAAACTACTCGGTTCCGGCCCCTCCCCAATATTCCCCCGTGTCCGGGGATGCTCGTAGGTCACGGCCCCGCAGACGACGTAGGTCACGGCCAACGTAGTTCATGCTCTTGTTGATGAGGATAGTGGGGAGGAATTAGATCATGTCTCTAACACCCAACGTTGACTTTTTTTATTCGTATACTGTTGGATTGTAATATTGCTATGTTTTCTTGGATATGTATATGATATTTGATTATAGTTTTAATTCGAATTAGATGTACTTTTGAAGGTGAATTTGATTGTAGAATGTGTAGTTTATGATTGTAGAAGTACTGTGATGAATTGGACGTGTTGATGAATTGCATTGTTGATTTGGTCGATGAATGAGATTGGCGTGGGGGTCTTTGTAAAAACGCAAATGAATCTTTGGAATTATATTTCCAGATTTTCGACCTCATGAGGTCGAAATCCACTTAGATATTGATAATTTTCGACCTCATGAGGTCGAAATTGTACCCAGAAATTTAAATTTCTACCGCATGAGGTCGAAATCTGGGCAACATTTTGAATTTCGACCTCATGAGGTCGAAATACGCAACAATATTGCTAAATTTCGACCTCAAATGCGGTAGAAATTAAAAATAAATTTTTTATTATTTTTATATTCTATCATATTTCGACCACAAGAGGTCGAAAACTTTAAATAATATTTATATAAAATAATATTTTCGACCGCATGCGGTCAAAATTCTATATTAAAATTTAAATAAAAAATAACTTTTTCGACCTCATGTGGTCGAAAACTTTATTTTCGTAAATTAAGGAAGAAAATAATTTTCGACCGCGTGTAGTCGAAAATTTTCGACCACGTGAGGTCGAAAAAAATTTCACCCTACCTGTTAGCGACCGTGCCTTGAGGTCGAAAATTGGCGTTTCTCGACCGCGCGTGGTCGAAATTCACGGTTTTTTTAGTAGTGAGGTATCCAAGTCGCCA
>NC_081352.1:24335970-24346513 GCF_029784015.1 Lycium ferocissimum
GATTCTTGATGTATATTTTGCATATTATTCTTTTTTTCGCCGCGAGGGCTTACATATGTGGATATGTGTACACATTTTATGGAGCATACACGAGTACAGGTTAAGGCGATAGTAGTATGATGTGTGGTGCTCGGTAGTCAGCTCCGAGTGCCCGTCACGGTCCTCTAGGCGGGTCGTGACAGTAAGACATGAATAGTAACATAGTAAGAGATACCAAACATGAGAAATAACGTAATGAGAAATATAGAGCATAATATGAGATAAGGGAATAACCTGTACATCTGACTGCCTCTTAAGGCGGATACCATGCATGCTTAGCTTTTCATAAATCTTTCTCATACATATGTATCATAATAGTGTTGCGAAACGTGCAGGCCGATCCATAAATATATTATATTGCTGCGGAACATGCAGCCCGATCCATATATATATATAATAGTGCCGAGAAACGAACGGCCCGATCCATTTAACCATATATCCCACGTCCGCCGCGTCCAGGACGGTATAATAATATACCAACTGATCAGGTAGCTATGTGTATATAACGCCTCGCCCTTTTCCCATAATCCCATATATATATGTATTTATATATATATATATGTATATATATGTATATGTATATTATAACATAAGTAGCATGCATGAGAGCCCAAAGAATGCTATGACTCTATCGGAGTGACGTAAGGTCGGTAACCTCCGATTATATTATGGAATAGTCATCATCGCTCTATCTCACCTTGAAGGAACAATTGTTATAAGGTGAGATCAACAACAATGAATAAAATTGAGAAAATCATGAAAATAACTCAATATTCTCATATCATCATTGAACTCATAACTTGAGACTTTTAAACATAAAATCATCATCATCATAGAAACATTCATCATCATAATCATCATAGAAACATTCTCATCTTTGACATCATCGTTATCATTGCAAAACATGTTCATCGTTGTTATCATAAGAGCTTATAGAATCATAAATCTCTGGATTGGAATATACGAATGTTTTGGAAAACATTTATGGATTATCAGGAAAGGAGTCATGCCAATTGAATCATGAACTTCTAAGTTTTGAAATCAAGGTGGTCATGGAAATATATATGAACACATAACATAGGATCATGCCTTTGAAAGAAAGGGACGAGCCTTAACATACCTGTTCTGCCTCCAATTATCTACACTTATTCGTCCGAGCTTGCAAGTCTACATTTAAAAGGATTCACACTATCGTTAGACTTATCATAGTATACTTGTGCTATGCTTTCAAGTTAAACTGTTCCATATCCTGTTCCATATCCTGCTGAAAATCGGGCAATATCTCCCCTGTTTATATGCCTAGTCCAAAATCTTAATTCAACAACCAACAATAACAATAACAATATCAACATCAACAACATCATTTCCAATACCAATATGTACCATAAAATATCCCCCACGACATTTTCCAATTTTCGCAACCAACAACTTTATTATACGACCATTTAATCACTCTATCTTCGTGAGTAAACCAAAAGTAATATTAATAAGGAAAGATTCATACCATATTCTTGTTGAAATAACAATATCTCCGATATCCGCTTGACTCCACGCTAACATCCACCGCACAACAATACTAGAATTACGATTACGCGCTACCCGAGCTTCGACTTAATCAAAATCACTCCAATTCCTTACTTTCTTCATGACATAAATGCCCCTAATGTTTGCTGAGCTTAGCGACTGATTTTTGAGTGACAATAAAGGGGTTTTGACCCTTTTATAGGGTGACAAATTCAGTGGAACTGACTTAATCACTGACCTTCGCGAAAGCGAGGGTCTCTCGAGAATGCAATGGTCTAGAATATTTCTGGCCATCGCGAACGCGGGCCCCATGTCGCGAACGCGTAGGGAAAATCTACCCAGTTCAACCAGATTTTCGTTCTTCACCCGTTTGACCTCCACTCCTTCCGATACTTCTCATACACGATCTTAAACCCTCATAACCATAAGATAGGCGCATATCACTCCAGATCGCAATTAAAACAACTAACACCTAACGAACCTCAACGTCCAAAACGACGAGGTGTAACATGTGCAAATTGAATAAGAGTCTTTATAGGTTGAAGTAGGCACCAAGGCAGTGGTACAAGAAGTTTGACTCATTCATGAAAAGTCAAACTTACACAAAGACCTATTCTGATCCATGTGTATACTTCAAAAGATTTTCTGACAATAACTTTATTATTTTGTTATTGTATGTGGATGACATGTTAATTGTAGGACAAGACAAGGAGCTGATTGCCAAGTTGAAGGGAGATTTATCCAAGTCATTTGACATGAAGTACTTGGGCGCAACACAATAAATTTTGGTGATGAAGATTGTTCGAGAACGAACAAGCAGAAAGCTGTGGCTATCTCAGTAGAAGTACATTGAACGTGTACTAGAACACTTCAACATGAAGAGTGCTAAACCCGTTAGCACGCCTCTTCCTGGTCATCTGAAGTTGAGCAAGCAGATGTATCCTACAATAAAGGAGGAGAAAGAGGGCATGGCCAAAGTTTCTTATTCGTCAGCAATCGGAAGCTTGATGTATGCAATGGTATGCACGAGACCTGATATTGCTCATACAGTTGGTGTTGTTAACAGATTTCTTGAAAATCATGGAAAAGAATACTGGGAAGTAGTCAAGTGGATACTTAGGTACCTGAGAGGTACTACTGGAGACTTTTTGTGTTTCGGAGGATCTGATCCAATCTTGAAGGGGTACACAGATGGTGATATGGCAGGTGATCTTGATAATCATAAATTTACTACTGGATACCTATTCACATTTTCAAGGGGGGCTTTATCATGGCAGTTGAAGTTGCAAAAGTGTGTCGCACTCTCTACAACTGAAGCAGAGTACGTTGCTACTGCAGAAGTTGGAAAGGAGATGATATGGTTAAAACGGTTCCTTTAAGAGCTTGGATTGCATCAGGAGGAGTTTGTTGTCTATTGTGACAGTCAAAGTGCAATAGACTTGAGCAAGAACTCCATGTACCATGCAAGACGAAGCACATCGATGTGAGATACCACTGGATTTGGGAAAAGATAGAGGACGGATCTACGGAGGTCAAGAAGATCACTTCAAGTGAGAATCCTTCAGATATGTTCACGAAAGTGGTACCAAGAGACAAGTTCAAGCTGTGCAAGGAACTTATCGGCATGCACTCAAACTAGAAGCCCGGCGTTGCCTCCTTCAAGTGAATGGGACTAGAGGTGGAGATTGATGAGATCCATCCCATTTGGTTGTAATTGGCATGTGCCAAATACTTGGAGCCAAAGGCAAAATTTGTGGATGGGTCTTTTTCTTTTTCTTCTTTTTATGCTTGGAGGCCAAGTTTGGTCTCCTATAAATGGAGAGTCATTCTTCCATTTGTAATTACACCAACAAAGAGAGAGAAAGAAGAGTGAGGCATTCACAGATAGAGAAATAGTCTGTGAGGAAAAATAGAGAGTGTGAGCGATATTGTAGTGAGGTGGGAAAATCTTAAAAGAGGGTTATTTCTTTTGAGTGTGTAGTGGTCTTTGGAGTATTTTACCCGTGCACCTACAAAGTGCAAAATCCTTGCTATAGTGATATCAGTTGCTTCTCTCAGCCCTTGGTTTTTTCCTTTTGGGTTTCCATGTAAAAATCTTGGTGTCATTATCGCTCTTTTTTACTCTTGTTGATTAACCATATCACGGTGCTACATTATTATTCCACTGTAAATACTTTGAATATTATCTCTGTGGCGGGTTTATTCCCAACACATTTGACGACATAATCCGAAATAAGATTATAATGCGACAAAGTATGCTTTAGAATCAGCAAAATTTGCTTTCACTGGTCCAGGAAAGGTACAATACTGTTGTGAAAAGTAAAGTGCAAACGGGTTTTAACCATCCATAATAATGTATAGTGTAATTATGATTTTGGTCCTTGTGATATTTGACTCCTCAAATTTAACCTTTAATTAATCAAAGTGAGTGATTTTAATCCTTTTACTAACGGTGGTTACTAGTGTAAGCATACCGGTTACTACTGCCAAGGGTCATTACGGTATTATAACAGGAAACACTTTTATACAAACAAAAAAACCTAAACATATGAACAAGTTTACAAATCGTTCCATATATACGTTTAGGACAAATTTACAACCTATTGAAATATACTCATAGATCATAATCTTCTCCTCCCCTGCAGTTCTTCAATTTGCTTCAACTCATTCATGAACTCCTTCGGTACTTGCAATGAACTCCTGCTTAGCCGTTTGATGGCTATGTCTCCAAACTCAGCCAAAAACCCCTAAAACAGTATGTTTAAATCCACATCTTCCATATTCATGAAAGGAAAGAGACATATATCTCAAAATAGCATAAGTGAAATGTTAACACTGAATTTAACAACTTAAACGTGGGCCAAAACCACCTTCTCCAAGTTGCTACAGTTCAGCCTTGCATAAAAACAAGTGAGGCTACTAACAACTTCCACTAAGGAAACCATACGATTTGTAAACTTGTCTATATGTTTAGTTTTTTTTTGTTTGTATAAAAGCGTTTTCTGTTGTAATTCCGTAATTGCCCTTGGCACTAGTGACCGGTATGTTTACATTAGTAACCACCGCTAGTAAAAGAATTAAAATCACTCACTTTGATTAATTAAAGGTTAAATTTGAGGAGTCAAATATCACAGAGACCAAAATCATAATAAAGCCACAACACAGGGATCAAAACAGTTGTTTTCCCTACTATTTATTAATACGACTGTTAATCTTACAAAAGATTCCAAATTTTTAATATAATATTTGATCAGAAGTTTGAAAAAAAAAAAAAAAAAGATGACTTCTGTGATTGTTAAAGGAACAGACTCTGTCTAAACTTCTACTTCCTTTAGTGGATGTTAACCAAAATTATTCATTACAAATTTAGAAGTGTTGTATTCCATTTCCCCACATTGTTAAATACTCCAATCCCCATCTGTCTATTCTGCACTCCCTAGCCAGCGATATTCGTCCGTCTTAATATCGCAACATTAATCGTTTTGATTTAGAGTCTTTGTCCGTCTGAACATCGGAACATTAATCGTTTTGATTTAGAGTCTTTATCCTTCCCATCAAAGGATAAGGCATAATACATAAACATGGCCTCAACCTTCGCCTCAGTTGACAAGTATGCCCCCAACTTTGGGTGTCACAAGTAGGCATCTCTACTTTGTCAGTTGAACACTTCAACTTACAAAATGATCATCTAGACACCTCCAAAATAAATATGTCACGTAAGCATTTGTGTTTACTTGTTCAACTTTATACAAATTGAGGTGCCTACTGGTGCACACCCAAAGTTGGAGGGCATACTTGCCAGCTGAGGCCAAGTTCAAGGGCCTGTTTATGTATTATGCCAAAGGATAACTCATCTAAGAATAAATATTATCACCAAATAATAAGTATTATAAAATAATTTTATGTACCTACTAGTTAATACGTTCTCCATTCAATTTGTTTGTCTGGTATTGACTTGGCACAGTGCACAGAATTTAAGAAGACACAATACATAAACATACCCTTAAACTTGGTCTCAGCTAGCAAGTATGCCCTCCAATTTTGGGTGTGCACAAGTAGGCGCCTCAACTTGTATAAAGTTGAACACGTAAACACAAATGCTGACGTAGCACTGACATGACACATAAAATTTTAGGTGTCTAGATGATCATTTGTAAGTTGAAGTGTTCAACTGACAAAGTGGAAACAAGTTGTGTGCTTACTTATACACACCCAAAGTTAGAGGGCATATTTGCCAGTTGAAACCAAGTTGAGAGTCTGTTTATGTATTATGTCATTTAAGAAAGTAAAGAGCTTTTGAACCTTGTGGTTGTTAATTAAAGATATGAAGAATGTACCAAAAATGCCTTTAATGTTGTGCTGTTAAATATGTCATGTAGAAAGTTGAAATTAAAGAATCACCAAAAAAAAAAAAAAAAAAAAAAAAAGAGACATTCTTTTTTTAAAAAAAACTAAAAAGGAAAATAAGACCAACAAATTGAATTCAAGGGACAACATAGTAAATACAAAATCAATTAGTAGTATGAGCGCCACACCTCAATGAAAATCTATATATAATATAAAACTAGGCATAGACAAGGTGATGTGGCACCTCTCTATGGCCTAAAATGCTATCTATCTTTTTTCTCCTTTTTTGGATTTTCTTTCATTTTAAAATCAATATGCTACTACTAAATAATTCAAAAGCCACTCTCTTATACTCTTAATTACACCTCTTAATTATTTTAATGTACCTTCTCCTCCACCTCTCTATCCGTTTGTTTTCTTTAGCTCTCTCTAATAAACTCATTGTAACTGTTTTCTATATAAATTCTTAATCAATAGAGCATAAGAATTCTTCTACTATTTAAGTCGGAAAGAAGAATTGCATTTTGTTCATCCAGTTAAATTTCTTGCATATGATAGAGTGATATTGTGTTTTTTAATTCTGCCAACGAATTGAGGGAGTAATATTATTTTTTTGCCAGATTATTTGTTTCCCTACATTGTTGTTTTGTTTCTAATATAATTAGATTGATTTGTTTTATCACCTGTTTAATTTTTGTGTTATTGCAAATTTTTTATTGTTGCATTCTTTTCCTTTCCTTACTCTAGCAAAAGTCTAAGAACTATGATTCAATTAAATATGCTTTGATTTTCTTCTACCATTTATCGAAATTAATATTATGTACCCGATTTTTTTCCATTTTGTCCGCTTATAGGATGAAGACCTTAAAGGAGTTTGCTTGAGTTCTTAGGTGATTCAAGCAGGAGTAAAATATAGTTGAAAGACGGAAGAGACAAGGCAATTCTTGAGGTCCTTCGTGTAATGTTATAATCTCAAAAATTTATAAATGCAATTCCATACTTCATTTTCGTCTTGTAGATTCGCAGTAATTTTATGTTCAAAAGGAATATTGAAGAGGGATTTTATCTTTAAGATATTCGATTTCCTAACTTTTATTTTCTTAATTATTCTCTATATATATGGAGACAAGAATTAATTGACTAACGAAGAAATAATGGAAGAAGGAAGACAAATTAAAGGTGGTAGTAGAAATGGAAGGCTGTAAAATCTGCTTATTTCATTCATTATGGTATATCCCTTAACTTTTAGTTATTATTCTTTTTCCAAAATACTTCGTCGCTCTTTGAAAAAATAAAATCACAATCAGACCATTTAATTTGGTAGTACATATATTTTGATGAAATAATTTAATTGTTCTGTCACAGATGATACGTTTTAATCATATTTTAGGTTTAAGTGATGGTTTAATAAAATAGTGGTTATTTATGATTTTATCTTCTAAAAATATCTAATTGAAATAAAATTAAAAAAAAAAAAAACTTAAAATTTTCAATATTGTTAAAAAACTAATCCACACAATTGTATTCTCAAAATTGTTATAAACTAAAAGTACAAGACAACAAGAGTATCCAAGGTGACAACCGACAAGCATGCTCTCATGTGAGAGATATAAATGAATAATGAAATTCAAATATTTTTGAGTGTTTATTTATTTAAGAAGTATTTTCGTGAATATATACAATAAAAGAATTGTAATTATATATTGAATTTACACTGCTCTCCTCCACTTGGGCATAGACGAATTTGACATTTTTATGAAAAATGAGCGGGTAGGGAACTAAGAAAGAAAATGAAAAACAAAGAGAAAAAAAGGAAAAGAAAACGGATATGACTAAATATATACGAGATTCTTACGATTTAATTCAGTGAATTTCAGATTATACTTTTTTCAGTTTTAATTTTATTTTTACCTTTCATTCTTCTTTTGTTGTTGTTATTATTAGTTTAGAATGAAAAATAGAGAAAAAATATAAAAGTAAGTGTCAAAAAATAAACTAACATAAAATGTTAAATTTGATCTATTAGATCTGAAGTCAAAAACAGTTTTTAGATAAACAAAAGTCTATAAAACTTATATGTAAGTGTACATCTTCATTTCTCTGTTTTAAAAAATTTGCTAAGGGAACCCAGTTCATCTAAGTCTACTTTTTAATAAAGGATATTATACTATCAAAGGATGTGGTGCAGCGGATGGAGGTGCGCTTCCCTTGACCAGAATCTAGGGTTTGAGCCTTGGATATGAAAAAATTCTTAGTAGGGAGCGCTTCCCCCCGGATGGGACCCTACGCGGTGTAAATCTGGATATAGTTGGACTCTAATACGGATATCGGACACCGGATGGGAAACAAAAAAAAATATTATAAATTTTATTTAATATAAAATTAAATTACTATATGTATATACATAAGCAATTTACTATATTCTATCTTCAGAAAATTAATAATAGGATCAATTATATCCTTTACATATTAATGTCGTAGTTGTTCCGCGCGAAGCGCGGGCTACTTCACTAGTCTAACATATGAGGCATAAAACTTCCTTCATGCTGCAAATAATAACAAACGATTAGTATTGTTACGTTTTTTCAGTTAGGTAAAACAATAAGGTAAAGTACCACAAATATAATTAATCCGGATTCTTATACCACCTATCACGGCAACTAGCAAATATTATTATGATTTACGAGCTAGCTGTCCTTTCGGATCGAATTGTT
This sequence comes from Lycium ferocissimum, assembly GCF_029784015.1. Classification (NCBI taxonomy): domain Eukaryota; kingdom Viridiplantae; phylum Streptophyta; class Magnoliopsida; order Solanales; family Solanaceae; genus Lycium; species Lycium ferocissimum. Next base: position 24,344,595 of record NC_081352.1, read on the forward strand.
AATTAACTTTTGGTGGTGGTTGACTTGTTAAATTATAGGAACATTATAATACTAGCTAGGTTTAAAGATCCAAAATAAGAGTCAACTTTAGATAGTATATTCAAGCATTCACCTCTTCCATTTCCTTACATTGTTTACTACTCTCTCCGTTTCATAATAAGTGGTGTTTCTAGCTTATGCACACCTTTTAACAAATTGCTTACTTTTAAAAAATTAGAAATGTTTTTACTTTTTTTTTTTGATCGATAAAAAATGTTTTTACTAACTTACACTTAATTAAATTTTACCTCTTTTTAAGTTACCTCTTTCCTAGAAAAGTTACTTAATGATTTTTGATTATGTAGATAAAGGTAATTTTGGAAAAATTAAGATCAACTTTTTCTAAAATCCTAAAGCAGAGTAGAAAATAGAAATTAAGTGAATGGTTCCATCTCGTTAATCGTCGCGATATATTTGTTTTTAATTCTAAGCTTCTAAGCCGCCCCTTAAAAATTACTTTGTGATGCTTGAAACGAATGACGTTCCAATTTTTATTTAAGTAACGCACTTTTTTTTATTTGTATAAGTCACCAATATCATACAACTTGGCTTATTTAATATTCATTATTCACATCGCGGTGACTTCTTTTGTTTTCTTCTTATAGTCTTTAATATTTGATTTTCCGTTTACTTATAATTAAATTATTGGGAAGAAGTCTTCATTTTAAATGTACAGCAATTAATAATATGGATGGCGGAGTTGAGCTCCCATGTGAAATACAGCAGAGGAAAATAAATTATGGCCCTTGTGAGCAACGAGGAGTAGGGGTGTACATGGACCGGGTTGATGCGGGTTTTTCAAATACCAAACCAAACCAATTGCATCGGGTTTTAAAATCTATAAACCAAACCAAACCAACAAAAGTCGGGTTTTTCGACCTCGGGTTTTCTCGGTTTTTTTGGGTTGCTCGGGTTTTTGGCTTTTTAAGGCAAAGTCTTCATACAAAAAATATATAACTTGTACTTTAAATACTTCTTTAGTCCTAGTAAGATGTGACTATCTAATTAAGATATTATTTAAGAAAATAACACAAAATGTTAGATGAGAGATGACAATGCACTAAAATATTCAACAACAAAAAAGTAACGAGAAAATCGCATAAAATAAAATGATCATAATCTAAAAGTACTAAATCATGCTATAATAATACGGCTAATTTTAAGGCATATTGAAAATGATCATAATCTAAAAGTACCAAATCATGCTAAAATAAGTAAGGTAAGTATTAATTACTTGACTAGATATTAAAGAAAAAAATAACATAAAGTTATGTATTTCACTATTTTAAATTGATTTCTTTGTTAGCATTAGTTTTTTTTTTTTTTTTGTCATTCCTAGTATTTTTATTTTAGCATTAGTATGAATTTGATTTTTGTTGAGTTACTAACATCTATGGGCTATAAATCTTATTGGACTATTCAGAATTCTAAATCCAAGCTTGAAATAATATATTAAAAGACAAAAAACTATGAAAAAGTTTAAGAAATATTTATAAATTACATTATAAATAAACATTTTTGTGTATAAAATATGTTTGAAGTTTTATATATGTAATGTCGGGTTGGTTTGATTCGGTTTGACTTTTTTAAGTTAAAACCAAACCAAACCAATGGCGGTCGGGTTTTTCTTTCTAAAACCAAACCAAGTCAAACCAAACCACTAGTCGGATTTTTTTCTTGGTTTGATTCGAATTGTCGGTTTGGTGCGGTTTGTCGGTTTCCTTTGTACACCCCTAACGAGGAGAGTTAAGACTTACATCTTAAAATAATTTGATTCCAAGTCATTCTTTTTTCTTTTTGGTGCGAGGATGCTTCCAATCTCCAAGCTATGTAATCATAAAATATGTAATACATCATTTGATGATGAAAAGAGTTATCTT